>NC_025997.2:34239674-34404098 GCF_000442705.2 Elaeis guineensis | reverse complement strand
TACAGGTAGACTCCAGCCGAGCTACTCCGTAGTGAGTGAGCTCCGGATGAACTTCTACAGCGGGACACTACTCCGAGCTTCCACGATAACTGGTCCTCGCCCGAGCTCCTACAATAAACGGCCCCTTCTCAACCTCTTAC
Source organism: Elaeis guineensis (assembly GCF_000442705.2). Lineage (NCBI taxonomy): Eukaryota > Viridiplantae > Streptophyta > Magnoliopsida > Arecales > Arecaceae > Elaeis > Elaeis guineensis. The sequence continues at coordinate 34,403,958 of NC_025997.2, read as the reverse complement.
GAGAATCGAAGCCCGTCCGAACTTCTCCAGTGGATGGATTCCATACGAGCTTCTACGACGGACGAGCTTCAGCAACTGGGTCCCTGCGATAGCCGATCGCCGCCGATGTCTGTCGAGCCTCCCCAGTGCTATCTGAAGTCCATCATCGGCCGACCTCCTACCAGGCTCCCCATAAAACCAGACTTCCCTGATGGACAATCTTCGAATGAGCTTTCGCATCAGATAAATCCCAGACTGACTTCTCCAGACTTCGTCAACAAAGATCTCTATCCAAGCTCGTACAACAGATGACTCCCGTCTGAAACGTCAGCATCCGAAGCATTCGACAACAGTAGATTTGTCAGCAATCTCGGAACATCCGAGCCTCTCCTAGAACGACGATGTAAAGAGCCATTCTGCTCCATCAGGCATCCCAGCCGAGCTTCAGCCGATGGATCCAAACTCTCTGGCAAGCCACAACAAGGGCCACTACATTACTCCACTCTCTGCAATAGATTCCATACAGCTCCACCACTCTCTGGAAAGTCTCGACAATGGACACCACTCCACTCTCTGCAACAAGCTCCACGTGGCCCTGAACGACCCCTGACGCCACTACTCTCCGTAACAAACTCCATGCGGCTCTGAGCGGTCCACTACCAGACGGTTACAGACATCGCTGTCGGTCAGTTACACCCTCCGTCTATAAATAAAGACCCCAGATACATTCTTCTCGAGGCTGGTAACTCTATCTCGAAACTCTGCCAAAATTTCTGCTCGAACACTCCATTTCTGTTAAAGCAGAGTACTGACTTGAGCGTCGGAGGGTCTTGCCGGAGCACCCCCAACTCTGATTTAGACTTTCTTTGTAGGTCCCGACGGCGGCCGCGGTCATCCCAGCTCCAGCTTCTCCAACCTCGATAGAATTCTGCACCAACAGAATTGGCGCTAGAGGAAGGGGCTGTGTCTTTGCAGTACCCTTGTTCTTAAAGGAGTGCTCAACAGGACTGATTCCGGTCATCTTCTCCGACATCCTCTTCTCCTTCTTCTACTAGATCTTCACCTGATACCTCCCCGCAAAGCATCCACCAGGCGATCCACGACCTCCGCGGTCAGATCTCAGGCTCCGGCCTCACCTCCAATTTTTCAGGCTCCTCCTCCTCCTCCGACAATGACGGTCGGTGCGGAGCAATTCGACCTGCTGGTTCAGCAAGTCAGAGGCCTCACTGAAGCAATGCAGGCCATGCAACAGCAACAACAGCCGCAGGCATCAGTGCGGTTGGGGAGAACATCATCGAAATTCCAAAATCCGGCGGTAGGGCGGGCCACTTGGGCCAGTCGCCCCGTCTTTCCCGAAAAGACAAATTCGAGGGTGGAGAGCCCTCAGTCCGATCATGATTCTACTCCCAGAGGATCTCTACCTCTATTCTGCCCGAAGACCCTCGAGACCCACAGTCGGGAGGACTTCTTGGATCGAAGGCTCCAAGAGATGAACTGGCGGATCGAAGAACTACACCATGCTCCCCCTGCTTATGGTGAGGACATCTATACTGACCCTCCCTTTTCTCAAATAATCATGTAGGAACTGATCCCGCCAAACTTCAAGCTCCCCTAATTCGAAAGCTATGACGGGACCTCAGACCCGATCGACCACCTGGAGGCCTTCCGGATAATGATGCTACTCGACGTTGAAGTTGGGTACCATCTTTTCCTTCGATCAGATGAGCCACCAGTTCGCAGCTCATTTTGTTAGCAGCCGGCATCCCCAGAGAGGTTCAGAGTCCCTCATCAATATCAAGCAAAGGGAGGGGGAATCCATCCGGGCTTACGTCAATCGTTTCAACGTCGCTGCATTGGAGGTCTGAAACTTGGACCAATCAATCACGATGGCCACTCTGAAAGGTGGCCTTCAGAAGAACGACCTTCTGTTCTCTTTGGAAAAGAAGTACCCCAGAGATTTTGTCGAAGTGCTGGCTCGGGCTGAAGGATATGCCCGAGCAGAAGAGGCCTTCAAGATGAAGGATGAGGAGACCGCGAGAGAGCGGCAGGCAGGAGACTCGAGCAAGCCTGTAGTTGAAAAAGGGCCGAGTGAAGCTTGGCCATGCTCTCGAACTCCTCCCAGGCACAGGCACGCCGGACTCCTCCCCGAGCTCATAAACAGAGAAGCCCAGACCATCGAGTTCGGCGAGGCTCTCCTCCCGAGAGATTCCACAGCTACGTCCCTCTCAATGCATCGAAAACTCAAGTGCTGATGGAGATTAGGGAGCAGCTCCCAAGGCCGGAGAGGATGCATTCGGACCTCAGAAAGTGCAACCCGAACAAATTCTGCCTCTATCATCATGACCACGGCCACGATACGGAGGAGTGTATTTAGCTCTGAGATGAGATCGAGGAGCTCATCAGACGAGGTCGGCTCGACAGATTCATTCGACGTCGACCTGAAGGAAGGGAAGATCGGCCTAGGGCCCTACCGCAGTCGAAACCGCCAAGGAGGGAGGAGCAGCCAGAAGATCAGCCTCCAATTGGGATTATCAACTCTGTCTCGGGGGAACCCCGATGGAGAGCAGACCTTCCGCGGTTATAGGATTCGAAAAATCTATGAATGTATTACTAACAACTTTGCCCTGAATGAAAATTCTCTTCATATTTGTGCATTCTTTCTTTTGGTATGAGCTTATAACGATGGGAGATAACTCCCCCATACACACGAAATTAAGCGTGTTAAAAATAGGAGGAGAACCTCGTCCTAACATGAGCCAAGTCGAAGGCCCAGTTTTTTAAAGATCGGATGGGGGGAGAGGCCCTTACAACAGCCCTTATGTGCCCCCACAGCCTTGTTAGGAACAGGAGGAGAACCTCGTCCTAATATGAGCCAAGTCGAAGGCCTAATTTTTTAAAGATCGGATGGGGAGAGAGGCCCTTACAACAGCCCTTATGTGCCCCTACAGCCTTATTAGGAACAGGAGGAGAACCTCATCCTAACATGAGCAAAGTCGAAGGCCTGATTTCTTAGAGACTGGATGGGGGGAGAGGCCCTTACAACGGCCCTTATGTGCCCCCACAGCCTTGTTAGGAACAGGAGGAGAACCTCATCCTAACACGAGCAAAGCCGAAAGCCCGATTTCTTAAAAATTGAATGGAGAGAGAGGCCCTTACAATGGCCCTTATGTGCCCCCACAGTCTTGTTAGGAACAGGAGGAGAACCTCATCCTAATACGAGCAAAGCCGAAGGCCCGATTTCTTAAAGATCGGATGAGGGGAGAGGCCCTTACGACGGCCCTTATGTGCCCCCACAGCCTTGTTAGGAACAGGAGGAGAACCTCATCCTAACATGAGCAAAGTTGAAGGTCCGATTTTCTAAAGATCGGATGGGGGGAGAGGCCCTCACAATGGCCCTTATGTGCCCTCACAGTCTTGTCAGGAACAGGAGGAGAACCTCATCCTGACACGAGCTGAAACCGACTGTCGGGAACAAGGGGAGGACCTCGTCCCGACTCAAATAAAGACTCAATTGATCGACAAGGAGGAAAGCTTCCTCAATGACTCCTCCACACTCTCACGACCCCGTCAAGAGCAGAGGAAAGACCCTCACTCAAACACAGAAGAAAAGTAGAGGCGAAAAGAAAAAGCGACGAACTACACCTGCGATAGGTGAAAAATAAACTACATCAAAGGCACAAGGGACCTCATCTCGAAGAGAAGGAAAACCCTTGTCGAAAATCTCTAGCCCCTAAGGGTAAATTGACATGGCGACGATCAGAAACCTTCAAACTATGTCGGCAATGAACAAGATGGAAGACAAAAGAAGTTTGGAGAATGACGACTCAACGCAAGAACCGACAAGGGATTACAAACTACGTCGACGCCAAACAAGACGGAAGACAAATGGAGTTTGGTAAACAACTATTTAATACCAGAATGGGCAAGGTAATAGACAATTTCATTTTTATTTTGTTGGTGAAGTACACGTTACAAAGCCTTAAAGGCCAAAAAACAAAAAAAAAAAGAAGACAAAGAGGCTCTAAGGAAGCGCAGTTTCTTTCGACTTCGAGCTCTCGGTTCTGGCCCTTGCTATGGATTGCCTTAAATTTTTGACTTCCTCTTCTAGTTCCATCTTTTTCAGCAGCATATCCTGGAGCATCCGGTGGAACCACCGGCGCTCGTCCTCTGACTCTCGAAGCCTCCTTCTCAAGATCTCAGACTCCGCCTCAACATCCTTGACTGCTTGCTGCTCGTGGACCAGCTGAACTTTCAGCCACCGTAATTCGGCTTCCTCCCGCCCAAGGGCTACAGACAGTTCCGCCATAGTCCCCCTTAAGGAGTAGAGCTCGTCAGAACCTTGTGCAGGGATAGGCTGGACTCTCTCGGACAGCCGCCTCTGAAGGCGGGCAACTTCGTTAGTCGCCGTCTGGAGCCTCCTTCGATAATCCTCTACTTGTCTGCTCCAGCCGACTCGATGGGCATCGTAAGTCACCTCGATGTCTTGCAGCTATTTTTGAAGGTCGAAGAACCTCTTCGACCAGTCTTGGTCACGGTCAGTTTGGACTGTGAGCCGGGACGAGCTTCCTTCCAGTCGGCCGATCTTCTCCCGTGCGGCTGCCAGCTCGACTTTAAGGGAGCTGATCTTGGAAGCCTGAGTCCAAGACCGATCGCTGGCACATTTTTGAAGTTCCTCAAGCTCCGTAATGAAGTCAGCTTTCCTTTTGGTGTATTCCATGAAACTTTTCTTGTGGAGGCCCCGAAAGCGAGTAGCCTCCGCGGTGGCCTCTGAGTGGCTCTCCTTCAGTCGGTGAAGTTCATCTTTCAGCTTCTCGGATTTTTTTGTCAACTGACGAACTTTTCTTTGGAGATCTCGTATCATCGACTTCAAGGGAACACCCTCCGGTAGGGGAAGAGCTTTGGCAGGATACTGTCGTTGGAGGACAAGAGCACCATGACTCAAATTAATGCAAGAAGATAAAGAGAAGGAAAAGAATAAAAAAAAAATGGGGGGGACCCTCCGTAAAGGCGAATCCGGCTTCATTGATCAAATAAATTTCAAGTACAAGAGAATGAAGAAAAAATCACCACAAAGGGGAAAATATAAAATTAGAGGTTCCGAACCTTTGGGGCAGAAGTAGAGGGGGTCGGTGTCCCTGGAAGATCGTCAGCGGCGGCCACGACAGTTGACGAGGTCCCAGCTGGAAGAGGACCAACAGTGACTTCGGATGGTCCGACTTTATCATCGGACGCCTCGTTCAGGAAGCCAAGATCCAACTCCAAAAACCTTCCAGCCACCTTCTCTTTGCAGAGCTCGAACCCCTTGATGAAGGCATCCTGGCCGAACTGGACCTTCAGATCCTCCATCTCGAGGGAAGCTTTGAACTCCTCCATCACTCGAGCCCTTGCCTCCGAGACCAGAGACGGAATCCGCACTTTTAACTCGAAAACCTGCTTCTTCAGCTCGGAGACCTGTGCCCTTAATGCGGAGACCTCAGCCTCAACCTTCCCTCTCTCCTCCTCCAAGGCGGTCCTCAGATCGGATGAGGTTTCTCCCTCCTTTTCCAGTGCCTCTTGGAGGCTTAAGACCTCGGCGATCTTCTCCTCAAGGCAGGCGGCCCCGGCTAGGCGACCTTCTTCTGCCCGAGCTGCCTCCTTTTCGGCGATCTTCACCGCCTCGACGTTGGCGACGAGCTGGTGCCCAATCTGCAAGAAAGGTCGGAGAGTTGACATAAGGGTTGAAGAATAAATTAAAGAAACAGGAAGAAGGAAAAGGATGAGTTAACCTAATTCGAGGAAAGATCCCAGAGAGTCCCAGACCCGCAGCTCGAGATCGGCGAGGACGATCCTCTCAACTACCTCAGGCAAAATGCACCCTTCGATCAGCCTCTTTATTAAGTCCCTATTGTTGAAGGGATTTTCCCCCAGGTTTTCCTCGGAGCCGCCGGCCCCCTCGACGGCAGCCCTGCGACTGCGACTCCTTCGGGCCAGGGTCTTTTTTCTCTTCCTTCCTTCGACCCCGGATGCCCCCTCGGGATGAACCTCCGAAATGGGACCCTCGGTCGGGGGGCTCTACGAAAGGGCTCGGGGGACTTCAGGTTCAACGTCGAAAGGGGCTTTGATGGCAACGGGCCCCGGAGTAGGCACGGTCGAGCTTGTCCCTTCTGTCCTGGCTTTCTTCACCGACCCCGAAGCCGAAGTGTCTTTTCTCTTATGGGTTTTGAGACCCTGGGCCAACCTTCGAGCCACGCTCGCATCCATGTCTGCGATAAAAGAAAATCAATATGGCTTCGAGATGGAATAAGAAGAAGGAGAAGCACCAAAAAAAAAAAGAAAGAAAATGGTACCAGCAGGATTAAGGGGGCTCAGGCCGACGTTGAACAAAAGTTGTTCCCTCAAAAGGTCGGGGAGGAGGGGGGCTTGATAGGCCTCAAGCTTTTTGGAGGCCTCGAGGTTGTCCCTTTCCAGGGTAGAAGTCCGGCGGATGGAATCCCTCAGGGAGCCCCAAGGGGGTAATCCTAGCTCCAAGGTCGGGCATCGGACATAGAAGAACTTCTTCTTCCAGTTATGGATAGAAGAGGGGGCACCTTTCAGCAACCCCTTTCTACCGAACTGGAGGGAGAAGTACCACCAATCTTTTGCCGAGAGATGACGCTTGAAGGGGTAGAAGTTCCTAAACAAAGAAAGAGTAGGCTGAACTTCGGCTAAACTACAAAGAGAAAGAAATCCTATCAAAAACCTAAAAGAGTTCGGCATGACGGAAACTAGAAAAATATTCAGAAAATAAAAGAGAGCAACGACAAAGGACGACAGTGGAAGCTGAAGTCCGACACAGAAGGCCTCCTGGTACAGGCAAAAGTGGCCGGGAGGAGGGGCGCTAGCCCGGTCAGATGGCCCGGGAAGCTCCAGCTCGTACTCCGGAGGAACCCCATACTGAATCCTTATTAGTGAGAGTTCATCCGGAGTCAAGGAGCCAGGGATGGTGTCTGGTGCAAAGGCCAGATAGGGTTCGATTCTAGCTACGGATTCATCTACGGTACCAGTACTATGGGGAACTGGGGCTGACGAACATCTAGAACTGCTGGAAGAGGAGATATCAGAGGATATTTTGGATCAAATGGAAGCCACAAAAATCCCAAAAAATCGAGAAAAATGGAAAATAGGTCCCTGAGAAAGCTAAACAGACAGAATACGAAGAAAAAAGGATGGAAAAATGTCAGGAAGTTCCGAAATGACCTAAATTGACCCCAAGAGTGCAGGGAGACGGCAAGGATGATGGAGGTCGACCCGGAGGATGCCTAAGGCCGGGAAGGATGCTAAAGGAAGCTGGAGCTCTCAGGGAAGAAGAGGAGAACCGAGGGATTCTCTCGAGCAAGGTGGAACCCCTGAAGGAGGAGAACGTGTTTAAATAGATCCCGGGATCTGACGCAATAATGATTGCGGATCTCCTCTGGCCAGCCTGCACTCGCCGCATGTCCCACTCACCTCAACAGACTGTTGGGAACGGCTGGCAGCTGACAGAGTCATTATTACGTCGTACCTAAAGCCGCGCTTTGACGAGAATTCCAAAAAGAAGAAATCTTTTTCGAAAAGGCTCCAGTAGCAGCGTACCGAACGTTAAAATATCTGCAACCACTGAGTATGAAAATCGAGGAGAGCAGCTTCGATCGTGAGAATTTCTCTGTACTTCCTTCATTCGGAACCCGAACTCGAAAGTAGGGGGACCGGTGTTGGGTATAAAGTACCCCCTGATCAAAGTTTATAAAAGAATGATCCCTCCAGGGCTCTTCTGGCTCCTGACCTTGTGTGTGGCGTCCCTCCGAACCCCCTCAACCGTCCGGACTTCTTTGACAATGAACTTCGGCATTCATCCATCGGGCCACCCCAAGGGCCCTCAGGGCCCCACTGTTAGCCAACCTTCTACAGCAACTGACTACCCCCGAACTTCTTTCAGACTTCATCAGCATCCGAGCTTCCCCAACAACGAGATCTTTACAGTAACCAGACTCCACCCAAGTTTCTACGGCGATCTACTGCCTTCCAGATCCTAATCGAGCTCCTGCGAGAGCCGAACTTTTGCTACGAATGGTTTACTCTGAACTCCTACAGTGAGCTGTCTACCCCAGATATCTACTGTAAGCAAATTTCTTCTGAACTTTTGTTACAGGTAGACTCCAGTCGAGCTACTCCGTAGCGAGTGGACTTCGGACGAACTTCTACAGTGGGAACTACTTCGAGCTTCCACGACAACTGGTCCTCGCCCGAGCTCCTACAATAAATGGCCCCTTCTCGACCTCTTGCGAGAATTGAAGCCCGTCCGAACTTCTCCAACGGATGGATTCTAGATGAGCTTCTATGACGGATGAGCCTCAGCAACTGGGTCCCTGTGATAGTCGATCACCTCCGATGTCTGCCGAGCCTCTCCAGTGCTATCTGAAGTTCATCGCCGGCTGACCTCCTACCAGGCTCCCCATAAAATTGGACTTCCCCGGTGGATGATCTTCAGATGAGCTTTCGCATCAGATAAATCCCAGACTGACTTCTCCGGACTTCGTCAACAAAGATCTCCATCCAAGCTCCTACAGTAGATGACTCCCGCCTGAAACATCAGTATCCGAAGCGTCCGACAATAGTAGATTCGTCAGTGACCTCGAAACATCCGAGCCTCTCCTAGAACGACGATGTAAAGAGCCATTCTACTCCATCAGGCATTCCAGTCGAGCTTCAGCTGACGGATCCAAACTCTCTGGCAAGCCACAACAAGGGCCACTACCTTACTCCACTCTCTGCAATGGATTCCATGCAGCTCCACCACTCTCTGGCAAGTCCTGACAATGGACACCACTCCACTCTCCGCAACAAGCTCCACGTGGCTCTGAACGACCCCTGACGCCACTACTCTCCGTAACAAACTCCACGTGGCTCTGAGCGGTCCACTACCAGACGGTTACAGATGTCGCTGTCGGTCAGTTTCACCCTCTGTCTATAAATAAGGACCCCAGATACGTTCTTCTCGAGGCTGGTAACTCTGTCTCAAAACTCTGTCAAAATTTTTGCTCGAGTACTCCATTTCTGTTAAAGCAGAGTACTGACTTGAGCATCGGAGGATCTTGTCGGAGCACCTCCAACTCCAGTTTAGACTTTCTTTGCAGGTCCCGACGGCGGCCGCGGTCATCCCAGCTCCAGCTTCTCCGACCTCGATGGAATTCTGCACCAACAAGGTTCAAATGATCTAAATTTGAGAATTGAAGATTACTAAGACACCACATAAATTGATGGTCAATGGGTTAGTATGAATCAGATCCTTCTATTGGGTTAGACCTAGGGTAAGAAGTAAATATGGATTTAATAGAGAAATTGGTTAAATCTAATCAAGGGTTGAATTAGACTAGATCAAAATTTTTTTAGATCAACCTCAATAGTTGAAGCTTGATCAAGTCCATATTTTTGACCCTAATAAATGGACTATGATCATGGCTTAGTATTTGAGTCTAAATCTTCTGGTGGATCGAATCAAAATTAATTAATCAATTAATATCTAAAATAAATTTGATAGTTTTGATCAAGTGGTTATTAATTGAGAGCTACTCACCTAGATGGCATTTACGGTGAGTTAATAGCATATCCCTCCCACTAATCTTACTTACCTGGCCAGCATGGTTGATTATGTCTTAATTAGGTCACTAGTCAATTCGAGCTGACCCATGCTATTAAGGCAAATCAGTATGACTGATCAGGTATCTTTAGATCAGCTTGTGTCTAATCCTCTACATGACTTGATGAAGGTAGTGGGAGGATTTATGATTTGCAGGTTAATTTCTTCTCTTATTCTCAAATCAATAAAATCAAATTTTTTAAATTATTAGGTCCTTAAAATGATATAGTTATGGAGATAACTTGTTCATAGCCTCCTATTATGGTGCGTGATAATGAGTTCAATATTTCAAATAGGAATTGGAGGTGCCATATGTCTGGTGTCTATTGGGTATTAGAATTATCATTCATCATGTGACCATCTTATTGTGCCCTTCAGATCAATACTCAGATTGGTCGAGCCATACTCAAGCCTGGATAATTGTTTGTTGGATGTGCTTGGTGTAGTCATGTTAATGATTAGACCTAATCAAAATTTTCAGTGGAGACACCACACTCCCACTGAAGAGATATCTGGAGCAAAATCTAATTGCTAGAAGTTGTTCGAAGAAATAATTGGTTATGAATCTACCCATGGATACACTAGGATTGGCCGAGCCACACTCGAGCCCGAATGCAGTCTGTGTGGATTCTAGTACCCGCTAAAAAATTAATGTAATTCTTCGAATTGGAGGTAGAGGCTACCAATTCGTATAAAATAGTAAAAAAATCTTTAGACTGAAGTTCATGTCTTTAGGATTAAAAATAATTCATATACTAATAAGGGTTTGATTTTTTTTCAGCTATGGCCAATACATTATTGCTCCATTCGCTGTTGGACAGTGACAAACTTATTGGATCCAATTTCAATAGCTGGTATCAGAAATTGAAGATCGTCTTAGAGCACGAAAGGATCCTGTATGTGTTTACAGATCAGGCACCCGAAGAACCTGCTGCCAACGCATATCGTGCCATGAGAGATACTTACTTAAAGTGGCTTAGTGACCGCATGACTGTGTATTGCATTATGAGGACAACCATGAACGATGAACTTAGCCATAAGTTTGAGGATACATTATCAGAGGATATGATTCAAATGTTGAATAAGTCCTTCAGCATCCAGAGGATGCAGAGAGACACAAAACCTTCTATGCAGTGTTCAATGCTCGTATGCAAGAGAGAGCTTCAGTCATCGATCATATATTGTACATGATCAAGTAGATTGAATGTCTAAATAAATTTGGCTTTCTATTACATGAACAGTTAGACAAAGATGCTATCCTCAATTCATTGTCGAAATCCTTCCTATCCTTCTTGAGTCATTACAAAATAACTAAGCCTACAGTGAACTACCATGGTTTGATAGGATTACTGTAGATATTCGAGAAGGACCACCAACTTCAGAAAGAGCCGGTGCATGTAGTGGGAGGTTCGTCTGTAGGTCATCGATCTTCTAACAGAGGAAAGAAGAAAAAGGTACAAAATAATCATGCCAGCGATCAAAAGCCAAAGCAGAGCCAAAAGTCAAAAGTCGATAAGAGCCAAACAAAATGCTTCTTTTGAAAAAAGCTAGATCACTGAAAAAAAAAATTATCCTACTTATAGTGCTACCCTTGATCCAAACAAGCCTAAGAATAAGAGAAACAAGCAATCGGTTGCTTCACATGGTACTTATATGATAACTCCTTGTAATTTTTCTATTTATGATACTACTACCTGGGTATTGGATATCGAAAGTTCGATTCATATATGCAATTCGTTGCAGGGACTATATATAAGTAAGAAGTTTAGAGAAGACGAGTGGTTTCTAAACATTGGAGATAGAAGTCTTGTTCCAGTTCTGATTTTAGGAACTGTGCAGCTTGTTTTTAAGTCCAGTAGTATCATGTTAGATGATTATCATTATTATCTTTTTTTTTTATGAATGTCATCTCTGTGGGCCTTTTGGCTAAACTTGATTTTAAGTTTTTAATAAAAGATAATTTTTGTGATATCATTGTGAATGATACTACAATTATGTGGAGATAATTAAGACATGGTATATACATATTATCACCGTCTGTTGGTTTAATATACACATCGAACAAACATCTTAAAATAGATAATGTCAGTGACTCCTATCTTTGGCATTGTAGGTTGGATTATGTGAACAAGAATAGGATTGACAGGTTAATTAAGGAGGGTGTTCTTGAAATTAATGATTATGAATCATTACCAACCTGAGAATTTTGTCTACTTGGTAAGATGATCAAATCACCTTTTAAGAAAAAAGATGAAAGAGCCAGTGATGTCCTAGGTCTAATACATAGTGATGTATATGGACCTATGAATATAGGCACCAGAGGAGGATACTACTACTTCATTACATTTACAGATGACTTATCGAGGTATAGGTAAGTCTATCTTATGAAGCATAAATCAGAATCATTTGAAATATTCAAACAATTTCATAGTGAAGTAGAAAAATAGATTGGAAAGAGTCTTAAGACTTTTCGATCAGATCAAGAAGGTGAATACCTAACCAGTGACTTCCTGACTTATCTAGTAGAGAATAAAATTCTCTCACAGTGGATCCCTCCTGGAACACCATAATATAATGGGGTGTCTGAAAGGAGGAATCGAATCTTATTAGACATTATCTGATCCATGATGGGCTTTGCGAGTCTGCCAATCTCCCTTTAGGGATATGCTTTTGAAACTACCTACTATATTCTTAATAAGGTATTGAGCAAATCTATCAATAAAATATCATATAAGATATGGACAGGGCATAGGTCGGTGCTCTCACAATTTAGGATCTGGGGATGTCCAGCTTATGTCAAGCATTTAAAGATAAATACGTTGAAAATTGTATCCCAAAGTCAATCATCAGTCGGTTGATGATTGTGCTCATATTTGTATATTATATATAAATTTTTATTAATAAATATTATTTGACTTTTTCATCATATTTTGTCCATCTTCTTTGAACTCCTATGTTGTGATGAAGTCCTTAGAACTATATTTAATCGATAAAGAAGGATTTGTTGTTTAGTCTTTAAAACATATTCATGATCAAATAATATGCTGTTAATAGGATGATAGTAATATTAAGTATAAGTCATTGTGTACCATATGGATTGGTTGTCCTCCTAACCAAGGAGTATGGAGATATTATTATGGCATGCAAGTAGAATGTAGGAGTATATTCGCACCAAACGTGATCAATTATGGGATACTCTACTGTCAAGAATAGCTCGTGAAGGATATGGATATAAGTATCTCTCCGACCTAAGATCACCACGGTGATTTATAAGCAACTCACTATATTTTGGTGTTGGACTATCTAAATTTTTAATTCAGTGATGGAAGATTTTTGGATGCAGTCAAGTACTTATCAAGTCGGTGCATGAGTCAAGATGGGATTGACCCCTTTAAATAAGTAGGAGTTAATACATCAGTATATTTAAATTTAGTAAAATCTTGATTAGGATAATTTATGTGATGGATTTGAAAGATTGAATACAATGTGATTGATTATTTTAGGATTGACAGTTAAATCTTAGGTCATCTTGAACATTAGGATCAAAAAGATGAATTATACGGTAACCATATGTCAGTAAATTCTAGAATATTGCTTTGCAATCTTTCGACCTATTCGGACATTGGATCTCATTGCTAGATGGTTACATCGATTAGTATAAAAATTTATTTTTATGCTACTAGCTTAGGTTCAAACCTATGGGGTCATACATATTAGAAGATTCGATATGATCGGATGGCTGAAGAATTCTATTGGATTGAGACTCTAGTGAAGAGTCTCATTAAATTGGAACTCTGGAGGAGAGTCCCACTGGACTGGGACTCTATTGCTAATGGAGGATTTATTAGTAATTAGATTGCTAATTGACTCAATTTGATTGAGCAGAGAGGTTCGGATCAAGTTTAATTGAATTGGATTCAGTTTGACTTGGATTGGGTTTGATTAGATTAAGCTTAATTGCAAGAAAAATTTGTTTCTGATTTGATCAAGACTTGGATTCAGTTAATTCATAATTAGGTTAGAAATTTATTATGGAGATTGTATTCTTAATTAGATTAGATTTCTTCTTCTCATTGGGTCCAAACCAAATTTGATTTAGATTGGAATCAAATTAGAAACAAAGAGTCCCAGCCAATTGAGACTCTCTCCCTTGCACACACCCTCGGTCCCATGCCATTCCTTTAATGCAAAAATAAGTTTGTGTGAAATATTTTGGGCATGAGAAAGGAGGGCATAGAGAGGGGTGGGCGGCAACCATGAAAAGTCATGGTCCTTATCTCCTTCTTAATTTGAATTTGATTCAAATCAAAGATAAGGAGATAAGAAGGAAATAAATCCGGATTTCTTGAAAACTTTGGGTGGTACCAAAAATATTTTCCATGAGTGCGTTGGAATGTTGGTTGGCATGAGAAAAATTTGTTTTCTTTCTCATGCCATCACACAATTTTACAAAAATATGGGATGCCCCATATGGATGTGGTGTTGGATTTATTGGCGCCTCCTCCTAACCCTAAATTCTAGCCCCATCTATGAAAAGGAAGTCTAATAGTTGGACACCCCATATGTGAAATAGTTGAAAATTAGTTTCTTCTACATAGCCTCTCTCCTCTCTTCCTTCTTTCATTAATTCTTCTCCCATTCTAAAGTGTCTAAGAGATCAAAAGAAGAAAAAGAAGGTCAGCCATCAAAGATCTTCATAAGCTAGCACTCTCGAGGAGATTGATCAGCAACCGTTCTTTATGTGGATGATTTGTAGAGGTCGAACATCTTTGTGCAGCTGCGAGCAACATGTAGAAACTCCAATCCACATGATACAATTGTAGAGATCAGCAACCCGTGCTTTGGTAATGAGTTATGAACTTGTTAGATCATATTTGGTTAGATCTAAGAGTTAGATCTAATCTAGAGCATCGATACGATCGATGTAGATTTTTATTTTTCAGATCTTAATCTTATATTTAATCATATCTTAGATCTTGGCATGATAGTTTAGATTAGATCTTGTGCATGTAATGTAGGTTAAATTGTTTAATCTATCAAGATCCACTGCCACCGATGTAAAATTTTAAAATTGTATGCATAGAACTACCAATATATTCTTCAATTGATAGCAGAGCCTTGTTGAATATGATATGATTTTATATGTATTTAGATCTAATTTTATATTGTTTAAATTTGATCTAAATAAATTTTATTTTCAGATCTAATATTTGATCAGTCATGTATATATTAGATTAGATGATCTGAGTAGTAAAGTACTCAGATTGGATAATCACCAGACCATCCGATCATAGGAGTAAGTAGAGTTATATGATCATCTCCTTTCATTCAATGTGGTACTCTTATGGCGTATAGGGGTGCCACTATGAGGTCCCATGAAGAAAAATATGAAAAAAAAAATTTACTTTTCTGCAAAATCTTAGATTTTGAAATCTTAAATTTATTGTATGTGATACAAGTTGTAAGAAAAGAAATAATATCTAATCTTAATGATTAAAATTATTTTAATAAGATTTGAGATCATAAAAAATTTAGATATGATCTAAAAGATTTTATGATTTAATATTTATAAGAGAAAAATTTTAAAAAACTTAACCTAAACCCATGTTGATGCTGAACTTAATTAAGAATTAAGTATATAATCCATTAGATCTAGAATTATGATTTAAGATCTAATGACATTACATAAAATATGGGGGTATGGGTTAGTTTCAAATAGATCCTCTTAATTGGATTAGACTTAAGGTTACAATCAAAGAGTTAATAGACTATATAGAGAAATTGATTAAATCTAACCAAATATTGAATTAGATTAAATCAAAGTTTTTCTAGTATCAATACAATAATTGTAGATGATCAAGTTCATATCTTTGATTAGACCAAATGGATCTTGATTGAGGCTTGGTGATCGAATTTGAGTCATTAGGCTGGTTAAATCAAAACTAATTAACTAATTGGTGTCTAAGGTAAGTTTGACATTTCGATCAATGATTTTTAATTAAAAATGGCTTATCTAGCCATTTTGATGGTGTCTAAGGCAAGCTTAGCATATCCTTCCACCGATCTCACTTACCTAACCAATTTGATGGATTATATTTTGATTAGATCGTTAAATGATTCGAGTTGACCCATACTATTAAAGTTGATCAATGTGACTGATCTAGGTGCCATTTCAACCAGCATGTCACTAATCCAATTCAATAACTTGGTGAAGTCAGTGGAAGGATTATGGTTAACTAGTTGATCTCCTCTCTTCTCTAAATTTATCAATTAATTTTTTTAAATTATTAAGTCCTTAAAATGAGATAGTTTTGGTGATAACTAAATTATAGCCTTCCATTAAGTTGGATGATAATGGTGAAGCAAAATTTGAGTGTAGGGGTAAAATGGTAATTTTAAAATTTTTTCAAAATCACTATTTTACAATGAAAATAATTAATTAATCTAATTAATTAACATATATTTACCCTATACTAGGATCTAAATATGATATACAGCATGCATGGATTTAAATTTGAAATTCAAATTTGAACAGTAAATAATTTACTGTTCTGTGTTCAGAACACAATACCTTTATGCGGGTAGTCGATCTCTACAATCTGATCATCGTCGAGAGGCTCTGATCATCACAACATAGTCACACAGTATGTCTGGCCTCTGTGGATCATCCACACAAGGCTCCTGGTCTGATCGGCTCCGCACGAGTGCTAGCTCGTTATAGAGTCCTTCGACGGCTGATGCTGATCGAACTCTTTCGATCATTGTCTGTCGATTCCACAGATGCTCTAAATTATTAGTAAATATGCTTGAGAGGTAGATGATTCTCTTCCTTGAATTTGGTGGGCTCACAACATTCGTAGCTCACTAACTCACTTCCTGAACCCCAGGCTGTAACCCTAGGGAACACACTGAAAATCCTGCGCCTAATTTTCTTTCTTTTCTTTCCTTTTCTCTCGGAAGGTTTTGGACCTTCACCTCATGCACAAGGCTTCCTCACGCCCCACTTTCTTTTTCAAAATTTTTTCTACACACGCCCCATCCTTCTCCTCTTTTTAAAATAACGTCGAACGTGTCTTATCCGCGTGAGAAGATAAAGACAAGTGGTTACACATTTGAATTCAAATCAAATTTGAATTCAAATGCAAACCAACTCATCCCTATCCACTTGGGTGTGACAAGAGAAGGTGTGTGGCTACTTTGTGCATAGAAAGGTTTCACAAGAAACTCTTTCTCGTGTAAGATAAGTGGCGCACAAGATGGATAAGCATGAAGGTGCAAGGGATAAGTTATCCATTCAAATTCAAACACGCTTTAAATTTGAATGGTTAACTAATTAGCTTTATCCATCCATATGGTGCACAAAAGTGGGCAAGGGGAGGGCTTTGCGTGAGAAAAAATTCATGAGAAATTCCTTCTCGTGAATTCAAATGGGCGCAGTGGATGTGAGGTGGCGCAGGGAGTTTGGGTCAAGGTGGTTTCATTATTTAAACCAACCTAATTGAACCAAATAAGTTAGGCCCAATTAGACTAATTTAAATCTAACTTAATTAGGCTTAATTAGGCTCAATAAAATCTTAATCAAATCAGAAATTGACTAAGCCCAACTCCTGATCAAATCAGGGACCAAACCATCTCGATGATTAGGTCAACTCTTAACCTAATTGGGTAAAACCCAATTGAATCTAATTTAATTGGACTTGATCCAAAAATAATTACTCAATCAAATTGAGTTAATTAGTAACCAAATCACTAATTAAACTTCTCATAAATATTGAATCCAAATCTGATGGGCAATCGGACATCAGAATTCATCGATATGAAATTTTGATCGAAAAGTCCCAAACCAGTGGGACTCTTGACCCCGGTACCCAAAATGTGTGGGACTCATGATCAGAGAATCCTGATTCTCGATCACAGAGTCTCAGACATGTAGAACTCATAGTCCACAAATATTAGGACTCTTCATCAGCCATCAGATCAGATAGGAACCTCTAATGTGTGTGACCCCGCAGGTTCGAACCTAAGCCGGTAGCACAGGAATCAATTCCTGTACTAATCGAAGTGACGATCTAGCAATGGTACCCGATGTCTGGATAGGTCGAATAGTCACAATCACAACACTCAGAATCTACGTGAATATGGTTACTGTATAATTCATCCCTTTTGACCCCTGTGTATAGGATGACTCTGGGTTAAACTGTCAACCCTGATTAGATCATCCGAGTCATGCTCAACTCAAACAGTCCTGTGACTCCTCACTAGGACTACCCTAGCCAAGATTTTGCTAAATTAAAATATGACTGTACATAGCTTCTGAACTGGAGTGGTCAATCCCATCTTGACACACGCACCGACAAGTCAAGTACTTGACTACACCCAGCAGCCTTCCGTCACTGAATTAGAAATTCAGGTAGTCCAGTGCCTAAGTGTAGTGAGTTGCTTGCAAGCCACCGTAGCGGTCTCAGGTCGGAGAGACATTTATACCCATATCTCATCGGAGCAAATCTTGACAGCAGAGATAGCACCGGAGTCGATCACGTTCAGTGCAGATGTACCCTTACATCTCACCTGTATGCCATATCAGTGTCTCCACACTCCTTGGTTAAGAGGACAACCAACCTATATGGCACACAATGACCTATGCTCGATAAACATTGTTGTCCTTGGTAACAACGTATCATTTGGTCGTGAACAGGTTTAAGGACTAAATGACAAATCTTCCTTTGTCGAGTCTAAATAGTCCTAAGGACTTCACCACAACACAGGAGTTCATTAGAAGATGAAATAATTTATGATGAAAAATATCAAAATAATTTTTATTTATTTATAATTTATATACTAATACAAAAGGAGCACAACCGTCAATAAGCTGACAATTAGCTTTGGGACATGATGCGTAGTCGTTGATAGCACCAAAAGTAACTCTACTCACTACGTAGGTAGGATGAGTCGAGATCGTATCCTCAGGGATCTTGGGCTAAATTGAAATTGCAAGGTAAAAGAAAGAAGCGTTGTTTTTGATTTAGAAAATAAATTATCGTAAAATTGAGGTAATTAAAAAATAAAAAGAGCTCGGGAGTTTTGAATTAATTTGCACTAGCAGAGTTGTATCTCTTTTTTAACTAAATAGATGTGATTAATCTTAGAAAAAATACCTGTCTTTCCTCGGCACGCTCCGTACCCGTAGATCATGACGCATCTCCGGAAAGACTAGGTACACAACTCTTCTTTCCTCGGCACACCCCGTATCCGTAGATCACGACGCATCTCTGGAAAGTAAAAGTTGTTCCTAATATTAATCTAACAAGAAAGCATAAATAAAAGCATATGATAGGGAGCAAATAAAGAACTCATGACAATTTAAATAAAAAGCATAATCTTTATTGCATATAAAGAAATACAGGAAAGTTTAGAACAATAAACCATCTCTGTGTCGTTACAAAATTTCTTCTCCACTCCCGAGACTGCTAGCCTAGCTGCTCATGAAGTAGTCCCTTTCTATTCCTCTATGCAAGGCTTTAGAAGAATTTCTGGGCTCCCCCTCCAATGAGAGTACAAAAGTCTTTTTATAGGTGTTAGGAGGGAGGAGTTTTACATGATTTTTCGATGTGGGACTAAAACAAATACAAATCTTTCAAAATATTTCTAAATATTATTTTTTTCCTTATTTTGAACTTGTCTGCAGTGCGCCCACACCTGCGTCAGTGCCCGTCCCGCATCTGCGCCCGTACCCGCGCATCCACGCCGCGTCCCGCGCATCCACGCCGCGTCCCGCGCGTTCACGCGCGCCTGGTTCTTGTTTTGAATTCACGCGCGCCATATTTTTCTTTTGAATTCATGCGCTCACGTGAAACCCTTTTTTATGAATTCCAAAAAGAAACAAAAGTTCATTCATAATGACATCTATATCCTTTTTGGATTCCTTGCATAGTATCTTCATTTTCTATAATACCGGATGCATCTTTTTTTTATTTTAATTTTATTTTAAGTCTAATTTTTTTCAAACTTGAGTCTTTTTGATCTATGAATCGGACTCTTTGTATCGGCGATCACCTTTCCTGTAAAACATAGAAAGAAACATCAAATTCTTAATAAATAAGATAAATTAAATATAATTTTTTAATTTAAAATACTTAAATTAAGTGTTTATCACATTCCCCAACTTGAATTTTGCTCGTCCTCGAGTAAAATAGATATATCAGCATTGTGTACCGACTTGATTTTGAATAAAAAGTAGGTTAGGCATCCCAAAAGGTAAATGTTACTTGGTCAGACCATTAAAGAGATATTTCATTGGATTATCAATTTGACCCAATTAGTAGCTGAGTATTAACTAAAGAAATTTCAGAGCTTTTCTTTCACCAACTCTCCACTTTACTCTTTAAATCCTCTAACTTAATGGAAAAGAGGTTTATTATCTTCTTGCAATTTAGTCTCCTTAATATATATATATATTAATATTATTATTTTTTTTTAAATTTTTTTTTTTTTTAACATTGCCTACCTTTTTACGCGAACCACAACGCTTACTTAGGCGAAAGGGCCCGGTTACTCAGTAGGAGACCAATGTTTTTTTTTTTTTTTTTTTTTTTTTTTTTTTTTAAGGAGAATTTTTGCATACCTCGATCTTTCCACCCAATTTTTCATGAAGCAGATTCTTTATTGAGATCAGTAAGAAGAGGGTTGTAGAATCACTCCTAAAATTTGGTCTAGTTCAAACCCTACCATTCATTGGGTTTTCTTAATAATTTATTCCTCGGTATCTCTAAAATTATCTTGACCGTTAATCATTCATTTATTAGGATGCCTAATTGACTCTTAATCAAAATAAAATTTGAATACACAAAACTAATTATTTCTGACCATACTCGAGGATTTGATTAATTTCCTTCCCCCCCCAACTTAATCTACATTGTCCTCAATGGAGTAGGAAAGCAAAGAAAATAAAAGGAGAGAGTGCACCTGGGATAATTTTGCTTCGGAAGTTGAAGATAGCTTCATTGATTAATAGGCTCTTGTTCTAAATTCCTGCAGCTGCGATAAAGTAAAAAAAAATATGAAATCGTTGGGTTGCCTCCCAACAAGCGCTAAGTTTTATGTCTTCAGCCAGACGTCAAGTTTATTAACAGACTCTTCCATACAGAGTGGTCCTTTATTCTTTAAAAAAATGATGATCAGTTAAAATAAAATAGACAAAATTTGGGTTGCCTCCCAAAAAGCGCTAAGTTTTACGTCTTCAGCCAGACGTCATATGCGATAAAACCAACAAAAGATGGGTAATGGCTCATACTTGATTGTCCATGGAGGAGTGGTTTTATCATGTGGTGTATCCAACAATATGTTAACTTCTTTCATATATCCCTTAAAGTCATACACTCCAAAGTGAGCCAAGCAAGTATCTAAAGGTTCAGGTGCTAGAATTGTGGGTGTTGCATCTTCTATAATATCTTCTAGTGTATCTACTTTGAAGCAACTATCCATTGATGGTCCTTGGGAAGCACCAAACACATTCAGTCTCAGTTTCTTATTCCCAAACGATACGTCCATGACTCCTGTCCTACAATTGATGCATGCATTCGCCGTAGCTAGGAAAGGTCGTCCTAAGATAATAGGAATTTGTCTGGGGTTGCCACTTAATTCCATATCGAGAACCAGAAAATCAACTGAAAAGTAAAACTCATCTATCTTGACCAAGACATCCTCAAGCATTCCACGTGGTTTTTTAATTGATCTGTCGGCTAACTGTAATGTGACTGATGTGGGTTTCAGTTCTCCGAATCCAAAAAGTTCATACACCGAACTAGGTAAAAGATTCACACTTGCCCCTAAATCTAGAAGAGCTTTTTCAATGTGATAATCTCCTATAACACAGAAAATGATGGGGGCTCCTGGGTCTTTAAGCTTTGGAGGAGTGGCATGCTGGACGACAGAACTAGCCTGTTCAGTGAGACGTACTTTCTTTGGGATTTGTGATCTAGATTTACGTTTTTGGGTGCACAAATCCTTCAAAAATTTGGCATAAGCAGGGACCTGTTTGATTGCGTCTAGAAGGGGAAGATTAATTTGGACTTGCTTAAACAATTCCAACATCTCATCGAGTTTTCCTCCCTTCTTATCTGCAGGAATAGGGGCTTTCAGGGCATCCGGAAATGGGGCTTTAGGCAAGTAAGATAATTCCGGTGCAGTTGGTTCCTTCTCTATTTTCAGGTCCTCCTTATTCCTGGGTGATTTGGATTCGGTTAGAGGCTTAGGGTCAGTCTCATTGGTTTTACTAGTGTGTTCAATGACCTTCCCACTTCTCAGAGTCATGATTGATTTGGCATGTTCAGAAAAAGCTTCTGGGGTATTATAACTCTCAATCACAAATTGCCCTCTTGGGTTGCTCTCGGGTTGGCTAGGTAATTTTCCTTCTTCCCTCCTACTGAATGCAGTCGCTAGTTGACCTATTTGGGTCTCTAGCTTGGCAATGGATTGTGTGTGGGAGTTAAGGATCTGAGTGTTGACTTCTAATCCTTCTAGTGCTTTCAGGACTTTTTCCTCAAAAGCTGAGCTGTGACCAGTAGTAGACGGTTGAGGAACATTTTGGAATTGATGGTATGGTCCATGCCTATATGTTGGGTCTTGATATTGAGGTCGAGGTGTGGCAGGACCAACCACTGGTTGTGGTCTCCAGAAAAAATTTGGATGGTTTCTCCAGCCAGGGTTATAAGTGTTCGAATATGGATCGTTTCCTGGTCTGCGAGCTTGTTGGACTTGAGCTTGCTGAACCTGCTCATGCACAAACTCAGGAAATTGAGGTGCGGCTGGGCATTCACTAACAAAATGGTTCGGACTTGCACACAATGCACAAACTTCTTGGATTGGATTAGGTGGAATCGGGGATTGTCCAGTGTTTAGAAGACGATCTAATTTTTGGGATAGTTCATCTACCTTTTGATGGATATCTATGGTATTTCCTACTTCATATATTCCACCTCTTTTTGAGTTTAACATGGGTTTATCTCTAATAGAGGCAGACATATGATGTAATGAATTTTCACTTAGAATTTCAAACAGTTGCCATGCCTCATCCTCACTTTTCAGCATGAATGTCCCACTGCATGATGCATCGACCATTTGTCGATGTCTTTCAAAGAGCCCATCATAAAAATATTGGATTAACTGCCACTTGGGTACAGCATGGTGGGGGCATTTTCTAATAAGGTCTTTTAATCTCTCCCATGTTTCATGAAACATTTCTCCATCTAATTGGGAAAAACTAGTTATGGCTTTCCTTATTTGATTAGTTTTTCCTATGGAAAAATATTTCTTGAGAAACTCTCCTTGCAGCTGGTCCCAGGTTGATATAGTCATGGAATCCAAAGTATGTAGCCAGTATTTGGCTTTGTCCTTAAGTGAGAAAGGGAATAATTTCAACCTAAGAGCATCATCGGAGAAGTTGTGAATTTTGACAGTTGAGCATATCTCAAGAAATTCTTCAAGATGTTTATAAGGGTCTTCATTACTAAGTCCATAAAATGAAGGTAACATTTGGATTATACTGGACTTAATTTCATATTGAGTGGCCTCCACAGGGGGTACTTGAATACAAGGAGAGTAGGTATATGTGGAAGGAGTAAAGTACTCCTTCAATTGCTTGGGTGGATCATTCTCCTGATTTCGGTCCATCTTTTTATGTCTGTAGGCTCTAAAGGTTCTTTCTATTTCTGGATCAAAAGGTTGAATTTCTGGTCGTAACGATCTACGGCCAAGCATACACCTTACAATTATACTGTAGAGCACACACAGAAATTTTTTTTTTTTTTTAAATATATATTTATAATAAAGTGAGAAAAGAATGAAGAAAATCTAAAGAGAAGAACCTAAGAATCTTAAATCTATGAAAAGGGAGAAATTAATTAATGTTTAGATGTTAATTGCAATCAACTTAAACAATCATAGACTCTCTATCCTAAGGTTAACTTAGATCTAGACAGCTCCTAACTTTCAAGATTGCTTTTGAGCACTCCAAGCTCAAGACTGACTAATTGACTCAGCCAGGTAAGCGTAAGATGTGGGAGGTTCCCTGCTCGTTGCTTTCCTTAGACACCAACTAAGTTGGCCAGGTCAGTCAACGGAACCAATTGAAAACCACTTTCTTTAATCACTTGCCTTAGACACCGAGCAATTAACCAATCCGCACTCGGTTCAACTCTAGAGCTTTCTTATCCTATTGAGCTCGAAATTTCTAGGGCTAACGTCTAGTTGATTTTAAATTAAGGTCTAGGTTATGCAAATGCAAGGGAGTGATTTGTGGGCCAAGGAAGGGTGATCAAATCCCCACCTTATCTGGTTAATGGGTTATTGCCCTTAAGATTAATTATGGAGATGCAATGCAAGGAAACAAGGTGTCCAATCAGGTTAGAAATTTTTATATTTGAGGTTACGCTATTTTAGTTAAGTGTTATGAAATGTCAGTGGTTTTTTTTTTTTTTAATATAATTTTATCTTTTTATATATATATATTTTTAATTTTTTTTTTAGTTTTGCAAGAAAATAAATTTAAGTGATTAAGTCTAAAAAGCAATAAATTACTGGACTATGAAAAGTAGCAAATTATTCTAAGCAGCAAAATTCTAAATAGTAAATTAGTTATGCAAGGTAATTCTGTAATTATGCAAATAAGATTATTTAGCTAGAAAGCACTGAAAAAAAATTTAAAACGAGAAATAAAAACTGAAAAGTATATTTTTTTAAAAAAAAATTTTTTTTTTTTTAAAAAAAAAAAATTTTCAATTTTTTTTTTTTAATTCAACCGTGCCAAGATCCCCGGTAACGGCGCCAAAATTTGATGCGTAGTCGTTGATAGCACCAAAAGTAACTCTACTCACTACGTAGGTAGGATGAGTCGAGATCGTATCCTCAGGGATCTTGGGCTAAATTGAAATTGCAAGGTAAAAGAAAGAAGCGTTGTTTTTGATTTAGAAAATAAATTATCGTAAAATTGAGGTAATTAAAAAATAAAAAGAGCTCGGGAGTTTTGAATTAATTTGCACTAGCAGAGTTGTATCTCTTTTTTAACTAAATAGATGTGATTAATCTTAGGAAAAATACCTGTCTTTCCTCGGCACGCTCCGTACCCGTAGATCACGGCGCATCTCCGGAAAGACTAGGTACACAACTCTTCTTTCCTCGGCACGCCCCGTATCCGTAGATCACGACGCATCTCCGGAAAGTAAAAGTTGTTCCTAATATTAATCTAACAAGAAAGCATAAATAAAAGCATATGATAGGGAGCAAATAAAGAACTCATGACAATTTAAATAAAAAGCATAATCTTTATTGCATATAAAGAAATACAGGAAAGTTTAGAACAATAAACCATCTCTGTGTCGTTACAAAATTTCTTCTCCACTCCCGAGACTGCTAGCCTAGCTGCTCATGAAGTAGTCCCTTTCTATTCCTCTATGCAAGGCTTTAGAAGAATTTCTGGGCTCCCCCTCCAATGAGAGTACAAAAGTCTTTTTATAGGTGTTAGGAGGGAGGAGTTTTACATGATTTTTCGATGTGGGACTAAAACAAATACAAATCTTTCAAAACATTTCTAAATATTATTTTTTTCCTTATTTTGAACTTGTCTGCAGTGCGCCCACACCTGCGTCAGTGCCCGTCCCGCATCCGCGCCCGTACCCGCGCATCCACGCCGCGTCCCGCGCGTCCACGCCGCGTCCCGTGCGTTCACGCGCGCCTGGTTCTTGTTTTGAATTCACGCGCGCCATATTTTTCTTTTGAATTCATGCGCTCACGTGAAACCCTTTTTTATGAATTCCAAAAAGAAACAAAAGTTCATTCATAATGACATCTATATCCTTTTTGGATTCCTTGCATAGTATCTTCATTTTCTATAATACCGGATGCGTCTTTCTTTTATTTTAATTTTATTTTAAGTCTAATTTTCTTCAAACTTGAGTCTTTTTGATCTATGAATCGGACTCTTTGTATCGGCGATCACCTTTCCTGTAAAACATAGAAAGAAACATCAAATTCTTAATAAATAAGATAAATTAAATATAATTTTTTAATTTAAAATACTTAAATTAAGTGTTTATCAGGACATTATTCCCAACAATCTTCCACTTGGCCTAAAGCCAATCGGTGTAGTATCTAATACCCATCTTTGACTTGAAGTCGTCGAACTCCTTCACCACAATGGCTTTAGCGAATGGGTCGGCCAGATTCTCCTTCCCGTCGATCTTCTGAAGGTCGACGTCTCCTCGATCCATGATTTCTCGGATGAGATGGTAGCGGTGTAGAATATGCTTCGTCCGCTGGTGTGCCTTTGATTCCTTCGCTTGAGCAATGGCTCCAGAGCTGTCACAGTAGAGCAGAACTGGACCAACAAGGGAGGGTGCTACTCCGGGCTCGGTGATAAATTTTCTCAGCCACACCGCTTCTTTGGCAGCATCTGATATAACGACATACTCTGCCTCGCAAACTGAATCAGCCACTGTGTGCTGCTTGGAACTCTTCCAGCAGACAGCCCCACCATTAAGGGTAAAAATAAATCCTGACACACTCTTGCTGTCATCATGATCAGACTAAAAATTAGAGTCTGTAAACCCTATAAGTCTCAAGTCCGATTCACCATAAACAAGCCACTGGTCCTTAGTATTTCTTAAATACTTCAGGATGGTTTTAACAACCTTCCAGTGATTCTCCCCTTGATCAGATTGGTATCTACTCACTACCCCTAGTGAGTATGCCACATCTGGTCGTGTACATGTCATGGCGTACATAATAGATCTCACTGCTGAAGCATATGAAATTCTACCCATACGCTCTCTCTCTTGAGGTGTTGTCGGACAATCCCTCTTCGAAAGAGAAATTCCATGGCCTATCGGTAGATAGCCTTTCTTGGAATTCTCCATGCTGAACCTCTTCAGCATAGTATCAATGTACGTGGACTGGGATAAGCCAAGCAACCTTTTAGATCTATCCCTATAGATCCTCATCCCTAGGATGTAGGAAGCTTCTCCCAGATCCTTCATGGAGAATTGTGATGACAGTCAAATCTTTATTCCCTGTAATGCAGGGATGTCATTTCTGATTAAGAGAATATCATCCACATACAATACAAGAAATACTACTACTGGATCATTAGCCCACTTATAAATGCAGGGCTCTTCTCCGTACTTAACGAAGCCATACATCTTGATCGTCCTATCAAAACGTATGTTCCAACTCTGGGATGCCTGCTTAAGTCCATAAATGGACCTCTGTAGCCTGCACACCTTAGACTCATCTGTAGATGTGAATCCTTCAGGTTGTATCATATGCACCTCTTCGTCCAGCTCTCCATTTAGAAAAGCTATCTTCACATCCATCTGCCAGATTTCATAGTCCAGATGGGCAGCTATCGCAAGCATAATTCGAATGGATTTGAGCATTGCCACAGGAGAAAATATCTCGTCATAGTCTATACCATAACGTTGACGATATCTCTTGGCAACCAAACGGGCTTTATAGGTTTCCACCTTTCCGTCTGTGCCCCTCTTCCTCTTGAAGACCCACTTACACCCTATGGGTTTTACTCCTTCGGGTGGGTCAACCAATGTCCACACATCGTTGACCTTCATGGACTCCATTTCGGATTTCATGGCCTCTAGCCATTTCTCAGAGTCAGGTCTCTGCATTGCATCCATGTAGGTGATCAGATCCTCATCATTTTCATCAAGTTCGATAGGATCTCCATCCTGGACCAAGAAACCATAGTATCTGTCCAGTTGATATGGTACTCTACCAGATCGCCTTAAGGGTGCAGGAACAATGGGCTCCGAATCTTATCTAATCAAATCTGATTCAGGTTCAGCTACTTGTGTCAGTTTTTCTACCTGTCGAACTTTCTCAAGTTCAACCTTAGAGGCAACAGTCCCTTCACCAGGAAATTCTTTTTCTAAAAAGATTGCCTTAAGGCTGACAAATACCTTTTGCTCATCAGCTAGGTAGAAATAATACCCTTTGGTCTCTTTTGGGTATCCTATGAAATTACACTTGTCAGACCTAGGTCCAAGCTTGTCCGTAATTAAACGTTTAACATAAGCCAGACACCCCCAAACTCTAAGGTGCGAGAGTACTGGCTTACGTCCTATCCATAACTCATATGGCATTTTGGTTACAGACTTACTCGAAACTCTATTTAGAAGGTAACAAGCCGATTCGAGCACATATCTCTAGAGGGAGATCGGCAGACCAGCAAACCCCATCATGGATCAGACCATATCCAACAAGATATGATTCTTCCTTTCAGACACACCATTATGCTGTGGTGTTCCAGGAGGTGTCCACTGAGAGAGAATCCCATTCTTTCCTAAATATGTCAAAAACTTATTGAAATGGTATTCACCTCCTCGATCAGATCGAAGAGTTTTAATACACTTCCCAGTTTGTTTTTCTACCTCATTTTGGAATAGTTTGAACATTTCAAATGACTCCGACTTATGCTTCATTAAATAGATATACCTATACCTCGATAGGTCGTCTGTGAAGGTTATGAAGTAGAAATATCCATCTCTTGCACTTGAGCTCATGGGTCCACATACATCAAAATGTACCAGACCCAAGAGTTCACTGGCTCGCTCATCTTTTCTAGTAAAAGGTGACTTGGTCATCTTCTCAAGAAGACAGGACTCACAGGTTAGAAGTGATTCACAATCAGCAACTTCAAGAATTTCTTCTTGAGCCAACCTGTTTATCCTGTTCTTATTGATATGACCTAGCCTATAGTGCCAAAGGTAGACTTCTGACACATTATCTATTCTAGGGCATTTACCGAAGGTTTGAACCACATTAACAGGTTGTGATAGTAAGTAAATTCCATTATTTAGTTGTCTAACAAATATTGTAACATCATTCAAAATGATATTGCAAATATTTTTTTTTATTAAAAATTGATAACCGTACATGACCAAAAGGTCTACAGAAATAATATTTAATAAAAAGCTTGGACAATAGTGACATTCACTCAGAATTACATTACGAGAATTGATTACAAGGTTCATGATTCCTAAAGCTAGAATTGGAACTTTGCTTCCATCTCCAACGTTCAGGAACCTCTCGCCGTCATCAAATCTCCTACTAACCTGTAGACCCTGTATCGAATTGCAAATATGATAAGGACTTCTGGTATCCAATACCCAAGCAGTAGTATCATAAATAGAAAAGTTGCAAGGTGTTATCATATAATTACCTTGCTTCTTCTTCGACCTATTTGGGTTCAGGGAGGCAATGTATATAGGACAGTTTCTCTTCCAGTGCCCCTGCTTCTTGTAAAAGAAACACTCCACCTAGCTCTAGTCGGGCTTGCGCTTCTTGGTCTGACCCTATGCAGACGTCCCAGCATGCGGCTGCACCTTCTTGTTCTTCTTCTTCTTGTTCTTCTTTCTTTTCTTAAAGGGTCGACGACCAGAAGAAGACCCTCCCACAACATTCACCGACTCCTTATGGAGCTAGTGGAGCAACCCCAACAAGCCGTGGTAGTTTACTACAGGCTTTGTCATTCAAAAATGAGTAAGGAAGGGGAGGAAGGACTTGGACAATGAATTAAGGATCACATCCTTACCGAGCTGCTCGTGCAAGGGAAAGCCCAATTTATTTAGGTGCTTAATCATTTCAATCATATACAGTACATGATCAGTGACTGAGGCCCCATCCCTCATTCGAGCATTGAAAATGGCACAACTAGTTTTGTGCCTTTCAACGTCGTCAGGCATGCCAAAGGAGTCGTTCAACATTTGAAGCATCTCCTGCGGCTGGATGTTCTCAAACCTGTGGCTGAACTCATCATTCATTGCCGCCAGCATTATGCATCGAACGGTGGTCTGATCGTTGAGCCACTTCTAGTAAGTATCTCGGATCGTCCCTCTAGCGTTCGGGGCTGGCTCTTCGAGTGTCGGATCCGTTACAACATAAAGGATCCGCTCATGCTCAAGGATGATTTTTAATTTTTGATACCAGCTATCGAAATTAGGTCCCATGAGCTTGTTATTATCTAATAATGACTGGAGCGATAGGGTAGTGGCCATAGCTGCGTAAAAAAAAATCAGACCTCTATTAGTACATAAATTATTAATACTAAAGACTTGGACTTTAGTCTAAAGTTTCTTCCAATATTTTTACGAACTGGTAGCCTCAACCTCCAATTTGAGGAATTACTTTAATTCCTTAGTGGGTACTAGAATCCACACAGACTACACACGAGCCCAACTTTGGTTGGTCAACCCATGTGCATCTATGGATAGGTTCATAACCAGTTGTTTCTCTAAACAACTTCTAGTAATCAATTTTGCCCCAGAACCTAATCAGTAGGCTTTGGCCTCCACTAAAAAGATCTGGTTAGGTCCAACCATTAACATGACTTGATTTGGTAAATCGAACCAATAAATGATCAAGCCCGACTTTGGCCGGCCAACCTGACCACCATCAGAAAGACTCAAACCAAATTATCATACTATGAATGATAATTCCATTAGTCAATAAGCACCAGGCCTTTGGGCCTCCAATAATTATTAAACTAATAGACTTATTATCACTCACTTAATGGGAGGCTATGACTTAGTTATCACTATAACTTAATCATTTTAGGGACCTAATAATTTTGAAGATTTTATTAAAGGATAGAAGAGAAGAAATTAACCAGCCAATTTCAATCCTCCCACTGACTTCACCAAGTCAGATTAAAAAAAATTTAATTAAAGCTGGCATTAGAAGCACCTAAATCAATCACACTGATTTACCTAATGACATGGATGAGCCCTAATCACTTAGTGATCTAATCAAAATCTAACTCACCAGGTTGGCCAGGTAAGTGAGATCAGTGGTGGGGATAAGCCATTAACTCGTCAGAGATCGAATCAATGCGAGTAGCTCCCACTTAAGAACCACTGGTCAAACTGTCGAACTTACCTTAGACACCAACCGGTTCATTAGTTTTAATTTGATCAACTTAGTAAATAAGGTTCTATCGCGTAGCCATGAATTAAGTCCATCTTGGTCTAGTTAAAGACATGGACCCATTCAACTACAACTATTGGAGTTGAGTCTAGAGTGTCCTTGACTTAATCTAATTCAATTTTTGATTAGATTTGACCAATTACTCTAATTTAATCTATTTCTTTAAGCTAACCTCAGGTCTAACCCAATTATGGACCTAATCCATCTAACCCATTGACCCACAGGTTTATGCAATTGTCTTAGGTCTTAATTCACAATTCTAGATCAACTTGACAATACTTAATTCTTTTAATTAAGTATTTGGGCTGATGGGTCAAGGTTTGGCTTTTCGAAAATAATTTTTTAAATTTGAAAGGTTTTATTTTCTGTTCACCAAATATGTTGACTCATTTCACAAATAGATCAGCACATTTCATAAATAGCAATCTTATTGCTAATTACATAACAGAAAATAACTCAATCAAAATAAATCATAAATATTCCTTTAGATCTAATCTAACACATTCATGATAAATTTTACTATTAAACTTTTACAATTAAATTCTTTCGCTGCTTCATCTGCATGGGATATAATTGCAGCGGCACCCCTACCACCATAGGAGACCTCATCGAATGGGAGGAGAGGGCCTTTAAACCCTACTTTTCTCCTATGATCGGATGGCCATGGCAACCAACCCAATTCGATTACTTGCTACTTGGATCAAGTATATCTAAATATACCAATTTCAAATTTTAAATTTTAAATTTCAAATTTTAAATTTTGAATTTTAAATTTCAAACAAATTTCAAATTTTAAATTTTAAATTTTTGAATTTTAAATTTTGAATTTCAAACTTAAAATTTCAACCAAATTTTAAATTTCAAATTTTAAATTTTGAATTTCAAAATTTTGAATTTTGAATTTCAAATTTCAAATTTTAAAATTTAAATTTCAAAATTTGAATTTCAAATGTTTGAATTTTGAATAACTTTCAAAATTCAAATTTTAAATTTTAAATTTTAAATTTTAAATTTAAACTTTTAGATTATAACTTAATCTATGCATACAAATTTATATATCATATCTTAGAACCTGCTCTGATACCATTTGAAGCAAAATTTGAGTGCAGGGGTAAAATGGTAATTTAAAACTTTTTCAAAATCACTATTTTACAGTGAAAATAATTAATCTAATTAATTAACATGTGTTTACCCTACACTAGGATCTAAATATGATATACAGCATGCATGGATTTAAATTTGAAATTCAAATTTGAACAGTAAATAATTTACTGTTCTGTGTTCAGAACATAATACCTTTATGCAGGTAGTCGATCTCCACAATCTGATCACCGTCAGGAGGCTCTGATCACCGCAATGCAGTCATACAGCATGTCTAGCCTCTACGAATCATCCACATGAGGCTCCTGATCTGATCGGCTCCTCACGAGTGCTAGCTCGTTATAGAGCCCTTCGACGGCTGATGCTGATCGAACTCTTTTGATCATTGTCTGCTGATTCCACAGATACTCCGGATTGTCAGCAAACATGCTTGAGAGGTAGATGATTCTCTCCCTTGAATTTAGTGGGCTCACGACACTCGTAGCTCACTAACTCACTTTCCGAACCCCAGGCTATAACCCTAGGGAACACACTGAAAACCCTGCGCCCAATTTTCTTTTTTTTCTTTCCTTTTCTCTCGAAAGGTTTTGGACTTTCACCTCATACACAAGGCTTCCTCACATCCCACTTTCTTTCTTAAAATTTTTTCTACGCATGCCCCATCCTTCTCCTCTTTTTAAAACAACATCGAACGTGTCTTATTCGCGTGAGAAGATAAAGACAAGTGGTTACACATTTGAATTCAAATCAAATTTGAATTCAAATGCAAACCAACTCATCCCTATCCACTTGGGTGTGAGAAGAGAAGGTGTGTGGCTGCTTTGTGCATTGAAAGGTTTCATAAGAAACTCTTTCTCGTGTAAGATAAGTGGCACACAAGATGGATAAGCATGAAGGCGCAAGGGATAAGTTATCCATTCAAATTCAAACACGCTTTGAATTTGAATGGTTAACTAATCAGC
This sequence comes from Elaeis guineensis, assembly GCF_000442705.2. Taxonomy (NCBI): domain Eukaryota; kingdom Viridiplantae; phylum Streptophyta; class Magnoliopsida; order Arecales; family Arecaceae; genus Elaeis; species Elaeis guineensis. The sequence goes on along the minus strand of NC_025997.2, from coordinate 34,371,294 downwards.
TTTATCCATCCATATCATGCACAAAAGTGGGCGTGGGGAGGGCTTTGCATGAGAAAAAATTCATGAGAAATTCCTTCTCATAAATTCAAATGGGCGCAGTGGATGTGAGGTGGCGCAGGGAGTTTGGGTCAAGGTGGTTTCATTATTTAAACCAACCTAATTGAACCAAATAAGTTAGGCCCAATTAGACTAATTTAAACCCAACATAATTAATCTTAATTAGGCTCAATAAAATCTTAATCAAATTAGAAATTGACTAAGCCTAACCCCTGATCAAATCAGGGATCAAACCATCTCGACGATTAGGTCAACTCTTAACCTAATCGGGTCAAACCCAACTGAATCCAATTCAATTGGACTTGATCCAAAAATAATTACTCAATCAAATTGAGTTAATTAATAATCAAATCATTAATTAAACCTCTCATAAATATTGAGTCCAAATCCGATGGGCAATCGAGTATCAGAATTCATCGATATGAAATTCTGATCGAAAAGTCCCAAACCAGTGGGACTCTTGACCCCGGTACCCAAAATGTGTGGGACTCATGATCAGAGAATCCTGATTCTCGATCATAGAGTCTCAGACATGTAGGATTCATAGTCCATGAATATTAGGACTCTTCATCAGTCATCAGATCAGATAGGAACCTCTAATGTGTGTGACCCCGCAGGTTCGAACCTAAGCCAGTAGCACAGGAACCAATTCCTGTACTAATCGAAGTGACCATCCAGCAATGGTACCCGATGTCCGGATAGGTCGAATAGTCACAATCGCAACACTCAGAACCTACGTGAATATGGTTACTGTATAATTCATCCCTTTTGACCCCTATGTATAGGATGACTCAGGGTTATACTGTCAACCCTGATTAGATCATCCGAGTCATGCTCAACTAAAACAGTCCTGTGACTCCTCACCAGGACTACCCTGGCTAAGGTTTTGCTAAATTGAAACACGACTGTACACAGCTCCTGAATTGGAGTGATCAATCCCATCTTGACACACGCACCAACAAGTCAAGTATTTGGCTACACCCAGCAGCCTTCCGTCACTGAATTAGAAATTCAGGTAGTCCAGTGCCTAAGTGTAGTGAGTTGCTTGCAAGTCACCGTGGCGATCTCAGGTCGGAGGGATATTTATACCCATATCCCATCAGAGCAAATCTTGACAGCAGAGATAGCTCCAGAGTCGGTCACGTTCAGTGCAGATGTACCCTTATATCTCACCTGTATGCCATACCAGTGTCTTCACACTCCTTGGTTAAGAGAACAACCAACCTATATGGCACACAACGACCTATGCTCGATAAACATTGTTGTCCTTGATAATAACGTATCATTTGGTCGCGAACAGGTTTAAGGACTAAACGACAAATCCTCCTTTGTCGAGTTTAAATAGTCCTAAGGACTTCACCACAACACAGGAGTTCATTAGAAGATGAAATAATTTGTGATGAAAAATACTAAAATAATTTTTATTTATTTATAATTATATACTAATACAAAAAGAGTACAACCGTCAACAGGCTGACGATTAGCTTTGGGACATTATTCCCAACAAATGGATCCATTAGTATGAGATCATTGGAGGTCCAAAGGTCTGGTGCTCATTTGCTATTGAAATTATCATTCATAATATGATGACTCACTCGAGTCTCTCTAGCAAGTGGTCAGATTGATCAATCAAAGTCGGATCTGATTATTTGGTAGTTAGATTCTTAAGTATGATCATGTTAATGGTTCGACCTAACCAGAACTTGTTGAGAAGATCAAAGTCAAATAAAAAGTTTTTTGAAGCTAAATAAATTACTAAAAATTATTTGATAAAATAATTGATTAAAAAATCTATCCATAGATGCACATGGGTGAGCTGGTCAAAGTTGGGCTCGTGTGCAGTCTGTGTGGATTCTAGTACCTACTAAAAAATTAAGGTAACTTCTCAAATTGAAGATAGAGGCTACCAATTCATATAAAATAGTAGGAGAATATTTAGACTAAAGTCCATATCTTTAAACTTAATTAATTCATGTACTGATTAGATTTTTTTTTTTTTTGGTGCAGTTATGGCCACAAACTTGTCGCGCCAATCATTATTGGATAGTGAAAAATTGATAGGACTCAATTTCGATAACTGATATAAAAAATTAAAAATCATGCTAAAGCATGAGCAGATCTTGTATGTCCTTATAGATCCGGCACCTGAGAAGCCTACTCCTAATGCTCGTGGTGCAGTTCGAGACACTTATTTCAAGTGGCTCAACAACCGCATCACGGTACGTTGTATCATGCAGGCTACCATGAATGATAAGTTTAGTCAAAAATTTGAGGAAGCTCAGTCAGAAGATATGCTCAAGATGTTGAATGAGTCTTTTGATACTCCCGACGATGTTGAGCAGCACAAGATCAGTTGTGCCATTTTCAATACTCGGATGAGGGAGGGAGTATCGATCATCGATCATATATGGTACATGATCGAGTAGATCGAGCATCTGAGCAAGCTCAATTTTTTCTTGCATGAACAGCTTGGAAAAGATGCAATCCTGAACTCCCTACCTAAATCCTACCTACCATTTTTCAGTCATTTTCGAATGACGAAGTCTGTAGTGAACTACCACGATCTGTTGGGCTTGCTATAAACTTTTGAGAAGGATCACTAGCTTCATAAGGAGACGATGAATGTAGTGGGAGGATCTTCTTTGGATGGGTGTCATCTTTTTAAGAAAGAAAAGAAGAAAAAAATAAAAAGATGCAAAATATTGGGAGTCAGACCCAGAAGTCCAAGTCCAAGATCGATCAAAGTCAGGTAGAGTGCTTCTATTATAGGAAGCAGGGTCATTAGAAGAAAAATTATTCTCAATACATAGCTTTCCTTAATCTGAATAGGTCGAAGAAGCAGAAGCAATTAGTTGATGGATAAGGTAATTATATAATAACACCTTGCAACTTCTCAATATTTGATACAATGATCTGGATATTGGATACTGATAGTCCTATTAATATTTATAATTCATTGCAGAGACTTCAGATCAGTAGGAGATTTGGAGATGGCAAGAGATTTCTGAACGTTGGAGATGGAAGATCAGTTTCAGTTCTAGCTTTAGAAATTATCAAGCTTGTATTCGATTTTTGTTCTATTATTTTTAGTGATTGTCATCTCTGTCCTAGTTTCTTATTGAATGTAATTTTTATAGGCCTTTTGGTCAAAGCAAATTATGAGATTTCAATAAAGAAAAACTTTTGTAATATCATTTTGAATGATATTACTATGATGCATGGATAATTGAATAATGATATTTATGTTATATCACGGCCTAATATAATGTATACATCGAATAAACGTCCTAGAATAGATGATGTCACGGATGCCTATCTTTGGCATTATAGACTAGCTCATTTAACAAGAATAGGATGAACAAATTAGCTCAAGAAGGAAATCTTGGTGATAATATTTATGAATCGTTGCCTACTGTGAGTCTTGTTTACTTGAAAAGATGACCAAATCATCTTTTACTAAAAAAGATGAATGAGTCAATGATGTTCAGGGTCTTATACATACTGATGTATGTGGATCCATGAGCACTAGTGCCAGAGGAGGATACCACTATTTCATTATATTCACAGATGATTTATCTAAGTGTGGGTACGTCTACTTGATGAAATATAAATCTGAATCGTTTAAAATATTCAAACGATTCTGTAATGAGATAGAGAAATAAACTGAGAAGAATATTAAAATTTTTTGATTAGATCGAGGAGATGAATATCTTTCTAATGAATTTCTGACATATCTAGAGGAGAAAGAAATTCTCTCACAATAGACATCTCCTGAAACACCATAACACAATGGTGTGTCGGAAAGGAGAAATCGAATCCTGTTGAACATGGTTCGATCCATGATGGGCTTTTCTAGTCTGTCAATCTTCTTTTGGGGATATACACTCGAGTCAGCTTGCTATATGCTTAACAAGGTTCTTAGTAAATCTGTGAGTAAAACACCACATGAGATGTGGCTGGGATGTAAGCCAGTGCTCTCTCACCTTAAGGTTTGGGGGTTTTCAACTTATATCAAATATTTAAAAATGGACAAACTTGGAGCCAGGTCTGATAGATATATTCTTATAGGATATCCCAAAGAAACTATGGGGTATTATTTCTATTTTGCTGATGAATAAAAAATATTTGTCAACCTTAGGACAGTCTTTTTGAAAAAGAAATTCCTTGAAGAAGGAATTTATACTTCTAAGGTTGAACTTGATGAAGTTCAATATATAGAATTGACATAATCTAATGAACCCACAGAACCGAATTTGATGATGTCAAACCTGAAACCTATTATGGAGGCACCATTAAGGAGATCTGATAGAGTATTGTGTCAACCGGATAGATACTATAGTTTCTTGATCCGAGATAAGCATCCTATTGAACTCGATGAGAACAATGAGGACCCGATCACCTATATAGATGCAATACAGAGGTCCGACTCTGATAAATTTGAAGCCATTAAGTCTAAAATAGAGTCCATGAAGGTCAATGATGTGTGGACATTAGTTGACCCACCTGAAGAGGTTAAACCCATAGGTTGTAAATGGATCTTCAAAAGAAAGAGGGGCACAAATGGGAAGGTGGAGACCTATAAAGCCTATTTGGTTGTCAAAGGTTATCATTAGTGTTTTGGTATTGACTATGACGAGATATTTTCTCCTATGATAATGCTTAAATCTGTTCAAATTATGCTTGCAATAGCTGCATATATGGACTTTGAAATCTGGCAAATGGATGTAAAAATAATTTTTCTAAATGGAGAGCTAGAAGAAGAGGTGTACATGATACAGCCTGAAGATTTTAGATCCACAGATGAGTCTAAAGTATGCAAGCTTCAGAGTTCCATTTATGGATTGAAGCAGGCATCTAGGAGTTGGAACATGTGTTTTGATAAGATTATCAGAATGTATGGCTTTGTTAGGAACAGAGAAGAACCTTACATTTACAAATGGGCTAACAACTCTATAGTTGTATTTTTTATTTTGTATATGGATGACATTCTTTTAATCGAGAATGACATCCCTGCATTACAAAGAATAAAAATTTGGTTATTATCTCAATTCTCTATAAAAGATTTGGGAGAAGCATCCTATATCCTTGGGATGAAGATCTATACAGATAGATTAAAAAGATTGCTTGGATTGTTTCAGTCCACATACATAGATACTGTGTTGAAGCAGTTCAGCATGGAGAATTTCAAAAAAGGCCATCTCCCAATATGTCATGAAATTTATCTCTCAAAGAGGGATTGTCCAACAACTCCTCAAGAGAGAGAGTATATGAATAGAATTCTATATGCTTTAACAGTGGATTTTATAATATACGTCATGACATGTACAAGATCAGACATGGTATACTCACTAGGGATAGTGAGTAGATACCAATCTGATCCAAAAAAAAATCACTGGAAGGTCGTGAAGACCATCTTTAAGTATTTAAAAAATATTAAGGATCAGTGGCTTATTTATAGTGAAACTAACTTAAAACTAGTGGGATTCATGACTCTAGCTTTCAGTCAAATCATGATGATAGCAAGAGTGTGTCAGGATATATTTTTATCCTGAATGGTGGAGCTATCTACTGAAAAAATTTCAAGCAGCATACCATGACCGACCTTATTTGTGAGATGGAGTATATCATGGCATCTGATGTTGTGAAGAAAGCTGTGTGATTGTGAAAGTTCATCGATGAGCTTAGAGTAGCACCCTCCATTGATGGTCCTGTCCTGTTATACTACAACAGCACTAGAGCCATTACTCAAGCCAAAGAGCTAAAGTCTCATCCGCATACCAAGCATATTCTATGTCGCTATCATCTCATCCGAGAGATCATGGATCGAGATGACATCGATCTTTTATGATCTCTCAGATGACATCAATCTTTAAAAGATTGATGAAAAAAAAAAACCTGATCGATCTATTTACTAAATCTCTCAAAATCAAGAAGTTCGATGATCATAAGTCGAAGATGGGTATATGATACTATACCGATTGGTTTTAGTCTAAGTGAGAGTTATTGAAAATTATGCCTCAAAGTCAATCGTCAGTCTATTGATGATTGTGCTCATATTTATAAATTATATATAAATTTTTATTAATAAATATTATTTGACTTTTTCATCATATTTTATCCATCTTCTTTGAACTCCTATGTTGTGATGAAGTTTTTAGGACTATGTTTAATTGACAAAAGAAGATTTATCGTTTAGTCCTTAAAACATGTTCACGATCAAATAATATACTGTTAATAGAATGATAGCAATATCAAGTATAGATCATTGTATTCCATATGGGTTAGTTGTCCTTTTAACCAAGAAGTGTGAAACACTGATATGGTATGCAGATAGAATATAGGAGTATATTTGCACTAAACGTGACCAATTACGGGACACTCTGCTGTCTAGAGTAGCTCATGAAGGATATGGGTATAAGTGTCCCTCCGACCTAAGAACACCATGATGATTTGTAAGCAACTCATTGTACTTTGGTATCGGATTATCTAAATTTTTAATTCAGTGATGAAAAATTTTTGGATGCAGTCAAATACTTATCAAGTCGGTGTATGAGTCAAGAAGGGATTGACCCCTTTGAATAAGTAGGAGTTAATGTATCAGTGCATTTCAATTTAGTAAAATTTTAGCCAGGATAATCCATGTGATGGATTTGAAAGGTTGAAATATAATGTGATTAACTATTTATTGTTGACAGTTAAACCCTAGATCACCTTGAGCATTAGGATCAAAAGGATGAATTATACGGTAACCATATGTCAGTAGATTCTAGAATATTGCTTTGCAATCTTTCGACCTATCTGGACATGGAATCCCGTTGCTAGATGGTTACATTGATTAGTATAAAAATTTATTTCTATGCTACCGACTTAGGTTCAAACCTATGGGGTCACATACATTAAAAGATTTGATCTGATCTGATGGCTGAAGAGTCCTATTAGATTGGGACTCTAGTGAAGAGTTCCAATAGATTGAAACTCTAGAGGAGAGTCTCACTGGACTAGGACTCTACTATTAATGAAAAATTTATTAGTAATTAGATTGCTAATTGACTCAATTTGATTGAGCAAAGAGGTTCGGATCAAGTTTAACTAAATTGGATTCAGTTTGACTTAGATTGGGTTTGATTAGATCCAGCCTAATTGCAAGAGAAACTTATTCCTGATTTGATCAGGACTTGAATTCAGTTAATTTTTAATTGGATTAGGAATTTATTATGAAGATTGTGTTTCTAATTAGGTTTGGATTGGAATCAAATTAGAAATGAAGAGTCCCAGCCAACTAAGACTCTCTCCCTTGCACATGCCCTAGGTCCCACACCATTCCTTTAATGCAAAAATAAGTTTGCATGAAATATTTTGGGCATGAGAAAGGAGGACACAGAGAGAGATGAGCGACAATCATGATGAGTCATGGTTCTTATCTTCTTTCTGATTTGAATTTGATTCAAATCAAAGATAAGAAGATAAGAAGGAAATAAATCCCAATTTCTTAGAAACTTTGGGTGGTGCCAAAAATATTTTCCATGAGTGCGTTGGAATGTTGGTTGGTGTGAGAAAGAATTGATTTCTTTCTCACGCTATCACATAATTTTACAAAAATATGGGATGTCCCATATGGATGTGGTGTTGGATTTATTGGCCCTCCTCCTAACTCTAAACCCTAGCCCCATCTATAAAAAGGGGGTCCAATAGTTGGACGCCCCACATGTGAAATAGTTGAAAATTGGTTTCTTCTACATAGCCTCTCTCCTCTCTTCCTTCCTCCATTAATTCTTCTCCCTCTCTAGAGTGTCTAAGGGATCAAAAGAAGAAGAAGAATATCAGCCATCAAAGATCTTCGCGAGCTAGTACTCCCAAAGAGATTGATCAGCAACCATTCTTCATGCGGATGATCTATAGAGGCCGGATATTTTTGTGCAGCTGTGAGCAACTTGAAAAAACTCTAATCTATAAGATATAATTATGGAGATCAGCAACCCATGCTTCGGTAATGAGTTCTGAACTCATTAAATCAGGTTTGATTAGATCTAAGGGTTAGATCTAATCTAAAGCATCGATTTGATCAATGCAGATTTTATTTTTCAGATCTAATCTCATATTTAATCATATCATAGATTTTGACATGGTAGTTTAGATTAGATCTTGTGTATATAATGTAGGTTAAATTATTTAATCTGTCAAGATTCACTGTAAAATTTTAAAATTGCATGCATAGAACTATCAATATTTTCTTCAAGATAAGCTTGGACCAAAGTCCGATAAATGCTTGTTTGTAGGATACTCAAAGAAAACTAAAAGGTACTACTTCAATCTTGCTAAAGAATAAAAGGTGTTAGTCAGCAACAGAGCAATCTTTTTGAAAAAAGAGTTCCTTGGATAAGGAACTAATGTCCGTAAAATTGAACTTGATGAAGTTCATGAGGTAGAAAAAGCAGAACACACAAAATCAGATTTGATTGAAAAATTGAATCCTGAGCCAATAGAGGCATCATTGAGGAGATCCAATAGAGTACCATATCAACCAAACAAATACTACGATTTCTTGATCTGGGATGGTGATCCTATCGAACTAGATGAGAACGATGAGGATCCGATCACCTATATGGAATTTATGCAAAGGTCCGACTTTCAAAATTGACTAGAGGTCATGAAGTCCGAGATAGAGTCCATGGAGATCAATGGTATATGGACACTAGTTGATCCATTCGAAAGGATAAAACTCATAGGGTGCAAGTGGATTTAAAAAAAAAAAAGAGGAGCGGACAGAAAGATGGAGACTCATAAAGTCCGTCTAGTTGTCAAGGGTTACCATCAGCTTTATGGTATTGACTATGATGAGACGTTCTCTCCTGTGACAATGCTCAAGTCCATCCAAATTATACTTGCAATAGCTGCATTTAGATTATGAGATCTAGCAAATAGATGTCAAAACTGCTTTCTTAAACGGAGAGCTAAAAGAAGAGATGTATATGATACAACCTGAAGGGTTTACATCCATAGATGAATCTAAGGTATGCAAACTAAATAGATCCATCTATGGACTGATGTAGGTATCTAAGAGTTGGAATATGCATTTTGATAAGGTGATCAAAATGTATGACTTCATTAGGAAAAGAGAAGAGCCTTGCATCTACAAGTGGGCTAATGATTCTGTAGTCATCTTGTTTGTACTGTATGTGGATGACATATTGTTAATAAAAAATGACAACCAAGCTTTGCAGAGTATGAAGCTATGGTTATCATCATAGTTCTCCATGAAGAATTTGGGAGAAGCATTCTACATCCTAGGATTGAAAATCTATAGGAAAAGATCTAGAAGGTTGCTTGGATTGTCCCAATCCATGTACATTGATACCATGTTGAAATGATTCAACATGGAGAATTTTAAGAAAGACTATCTACCGATAGATCATGGAATTACTCTCTCCAAGAAGGATTATCTGACAATCCCTCAGGAGAGAGAGTGTATGAGAAAATATCAAATATATCGATAGTGGGATCTATCATGTACGTCATGATATGTACGAGGCCGCCACTAGAGATAGTGAGTAGGTACCAGTCTGATCTGGGTGAAACTATTGAAAGGTTGTGAAGATAATCCTTAAGTATTTAAGAAATACTAAAGATCAATGGCGTATCTATAGAGATACTGATCTGAAACTTGTGGGATACACTGATTTTAGTTTTCAGTCAAACAGTGATGACAGCAGAAGTATGTTGGACTATATATTTATCTTAAATGAAAAAATAATTTGTTGGAAGAGTTTCAAGCAATATACTATAGCCAATTCTGTATGCGAAGCAGAATACATTGCTGCATCTGATGCAGTAAAAGAGGCCGTGTGGTTGCGAAAATTCATTATCGAACTTGAAGTTACACCCTCTATTGATGGCCCCATTCTGTGGTATTGTAACAGCACTGGAGCCATAGCTCAAACGAAAGAACCAAAGTCACACTAGTGTACCAAGCACATTCTGCATTGCTATCACTTTGTATGAGAGATCGTGGATCAAAGTGACGTCGAGCTTTAGAAGATCAATGGGAAGGAGAACCTAGCCGACCCCTTCACTAAAGCTCTCGAGATCAAAGAGTTCGATGATCACAAATAGAAGATGGGTATTAGATATTGTCCCGATTGGCTTTAGTCTAAGTGAAAGTTGTTGAAAAATATATCCTAAAATTAATCGTATGGACGATTGTGTTCTTTTTGTATATGAATTATTGATTGATAAATAAAAATTATTTTGATATTATTTATCATAAAGTTACATCTTCCTTATAGAACTCTTATGTTGTGATGAAGTCCTTAGAACTATGAAGTAATCGATAAAGGAGGATTTATCATATAGTTCTTAAACATATTCATGACTATATGATACGTCGTTATAGGATGATGACGTTTATCGAGTGAAGGTCATTGTGTGCCATATGAGTTGGTTGTTCTCTTAACCAAAGAATGTAAAGACATTGGTATGGCACACAGATGAGGCGTAGGAGTACATCATCACTGAACAAGTGATTCACTTGTTGAGCACTTTGCTGTCAAAAGTAGCTCATGAAGTATATGAACATAAGTGTCCCTCAGATCTAAGATCATCATAGTAACTTACAAGTAACTCACTATGCTTTGGTATCGGACTATCTATATTTCTAATACAGTGATGGAAGACTACTGGGTACAATCAAGTACTTACGAAGTCTGTGTGTGGATCAAAATAGGATTGACTCCTCTGGATTATAGGAGCCGATGTATTGCTGTATTTCAATTTAGTAAAATCTTAGTTAGGATAATCCATGTGATGGATTGAAAGGTTGAAATATAATGTGGATGACTCTATTAGGGTTGACAGTTAATCCTAGATCATCCTAAAGCATTCAGGGTTAGAGGGATGAATTATACTGTAACTATATGCATGGGTTCTTAGATATTGCCTTACAATTATTCGATCTATCTGGATATCGAAAATCATTGCTAGATGGTAACTTCGATTAGTACAAAAAATAGTTTCTGTGCTACCAACTTGGTGTTCGAACTAATGGAGTCACGCATAAAGTTAGATGATGTAGGAAAGAATTGATCTATGTCTGTATGTTTAATTTGAAAGTACATAACTTAGTTGAATATATAAGACTAACTTGATTGAGAATTAAGTTATAGGTCATATGAAATTAAACGGTTGAATATATCTAGGTAGCACTAGACATGAGGTTCAAGTTTCATTCCAGGGATGAACAGAATTTGATCTATGATCCAAGGAGTCTATAAGAGATTGGATTCAAGTGTTAATTAACTTTAAATCAGACTTAATTTAATTAGACTTAATTGGGTTAATAAATCTAAGTTAGACTTGATCTTAAATTCTAAAATAGTTTAGGATTGACAGCCTTTCAAAATTATTTCGAATTAGGTTCGAATTGGATTCAAATTGACCCATATTTGGATTAGATCCTTAGAGTCCACTTTTACTGGGACTCTCTCTCCTTCATGGCCGATCAAAACTAGATGGGGTGTTGGTTCTTGTCACCTCACATTGGGTGTGAGCATGGGTGCATAAGGGCACCTAGTTAGGCACCAATTCTTTCTTCCTTAGGATTCCTTCTTGGATAAGTGATGGATTAATTCAAAGTCTGTTTGAATTAAGAATCCTAGTCTTATAGGTCATGGAGAATCCTCTATAAATAGGAAGGGCCTCTAACTATCATAGCATAATAATTGAATTGTATACTAAGGAGAGAAAGAGAGAGAGAGGAGGCATGTAGAAGAGAAGGGCAGCACCCTTTCCCTTGGCATCACCCCCTTGGGCATCCCTCTTCTCCAAGGCATGGAGCTTGTTGGGGCGTCCACTCTTGCTAGTGTGAGGCATCACACTAGAGCCTTTCTCTCCTCACTTGTTGTCTTGCGAATGTGCTTCAATCTGAGACTTCATCCTACTTTTCTGCGAAGTTTGACGTGCGTACGAAGTAGAGAATTTATGGATTCAAACTTATGTGAGGCTTTGGATTTAGAATCTTTAGAGATTTGATCTCTATTCCACTGTGAATCAGATAAAGATCTAATCTTTATCTAGTTGTTATAAAAAAATTTTAGGTGCATCCTGTGTATCTGCCCCATTATCCCAAAGAAATAGATTTTCTTTTCCTTCACTCCTCACCTGGATTTGACTAATACCTGCTCGTGGCACTCACAGTCAAGACAATATCAGATCGAGTACATAGCATGGCATATATGAGGCTCGCTATGGCCAAGGCATAAAGAATCCTACTCATGTGCTAAACTTCCTCAGATGTGGTAGGACACACTTGGAAAGACGAATACCATGTCTAAGAAGTAAGAATCTTCTTTTAGAATTTTTCATGCTAAATCTTTTCAGTACTTTCGCTATGTACAGCTTTTGTGATAGGCCTAGCATCCTTTTAGATCTATTCATATAGACCTTTATTCCAAGAATATAGGATGCTTCCCCTAGATCTTTCATGAAAAATTTTTTGGACAACCATCTTTTGACCCAGGTCAGCATGAGAATATCATTCTCAATAAGAAGAATATCATCCACATACAATACGAGGAATGTTATTGCACTCTCATTGACCCTTTTGTATACATAGGGTTCCTCTTCATTTTTGATGAAATCAAATAATTTGATTGCATCATTAAAATGAAGATTCTAACTCTAAAAAGATTGCCTTAATTCGTATATGGACCTTTATAGCTTGTAGATTCGGTAATCACCATCACCTAATGTGAAAATCAAAGACTGCTCCATATAGATATCTTTCTCAAAATATCTATTTAGGAAAGTAATTTTCACATTTATATGTCAGATTTTATAACATAGTAAGCTGCAACAGCAAGCTGAGTGCAAATAGATTTCAACATGATTACAGATGAGAAGGTTTCCTGATAGTCAATGCCTTCGCACTGACTATAACCTTTTGCCATAAGCCTAGTTTTATAAATTTCTATCTTACCATCTATATCTATTTTCTTTTTATAGATCCGTTTACACCCAATAGATACTATACCCTCAGATGGATCCACCAAGATCCATACTTGGTTCGAATGTATTGAGTCAATTTTTAATTTCGTTGCATCCAACCATTTCTCGAAATCGATATTGGACATCGCCTCATCAAAGATATTAGAATCATCTCCATGACCCTTATCTCCCATAAAAATATTTTCTCTACTTCCTCCGTAAGCATACTCATATATCTTTTAGGAGGACAAGAAACTTTGCTAGATCTATGAGATGGTGGAGGAATATCAACTACTGGCTCATGAACAATGGACTCCTGAGGATCCATAGCTCTTTGCTCATTAGAGACCTTCTGTTCAAGCTCAACTAACCTCCCACTACCACAATCCTAAATAAACTATTTTTTTTAAGAATATGGCATTCCGACTCACAATCACATAGTGATCTTATGGAATGTAAAAGTAGTATTCCATTGATTCTTTTAGATATCCAATAAAATGAGCTATTACAGATCTATCCTCTAATTTATCAGCCATCTACTTTTGATATAGACCGATCATCCCCAAGTTTTTAGATAGCCTAGACTTGATTTCTTATCGTGCCATATCTCATATGGTATGGTAGGAACGGATTTTAATGGAACCCTATTCAATAGGTAAATTGCAGTTAATAAGATATGTTCTCAAAGATATAAGAATAAATCAGTAAAGCTCATCACGGACCTGACCATATCTAATAGGGTCCTATTCTTCCTTTCAGATATTCCATTGAGCTGAGGTGTTCTAGGAGGAGTCTATTGAGAGACTATGCCATTGTCCTTAATATATCTCAAAAATTTTTTATTAAGATATTCATTTCCTCAATTAGATTGAAGAACCTTAATGGGTTTGCCTCCTTGTTTCTCTACTTCATTTCTGAATTTTTTGAACTTTTCAAAGACTTCAGACATGTGTTTCATCAGATACACATATCAATACAATGACAGATCATCAATAAAGGTGATGAAGTAGCTATAACCACTCCTGGTATGCACATCAAATTGCCAACACATGTCGGTGTGTACCAAGACAAGTAACTCAATGGCCCTTTCCCTATATCCTACAAAGAATAATTTGATCATTTTTTCTCGAAGGCAAGATTCACAAGCTGGATAAGGTCCTAAATCAAAAGAGCCAAATATCCCATCTTTTTTTAGTTTATTTATCCTATCCTCTCCAATATGGCCTAGTCTATGATGCCACAAATACTTTTGGTTAATATCTTCTCTGGGTCTCTTTTGACCTACGACACTCACTACTGGCTCGTTTAAATTCATATTTACATCAACATACAAGTGATAAAAACTGTCAGTTAAAAGATTACATGCAATCGATTTATTTCATAAATAAATGAAATAAAAAATTTTATTGAAATTAAAATTAAAAGCATTCTGTGCTAGTATAGACACGAAAATCAAATTTTGACTAGCTACAGAAATAAAATAATAGTTTTTTAAATCTAATCTAAATCTTAAAGGTAATCAAAGAGAATAAGTACCAACGACTTTTGTAGCAATCTTTACTCTATTGTCAATCCAAAGGATCATGTCACATTCCCTCAATTTCCCATTTTCTATTAGATCCTACATTGAAGTACATATATGAGCACTCAAATCAGAGTCCAATATCTAACTAAAAGTAGAAGAAACCCTTAGATTGATTCAATTATGAGCATACCTTCTGAAGGTTTGTCATCTTTTTTGGTATTTAGGCTCTCCAGATAGGGTAGACAATTCTTCCTCCAGTGGCCATCAGCATTATAGTGGAAATACTTTCCCTTCACTACAGCCTTCATGGGAACGTTCTTCTTTGGCTTGCTCTATTTCTTCTGCTTCTTCGTAGGTTTACTCTCTTTCTTTCAATTAGACTTTCTCTTGGATAAAGAAGTCTGCTCCACAGTGAGAATAGTATCCCTTGAACTCTTCAAGGTTCCCTCAGTAGTGACCAACATGTTGACCAGTTCGGATATAGTGCAGTCCAGTTTGTTTATATGAAAATTTATAATAAATTGACATATGAACTTGTAAGAGATTGAAGGATCAAATCCATCTGTAATTCCTTTAGCATATTCAGCTCGAGCTTCTCAAGCTCCTCTATATCCTTGATCACTGTCATACAGTGTTCATGGATCGACTGTCCTTAGTGCATCTTCAGATTGAAGAGTCTTTTGGACACGTCAAAGTATGTAGTGTAGCTCTGCTCATCATACAACTCTTGTAGGGAGTGATCATAGCCCTGACAGTAGGCATCATATACTTATGCTGGCTCTGCAACTCGTTTGATATAAAAGCTAGCACATAGCACTTAATCCGACTATTTTCATCCATCCACTTTTTATATGCTACTCTTTGCTCAACAATAGGATGGTTTGGTAACACTAGAGGTTCTTGATTGAGTATACAGCCTAATTTTTAAGAAGTTAGGACAATCTTGAGATTTCTTAGCCAGTCTTTAAAGTTTATTTTGGTCAAATGATTGGACTCAAGGATGCGGGCTAGAGGGTTTGAAACTGACGTGGTTGAACTTCGAGAGTAGAAATTCAAATTAGGCTTTTGTACTTTAAATTTTTATATTTGCTCTAAAAGCTTTAAGAAGCAAACAAAGACTTCCACTATTTTTTTAGATCCCAACACTCTCCGAATTAAAAACAAAAACCCTAACATGACAACTAAATTTCTAGTAGGTTCTATGATCCTACCGATGTCATGCACCTCACCTAACAGTTATTGATAACATGCACATCGATGCATGGACAACTCTTTGTCTAGATACTTCTCTAAGCATGTTGCAGCAACTTGATCTCTAGGTTATATAGGCTCACCTAATACTTATTGACTATACTCCTTAGTTAAATCTGACCTATCATTCACAAGCAGGTGCAAAGCCATCATTGAATCCCTCACTTAATAGTTATTGGGCCTAACTCTATCCTTATCCTGGAGCAACTCTTTGCTAATAGAGTGGTTGCGTATTTTTGATGCAACTGAACCACTATAACTAGCTGAGAACAATCAACACCAGTAGCATGCCCGTACTTCTGTAGCGATGGAAGATCTATGAAGTTAATATTTATGGAGAGATATAGGTTTAGGTCTCATATAATCAGTTATCAAATAACTGATCTAATTGGCATGGGCTAAACCAAACCACCAAGCAATCATATTGAAGACTCAATCTTTCAAATTAGCCAGATAAGTGGAGATCAGTAGGGATCCCCCTATTACTTTTCCTAGATACCAATAAATTAGCCAGATCAGTAAATGAAATCAAGTAAATAACCACCTCTCATTACTTGCCTTAGACACCAATAAGACAATTGATCCAAATAGGTTAGTTGATGCAAATCAAGCTCAATCCATCGAGCTGAATTAGATCCTTAGGTTAATCGATTCTATATATGAGATTTAATCGATTTAATCAATAATAATTATTTATTTTAATACTTAATTGATCTAACCCTAATCAATAGTTAACTCGATTTGATCAATTACTTAATCAAATTAGACCCATTATGTTCAAATCAAAAATTCTAGATGGAATCTAATTTTATGACCTAATTTTTAATTTACCCATGATCAAAATCATCATGCACAAACATAAATTTTAGATTCTAAAATTAAATTTTAGATCTAAATTCTTTGCATGAAAGGTAAGTTTTAAATCATGAAACTAATTTTCAGATTTAACATACAAGCACATATCACACATATATATATATATATATATATATATATATATATATATATATATATATATATATATATATATATATATATATATATATATATATGTAAAATTCAGATCTAAACTAAAATTCAGATCACAATATGATATTATATATCTCATATACAAATCATGAATCAAATTGAAACTAATTTTTAGATCTAAATATGCAATTATACATCTCATATATGAATCATAAATCTGATCAAAATAATTTTTAGATTTATGCATACATCTATATATCACATATATTTGAACTAAAAATCAATCTAGAACAAATTTTAGATCCATGCATGCCTTCACATATCAAATATATGATCTAAAAAAGTTAATCTAAAATAAATTTTAGATTTAAAATAATCATCAATACATCTTATGTATCAAGAAAAATTAAATTTTAAAATTCTTTTCAAAACATATATGTCAATTTCATGCATATGAAACCTATGGCTCTAATATCACTGTTGAAATTTTATATCAGATGCATGCATGTATGTTTCAATTTTTTTTAAATAATATAATAAAATTAAGATTAAAATATCTTTTAATTTAAATCATATATGCATAAAATAAAGAACAAAAAGATTTACTTCATATACTGAAATTGAACACATATTGAATTTTATGCTGAAATTAAATATGTGATCGAATCACATATTTGTTTCATAATTTTTTTTCTTCAAATCTGAATTGAAAAGAGATTAGATTCTTTCATAGCCATGCAAGTGCCTGACCTCTATAGGTATCCACTTAAAATTAGTATGGAACAATCCTCTAAGATTTTGATCTTTCTTCTCCAAGAAAGATCACCCTGTGGATCTGAACAAAGTCTAGATCGTGATCAACTCTCTTTGATCCTTTTCTTGATCTTTTTTTTCTTTTTTTTTTAATTTTCTTCATTTGATTTAGCAGCAACCAAGCTCTAGAGATCAGCCACCAAGGAGGATGCCCAAACTCCTTTTGGGCATGGAGATGGAGGACGCCCAACCACATCGGGTGTTGGAACTAGCAGGGAGAAGAAAGGAAGGCATGGGGAGACTTATGGGAGGCATGGGGTTGCTGAAAATCTAATCTTAAAAAATCTTAGAGAAGGACCCTTTAAATAGATAAAAGATTTGAATCCTATTCAAAATCAAATAGCCCCTTAATATAAGTTCTACTTGCATTAGGAATCCTTGTAACTTTAAATCTTTGACCCTCTTTAGGAGATCCATGGGGCGCCAACTATTGAAGCCCATTAACCCACTTTCTCACATGCCACATGGAGCTTAGGGGATGCCCCTTGCTGGTCCTCCACACCCTCTTTTATGTGGGCACACTCAACTTGATCAAATCAAGTGGTGCCCCATGCAAACAATCAAAGAATTTGATTAAGGGTTTGAACCCTTAATGCATATGATCTAAAATTCTAGGCACCCAATAATTAGAGCCCAATAAATCTAATTCATTTAGATTATTAGTAGATAATTAATTTAAATTAATCTTATCAAAATAAGTAATTCAAGTACGAAGAGAAAATTAGATTCAACTATATGCTAGCAAGATTACCTTGAACTCAATATGATTTCTCTAAACTCAATTAAGTCTTCATAAGCTTAATTGCTTATTTCAAGTCTAATTTCTTTGTTGTGTGACCCCATAGATTTAATTTTATCTGATAGTGAGATATACCATGATCTCTATCATAGTATCATTGAAACTCTTTTCAATGGGTCAGAATGATTTCACTCTAACTCATCAAGGATTGTCGATCCTGAGCAATCCTAGTGAGCTCTCACAATCTACCAGTAACACTTATCAGTATATAGTGACAACCCAATAGAACTAAAATAAAATCTCAAGGTGTAGTTCACATATGATTCAGTTCCTCTATCATGAGTCCTGCTAGATAGTAGGTCATAGATAAATCGTCAAACCTCATCATCTATCATATAATAGATCCTCATGGAAAGTCTTTTCCATCAATCATACTGCTATGGCCACAGACTCTCAGACTTAACCTCTTAAATTCTATAGGATTACTCCTCTCTATCAAGATCGATAGATTCCATCTAGATACATATCCTACTCCTATAGTAGACTAACTATCACCAACATCCACTACAAGATCTCATTGCGGTCATGTTTATGTGTCAGTCAGATTTCAGCAGCCTCACTATGGGCAGTCGTGCTATCACAGGTCAAAGAACCATTCGCACAACTATAGTATCGAGATAATTACTAACGATTGATTAAAAATCTAAATGATCTCTCATATGATTATGCTCAGTACTAGTTATTCTCTAACAATTATCCACATTCTTCGCTCAGTATCTCTACATTATAGATGAGAGACTAATCTACTCCAAAGAAAGTGATCTGTGTGCTGATCTATCTGGATGGATCACCATCCTCATGATGATATTATGATTGGAAGCATTTAGGAATTAATTATACATACCTCTAATTCTCAACATCTTGAGAATATGTATTGAAAGTATTAATTTCATGGATGATTCAAAAATACATCACTCTTGAATGAAAATAAGACTTGCCTTTTTATTGATTAAATCAGTATTTTAAGTATAAAATTATATCCTAAAATTATTATAATGTATCTACCATATTGACTTCTAGGACATACATCCAACAGCTACTTATAAGGTTGCTAGGGAAGCCTTCTGATTAAAAAAGATTTATTGCAGAACTAGTGTAATGTCATCAGATGGCACAACACTATACTGCAACATAGAGACGTCATTGCTTTAGCTAAGAAGCCTAGGTCTCATCAGAATTTCTAGCACATAAGAGCGATTATTCGTGACTATTTTCAGAAGTAAGACTTCAAGAATCATAGTAGACCCCATGAAATCGTAGTGGACCCACAGACTAAACCATTTTACCAATAAAGGACCAAAGCATATCGTGAGAAGATGGGGCTTGAATCTATGACAAATTGACTTTAGTGCAAGTGAGAGATTGTTAGATATATGTCCTAAAAGTCAATCAGACTGACATATTAATTCATTCTATGATATAATTTCATATTTGATCTAATTATTTAGTGTAGTTAATTGCTATTCATGTAGTATATATGCCCATGAATCACCCAATGAAGCAACAAGATGATGACACATATTCTCAAGAGTTGAGAATTTGAGATATGTGTCATTGATGGTTAATTCATAAATTATTTCTGACAGTAGGGTCATCATGAAGATGGTGATTGATCCAGATAGATTGGTGTACAAATCGCTTATGGGTAGACGAGTCTCAAGTCTATAGTGTTGGATACTTAAGTAAGAGTGCAGATGTTTGTTAGAAAATAAAAATATCGAGCATGACCAATATGAGAAGTCACTTGGATGTCTACTCACTCATCAGTAACTTTTTCGATGCTGCAGTAGTGCGAATAGTTCTTTAACTTGTGGTGCCTCGACTATTCACAATGAGATTGCTATAGTTTGACTACACCATAACTCGATCTCCTAATCATACGGAATCGTGAGGTGTATATTAACTGTTGCAGATTCATTATAGGATTAGGATGTGCATGTAGATGGGATCTATCGATCTTAGTAAAAAAGAAAAAATCTTATACGATTCATGAGACTAAGTTTAGAAAGTCTTTGACCAAAGCAAGTGTGAATACTAGAAAAAAATTTTTATAGAGATTCACAAATGAACTCGAGTCGAGCCAATCTTGTATACGACAGATGATGAGATTTGATGAGTTTTTCATAATCTTCATTTTGTCAGAACTTACGATAGAAGAATTGAATCATATGATAACTATACGTAGAGAATTATTACTTCATTCTATTGGATTGTCACTACATACTGTTAGATATCATTGATGGATCATGAGACTCATCGAGTGTCATCTTGATGATCGATGACCCTTGATAAGCATAGTTAGAATTATTTCAATCTATTAAAAGGAGTTTCAATGATATTTTGATGGAGATCAAAATATATCTTACTATCAGATAGAATAGAATCTACGAGATCATACACAAAAGAGATCCTGACTGATCAAGATATTGAATAGCGATTTTGAATCGCAATAGGATTGAATTATCAATTTTATTGATTATTGGACTAATATGTAAAAGTTACATGAAGAACTTGCTAAGAGTTAGTAAGTTATAGGAGGACTCATTTATAAGTATTGTTAATTATTTAATTTAATTAAATATGAATTGAATTAAATTAGATCTAATCTGATTAGATTTGATTTAATTTGGATTTTCTAGTCCAAATAGGATTTAGACTTCATTCCTAATTGGGTTTGACTCAATTTAGATTCAAATTGGATTAGAATTAAGATAAAAAATTGGAGTCCCATTTGACTGGGACTCTCTCCCCTTATCCATGCCTAAGAGGGATGCCCAACTTGATTTTGCATGGAGAAATTGAGGTGCAAAAAGGAGATGGCACACAAGGGAAGGGTGTAGGCAGCACAAGAGTCCTTCTCTAAAAGGACTCTTAACAAACTAAACCCTAACCCCTTCTATTTAAAAGGGGATAAAAAGGGGGCGCATCTAGATAGATCACATGGTGATTTGAAAGGGTTTCATGGCATGAAAAGAAAAGGGAGAAAAAGGGCGTGAGGTATGGAGATGGCATGAGGTTGGTTGGAGCTCTCTTCTTTCTTACAACATAGAGTTGGTTGTTAAGGTATCTTCCCCTTCCCTCTCTCTCTCTCTTATTCAAGAGTTGGACATGATTTTCTCTCTCCCTTCTCCTCCATAGATGTCCAAGAGTTGGATATGTCTTCTCCTCCATAGATATCCAAGAGTGGGACATGATTTTTCCTCCATAATTAGTCCAAGAGTTAGACGAGAAAAGAAAAAAAAAGATGGGATCTTTTATTCTTCTTTTCTTTAGATCTTCTTCTTTCTCTTGAGAAGAAAAAGAAAAGAGAAATCAGATTAGATCTAATTTTTTGATCCTCCTATGGATCTTTTTGATTTTCTTAAGAAGAGAATCAAAAGAAATCAAAGATTCAACAATCCAAGAAGCCATCTCTGCAAGGGAGCTAGCATCCCTGTGAGATCAAGATCTCTTAATCAGATCAATCTCATGTGGATATCTATAGAGGTTAGATACTTATGTGACTTCAAAAGAATCTTGAAAATATCCATAGATCATCGGATTGTGGCTTCAACGGATCATGAAGATATCTATGGATCATCGAATTGCAGTAAAGATCTATCTGTGCAAAGATAAAAATTAGATTTTTTTTGGTTATATCTTAATCTTGTACATGTGATGATGTCTGGGTTATGTTGAGATATGATCTCTATATGCATACTTGATTATATTAGATCTAATTAGAGATTTATTTTAACATCATTCTGACATAAGGTTGTCCTAGCATAACGAGGGTCATTATGTTGCATCGTTGTCCTAGAACGATGTTGAAAAATTTTTTGAAATTTTTTTTCATTATGTATTTTAAAATTTTGAAATCTCTACATGCATATCTAATCATCATGTGATGGCATTTTCTAACACCTACGATTCTAGAAAGAATTGCCCACCTATTATGACCATCTTGCCAAATTGGGATGATCTACCAAATTGAGATCAAGCTCCTCGGATGATATTAGATTGGCCGTAGCCAACCCTTACACACCTCTGTCAAGACTGAAGATCAGGTTGGCCAAGGCAGGGGATATGTATATATGTATGTATGTATGTATGTATGTATAAAATCTTTTATATCTAAACACCCAACATAATCCTACAAGTCCTATCCATTTTTATTTCCTCTCCCCCAACCATCATCGCCACCCCCTTTCTCCACTCTCTCTCACCTCTACCAAGCCCATGATGGTGATGACCCCACACCAACAATCGCACTGCCTTCTCCAATGCTCTGACTGAGGCCTTCCCTCCTCCCTCCACAAACCCTAGACTTCTCCATCGCTCCCTCACCTCCTCTATAATGCCAGTCAATCCTCTCGATTGTTGTGCATTGTAGCTGACCTGCAACACAATCTCATCGACTATACCTCCCATCTGATGGATATTTCTGAGGATGGAAGAATAGAAGAAAAAGGGAGGGAACCATATTCGACCGCTCCAAGCCTCCCACCCAATCGAGACTCTTGAGGATGGAAATCAAGGAAAAAATGAAGGATGAAGAAAATTGAAAGGTAAAGACCATTTCCCACATAGCTTGATCATTTTTTTTCTTTTCCCCTTCTTTTTATTTTTATTTTCATTTCATTCTCTTTTTTGGAGTTTTGCGATGGGAGGGAGAGCACTCGAGACAGATCGAAGGTAGAGCACCCAAGGGAGATCAGAGGGAGAGCACCTAAGGGAGATTGGTGTAAGGTTTTGAGAGCTTAATCTTGGTAGAAGCTAGAAGTAAGTGTTTTGAGACCTTAATCTCGATAGAAGATAGAAGAGATTGGAGACTTTTGTGAGACTCGACCACCTGACCCGACCCCATCGAACCCAACCCAAGATGAGTGGGTATACCCAATCCAACCCGATCCCTATCCATCCTCTATTTTTCCTGACTAGATCCGATCTAAGATGGGTACAGGGCGAGTATGGATATAAATTTTGTCATGATGAAACAAGTATAAAAATTGATCGATCTGATCAATATCTGACCTATTGTCACCCCTAAATATATATATATATAACATAGCACTTGTCTCACGGCCCAGGCATAGTCTATCTTCACCTCTCATCTTGTCTTTTTTGAGGTTGGAGCATTTTGAATAAATTTGGATGTGATTTTTAAGCTTGATAAATCGGATCATATTTGAAATTTGAGTCTATCTATTAAACATGTTGGACTTGGATTTAAATTGACCTGATCTGAGCCCGACCCAAGCCTGATTATTTATATAATATGTATATTACATAGCCTATGCCTCATTGCCTAAGCCTAGTTTTTCTTCTCCTCCCATCTCATCTTCTCCAAAATTGGAAGGTGATCCTAAAGCTGAGCTCCAAATACAATCTATGCTTGTAGAGCTCTCTGCAATATGATCTCCTCTTCCTCGACATTAGTGCCACTGTAGGGCCCCAGAGGCTCAGTACCTATTGATGATAATCCGAGTTGGATAAGAATTTAAGGTGGAAATTTCTTAGGAGAGAAGGGAAGAAGGGCTCCATGCCAGCAATGGAGGACTTCCTTGTAAGATGGAACTTGATCCTCCCTACCGATAAGTCTATCATAGCCTCCGACTTCTTTGCCTTCACCAACTGTTCCGCCATCAAGTCAATTTGGAATCGAAGAGCTTGGGAATTTTCATCTTAAATAATTTGATTGGGGTCAACTACTGGTTGGTAGAGCAACCTCCCTCTCACTTCACATGGCAAAGGTTGTATCGAGCTGAGGTTGGATCGAACTGCCACCACAACCTCCCTCTCGCTCTCACATGACTAGAAGAGTGAGAAGAAAGGAGGGATAGCGCGTAGACTTGATATTAAGGAGGAAAGAATTGACCGAGCTATTGATTTGTGTTGGTGGACTTTTTTATGAAAATGCCTAAGATCCATTGCAAAGCTCAAAGCTACCGAGATCAAGCTTGAGAAGTGAGCCTGAAGGTCGGGTCAAGCTAAGCTTAGACTTAGCTAATTTTTGTCCTAGGCCAAACCCAGCCTGACCCACCTACTAGGCAGGCCTAATCATTAGCATCAAGGCCCTGTGAGAGAACCAACTACGTCATGAAACATTAATATAGATTATTTTGATAACCTAGTTAGACTACATAAGAGGACTTATAGTTAGTAGGTTTTTGGTGTAGATTCCATTCTTCGACTCCACTTGGTCAGATGTGAGGAGATGTGTTCATGCTCAACAAAGAGATTCAGCTTAGGCTCAAAGGTAATGGCCTTTTTTTGATAGGATGAACAAGTCACACTAGTCTAGTATAAGTACATCCAAGAAAATCAGAAAACCAAATATCATGAGGCTAGTCGAAGCAACTGCTAAATCGATCCACAATACTTTACCATAATACTCTGCCACATAGGAGGCCACCTAGTCCATAGCTCTATTCACCTTCTGGTAGATATGCATGGCACAATAGTAGACACACTCCATCACCATCCTCTAAATGTCTTACAAGAGGGGGTGCACATTTGCTATCCCATTCTGTCTCTGAATTCACCCAAGCATTGTAGTTGAGTCACCCTCAATGTAGATGAGGTCAGCCCTCAAGACTAACCTTATGTAACTAATGCCTACCTATTTCCCTCAATTCTACTTCAGAAACTAAGATATCAAAGATCTGACTCCCACCGGTCGCTACAAGCTTGGAATTCAGATCTCTGATCACAACATTAGCTTTTT
Source organism: Elaeis guineensis (assembly GCF_000442705.2). NCBI lineage: Eukaryota > Viridiplantae > Streptophyta > Magnoliopsida > Arecales > Arecaceae > Elaeis > Elaeis guineensis. Next base: position 34,346,196 of record NC_025997.2, on the reverse strand, counting down.
CACCACTACCAATCACATTATCATTTAAGTTAACCTGAGAAAGCTTAAGGGTTGGGGCCTCCCAGGTGATGAAGTCCGTCTAGGTTGCTGGAAGAGCTGAAGAGGGTAATGGCCTTGTTGGGATAGCAAATGAGGAGAATGGGAGATGTGGATTATTGTGGAGCCAACATATCTTGATGTCTAGGTATCTTAGTTCAACAAAATATCCGAAATATCCACCCTATTTATAAATCTTGAGAGAGGTCCTGATGTGGGCCGGTGTCTTGGAGGGGTCTACCATGTAATTTGATTCCAATCTTAGCTAGCCGTTGTCTGTTACAAATTTGAAATTGGTACTGATTTAGGTACTGATTTAGGTGCTGATTATAAGCATTTATTTCAAAACCATTATAACATATAGAAAGAAAAATCTTGGAAAGTCTGAAATCACATCATCAATTCATGCCCAAAAAAAGTTTATCAAGAGAGCTTGTTGGCACTTAGATATGGCGATTTACTCCGCTACATCAAATATTGACCTATTTCAATCTTGATGGAATGAGTTTTATCCAACCATTATATTTGGAGTTGAGTATGGATCTTTATTTTAAAACCCATGGTGGATCTGAGGCAAGTGCAAATAATGGCAATGCCCATTCCGAACCCACTTGATTATATACAAGCCTTTATAATTATGATGATTATGATGATAATGGAGTTGAAGTTATTGTGATTGATCATGTGAAAAGCTATAAAGTATAAGCTTAGTTGTTCATTTTTTTTAGTTAGTTGCCTTTTTTAGTTTAAGGGACATTTGACTTTCTAAAGAATAATATTTCTATTTGTGGTTTCTATTACTTTTCAAAATTTGGTTTGCTATATTCTATATCTTGGACTCTTATTTTGTTTAATATTATGTGAATTAATGAGATATAAAAATGCCAACTATGCCCAACAATGGTGGAGCAAATGATCAACTATAGGCTGGTAAAGGGAAAGAAAGCCTGTTTCTTGCAGATATCCAGAGTTGCATCTAAAAATTTTTGTATAACAATTAGATAAAGATTAGATATTTACCTGATTCGTAGTGGAATAAGGATCAAATCCTCAAGAATTCTAAATCCAAAAATCTCGCGTAGGTCTGAATCCACAGATCCTCTACTTCGCACGCACGCCAAGCTTCATAGAAAAGTGGGATGAAGCCTCAGATTGAAGCATCTTCGCAAGGCACCAAAGAGAGGAGAGAGAGCCTCTGGTGTGACACCTCACACTAGTAAGAGGGGACACCCAAGATGGCCCATGCTTAGGAGAAGATGGATGCCAAAAGGGAGGAGCACTCCAAGAGCAAGGTGACGCCTTCACCTTCTTCACGCCTGCCTCTCTCTTCCTCTCTAACACACAATCTTATTGTTCTCATATGATAGTTAGAGATTCTCTCTATTTATAGATGATTCTCCATGACCCATAAGATTAAGATTCCTAATTCAAATAGACTTTGAATTAATCCATAACTTATCAAAAGAAGAATCCTAAAGGAGAAAGGATTGGCCCCTAACTAGGTGCCCATATGCACCCATGCCCACACTCAATGTGGGGCGGCAACAACTATCACCCCACCTGGTGTTGGTCGGCCATGAAGGTGACAGAGTCTCAGTAAAAATAGACTCTAAGGATCTAACCTAAATATGGGTCAATTTAAATCTAATTCGAACCTGATTCGAAATAATTTTGAAAGACTGTCAATCATAAATTGTTTAGGATTTAAGACCAAATCTAACTTAAATTTTTTGATCCAATTAAGTCTAATTAAATCAGATTTAATCTAAAATTAATTAACACTTAAATTCAATCTCTTATAGACTTCTTGGATTATAGATCAAATTCTGTTCATCTCCAAAATTGAATCTGAACCTCATGTCTCGTGCTAGCTAGATATAGTCAACTGTATAATCCCGTATGACCCATAACTTAATTCTCAATCAAGTTAGTCTATATATTCAATTAAGTCTAGTACTTTCAAATTGAACATATAGATATAGATCAATTCTTTCCTACGTTGTCTAACTTTGTGCATGACTCCATAGATTCGAGTATTAAGCTGGTAGCATAGGAACTGTTTTCTGAACTAATCGAAGTTATCATCTAGTAATGATTCTCGATATCTGAATAGGTCGAATAATTACCAGGCAATATTCAAGAATCCATGCATATGGTTACCACATAATTTATCTTTTTGATCTTAAATGCTCTAAGATGATCTAAGATTAATTATCAATCCTGACAGAGTCATCCACATTATATTTCAACTTTTTAAATCTATCACATAGATTATCCTGATCAAGATTTTACTAAATTGAAATACAGCGATATATCAGCTCCTATAATCTGAAGAGATTAATCCCATCTTGATCCATACATAGACTTCACAAGTACTTTACTGTATCCAGTTGCCTTCTGTTACTGTATTAGAAATACAGATAGTTCGGCACCAAAGCATAGTGAGTTGCTTGCATGTCACTATAGTGATCTCAGGTCTGAGAGATACTTTTGTTTATACGCTTCACCAGCTGCTCTTAGCAGCAGACGAGTCACTTGTTCAGTGATGATGTATTCTTACATCCACCTGTATGCCATACCAGTATCTTCACACTCTTTGGTTAAGAGAAAACCAATCCATATGGCACACAACGACCTCCACTTGATAAACGTCATCATCCTTTAATGACGTATCATTTGGTCGCTTACATGTTTAAGAATTATATGATAAATCTTTCTTTATCGATTACTTCATATTTTTAAGGACTTCATCATAACACAAGAGTTCTATAAGAAAGATGTAACTTTACGATGGAAAATATCAAAAATAACTTTTATTTATCAATCGATAATTTATTTATATAAAGAACACAATCATCTATACGATTGATTTTAGGATATATTTTTCAATAACTCCCACTTGGACTAAAGTCAATCAGGGCAGTATCTAATACCCATCTTCTATTTGTGATCATCGAACTCTTTGATCCTGAGAGTTTTAGTGAAGAGGTCGGCTAGGTTCTCCTTTTTATCAATCTGCTGAAGCTCGATGTCATCTCGATCCATGATCTCTAGTACAAAGTGATAGTGGTCAAAATATGCTTGGTATGCTGGTGTGACTTTGGTTCTTTCGCTTGAGCTATGACTCCAGTGCTGTCAGAGTATAGTAGAACAGAGCCATCAATAGAGGGTGTAACTTCAAGCTCGATAATGAATTTTTGCAACCATACTGCCTCTTTTGCAGCATCGAATGCAGCAATATACTCCGCTTTGCATACAAAATTGATCATAATATGTTGCTTGAAACTCTTCTAGCAAATTTTTCCTCCATTTAAGATAAATACGTAGCCCGACATGCTTCTACTGTCATCACTGTCTGACTGAAAGTTGAAATCAGTGTATCCCACAAGTTTCAGATTAGTATCTTTATAAATAAACTACTGATCTTTAATATTTCTTAAATACTTAAGGGTTATCTTCACAACCTTCTAATGATTTTCACTTGGTTCTGACTGGTATCTACTTACTATCCCTAGTGAATAGGCTACAACCAATCTCGTATACGTCATGACGTACATTATAGATCCCACTACTGAAGCATATAGTATTCTACTCATATACTTTCTCTCTTGAGGGATTGTCGGATAATCCTTCTTGGAGAGAATAATTTTATGATCTATCGGTAGATAGTCTTTCTTAAAATTTTTTATGTTGAATCATTTTAATATGGTATCAATGTACGTAGATCGAGATAATCCAAGCAACCTTCTAGATCTATCCCTATAGATCTTCATCCTTAGGATGTAGAATGCTTCTCTCAAATTCTTCATAGAGAACTGTGATGATAACCACAGCTTCACACTCTGCAAAGCTAGAATATCATTTTCTATTAATAGTATGTTATCTATATACAGTTCAAAGAAGATGACTATAGAATCATCAGCCCACTTGTAGATGCAGGACTCTTCTTCATTCGTAATGAAGCCATACATTTTGATCACCTTATCAAAACACATGTTCTAACTTCTAGATGCCTGCGTCAGTCCATAAATGGACCTATTTAGTTTGTACACCTTAGATTTGTCTGTGGATGTGAACTCTTTAGGTTATATCATATACAACTCTTCTTGTGGCTCTCCATTTAGCAAAATAATTTTGACATCCATTTGTCAGATCTCATAGTCTAAGTGTCCAGCTATTGCAAGCATAATCCGGATGGATTTGGCATTGCCATAGGAGAGAACGTCTCATCATAGTCAATATCATCATGCTGACGGTAACCTTTGGCAACTAGACGGACTTTATAGGTCTTCACCTTTCTATTCGCTCCTCTTTTTTTTTTTGAAAATCTACTTGCATCTTATAGATTTTATCCCTTCGGATGGATCAACTAGTGTTCATACACCATTGATCTCCCTGGACTCCATCTCGAACTTCATGGCCTCAAGCTATTTTTGAGAGTCGGACCTTTGCATGGCTTCTATATAGGTGATTGGATCCTCATCATTCTCATCTAGTTCAATAGGATCATCATCCTAGATCAAGAAATCATAGTATCTATTTGGTTGATGTGGTACTCTATCGGATCTTCTCAATGGTGCCTTTATTGGCTCAAGATTCGATTCTGCAATCAAATCTGATTCTGTGTATACCAATTCTTCTACCTGATGAACTTCACCAAGTTTAATTTTACAGGCATTAGTTTCTTCTCCAAAAAACTCTTTTTCCAAAAAGACTGTCCTGTTGCTGACTAACACCTTTTGTTCTTCAGCAAGGTAGAAGTAATATGCTTTAGTTTCTTTTGGATATCCTATGAACAAGTATTCGGACTTTAGTCCAAGCTTATCTATCTTTAAATGCTTGATATAAGTTAGACACCCCCAGACCCTAAGATATGAGAGCGCCGGCCTATATCCTGTCCATATCTCATACAGAGTATTATTGACAAACTTGCTTGACACCTTATTAAGAATATAGTAGGCAGTTTTAAGAGCATATCTCTAAAAAAAGATTGATAGATTTGCAAAGCCCATCATGGATCGGACCATGTCTAACAAGGTTCGATTCCTCCTTTCAGACACCCCATTATATTGTGATGTTCCAGGAGGGGTCCACTGTGAGAGAATTTTATTCTCCTTTAGATATATTAGAAAATCACTGATGAGGTATTCATCTTCTCAGTCTGACCGAAGAGTTTTAATACTTTTTTCAGTATGTTTTCTACTTTACTATGAAATTATTTGAATATTTTAAATGATTCTGATTTATACTTCATAAGATAGATATACCCATATCTCGATAGGTCATCTGTAAACATGATAAAGTAGTAGTATCCTCCTCTGGCGCCTATGTTCATAGGTCCACATACATCGCTATATATTAGACCTAAGACATTACTGGCTCTTTCACCTTTTTCTTTAAAAGATAATTTGATCATCTTACCAAGTAGATAGGATTCATAGATCGGTAACAATTCACAATCATCAATTTCAAAGATACCCTTCTTGCTTAACCTATCAATCCTATTTTTGTTCACATAACCCAACCTGCAATGCCAAAGATAGGAGTCACTGATATTATCTATTTTAGGATGTTTAATCGATGTGTACACTACACCAATAGGCTGTGATAATATGTAAATGCCATATCTTAATTGTCGTCGCATAATTATAGTATCATTCACAATGATATCACAAAAATTATTTTTTTTTATAAACTTAAATCTAATTTGATCAAAAGGCCTACAGAGATGACATTCATAAAAAAAAAAGATAATAATGATAATCATCTAACATAACACTACTAGACTCAAAAATAAGCTGCATAGTTCCTAAAGCCAGGACTGGAACAAAGCTTCTATCTCCAACGTTCAGGAACCACTCGCCTTCTCTAAACTTTCTACTTATTTACAGTTCTTACAATGAATTGTATATATTAATCGGATATTCAATATCCAATACCCGATAGGAGTATCACAAATAGAGAAATTATAAAGAGTTATCATATAAGTACCTTGTGAAGTAATCGATTGCTTGTTTCTCTTATTCTTAGGCCTGTTTGGGTCAAGAGTTTCTATATAAGCAGGATAATTCTTTTTTCAATGATGCAGCTTCTTACAAAAGAAGCATTCTATCCGACTCTTGTCGACTTTCAACTTTTGGCTCTGCTTAGGCTTTTGATCGGTGGCACGATTCTTTTGCATCTTTTTTTTCTTTTCTCTCTTAGAGGATCGATGAACTATAGACAAACCTCCCACTATATGCATCGGCTCCTTCTGGAGCTGGTGGTCTTTCTTGAATGTCTGCAGTAATCCTAGCAAACCATGATAGTTTACTGTTGGTTTAGTCATTCTGTAATGACTCAAGAAGGGTAGGTAGGACTTCGATAGTGAATTAAGATTAGCATCCTTGCCTAACTATTCATGTAATGAAAAGCTAAGTTTGCTTAAGTATTTAATCTGCTCGATCATGTATAATACATGATCGATGACCGAAGCCTCCTCCCGCATATGGGTATTGAACACTGTGCAGGAGGTTTTGTGTCTCTCTGCATCCTCTAGGGTATCGAAAGACTCATTCAATACTTGAATCATATCTTCTAACTATGTATCCTTGAACTTACAGCTAAGTTCATCATTCATGGCTGCCCTCATAATGCAATGCACAGTCATGCGATCACTGAGCCACTTCAAGTAAGTATCTTTCATAGCATGGGGTGCGTTGGCAGCAGATTCTTCAGGTGCCTGATCCATAAGCACGTACAGGATCCTTTCATACTCCAAGACGATCTTCAACTTTTGATACCAACTATCAAAGTTGGATCTGATAAGCTTGTCGTTGTCCAACAGTGAACAGAGCGATAGTGTATTGGCCATAGCTGAAAGAAAAATCAAAATTTTATTAGTATATGAATTACTTTTAATCTCAAAGATATGAATTTTAGTCTAAAGGTTCTCTCACTATTTTATATGAATTGATAGCCTCTACCTCCAATTCGAGAAATTACATTAATTTCTTAGTTGGTACTAGAATCCACACGACTGCATTCGGGCCTGAGTGTGGCTCGGTCAACTCTAGTACATCCATGGGTAGGTTCATAACTAATTATTTCTCCAAACAACTTCTAGCAATTATGATTTGCCCCAGATATCTCTTCAGCAGGTGTGTGGTGCCTCCACTAAAAATTCTAGTTAGGTCCAACCATTAACATGACTACATCAAGCGCATCCAATAAATAAATATCCAGACCTGAGTACGGCTCGACCAACCTGAACATTGATCGGAAGGGCACAACAAGATGGTCATAATGAATGATAATTTTAATACCTAATAGACACCAGACGTGTGGCATCTCCAATGCCTATTTGGAATATTTGACTCATTATCACGCACCTTAATGAGAGGCAGTGAACAAGTTATCTCTATAACTGTATCAATTTAAGGACCTAATAATTTAAAGAATTTGATTTAATGATTTGAGAATAAGAGAAAAAATTAATCTGTAAGTCGCAAATCCTCCCACTGACTTCATCAAGTTATGTAGAAGATTGGACACAAGCTGATCTAAAGATACCTGAATCAGTCATACTGATTTGCCTTAATGGCATGGGTTAGCTCAAATTGACTAGTGACCTAATCAAAACATAATCAACCATGTTGGACAGGTAAGTAAGATCAATGGGAGGAATATGCCATTAACTCACTGTAGACGCCATCTAGGTGAGTAGCTCCCAATTAATAATCACTTGATCAAAACTGTCAAACTTACTTTAGACACCAACTGATTAATTAGTTTTGATTTAGTCTATCAAAAAATTCGAGCTCAACCACTAAGCTATGATTATGGTCCATTTATTAAGATAAAAAATATGAACTTGATCAAGCTTCAACTATTGAGATTGATCTAGAAAAATTCAGATCTAATCTAATTTAACTCTTGATTAGATTTAATCAATTTTTCTATTGAGTCTATTTTTATTTCTAACCTTAGGTCTAACCTAATAAAAGGACCTAATTCATGCTAACCCATTGCCCATCATTTTATGCAGTATCTTAGTAATCTTCAATTCTCAAATCTAGATCTTTTGAACTTAATTCTAAATTAAATGTGTAAAATGTATGTTTTAATTTATAGAACTATTCTATCAAAATTTCAAGTGAAGCATACCATATATTTTAAATTATCAAAATAAATTTATATATATATATTTAATAATTAAATATGCATAAGTATGATCTAAACTTTATATATACATCACATGTATCATGATAACTTTTAGATCACTATCGATTACATCTAATGTAACATGCTATTCAGATTTTAAAATAATTTTATATCTAAATTTATCTTATTATAATAAATTATAAATTATTTTAGATCTAATTTAAACTTATTTATGATTAAAATAATCTATAAAAATATGTTCGCTCTTCTTCTTCATGAATTTGGATCACAATAATACCTCTATACATCATAAGAGAACCCATCAAATAGATAAGAGAGGAAGATTAATGTCTTCTATCTCTTATGATCGGATGGTTTGGTGATCTTAATAATCTGAGTACTGAGCTACTAAGATCTAAAATCTTAGTTCATATGAAATTATATCAACATGTAATTAGACAAAACAATTCATATCATGAACATGACTTTGATATCATCAACCATGTTCTTCATCTAATCTTATCAGATTTGATGCATCATATATATCATATCAGATCTAAAACATATCCTATATTGATTATAAAATATCAAATTTAGATATAAAATCATATAGAAAATTAATTAGATGTACATATGAACATATAAAGAATAATCTTTTGATTAGATCTGTTTCGATGTTGTGTAGAATTTTATTAAAAATCAGATCTAAAAATCTGTCAAAATAGATTTAATTTAGATTTAAAATAAGCCTAACTTTATAATTAAAATAATAATATTAAAATTTTATTAAAATTAATTTAAAATAGATTTAAAATTAGATTGTTATTTCAATAAAATTTAGCAATAAAAAAATTTTTGTTATAACAAACTTTGATCAACAATTGATTAGGTTCTTGTAATCTAATCAAAATTAGAACATAAATTTTATTTAAATAGATCTAAAATAAATTTAATATCTAACATAAAATTTTAATTACATATAATATGTAAATAAATTAGAAAAAATCAATTATGCATCCATGTATCAAAGCCTAGGCTCTGATACCAATTAAAGGGAAAGAAAGCCTGTTTCTTGCAGATACCCAGGGTTGCATCTGAAAATTTTTCTATAACAACAAGATAAATATTACATCTTTACCTAATTCACAGTAGAATAGAGATCAAATCTCAAAGGATTCTGAATCCAAAAGTCTCGCATAGGTTTGAATCCACAGACCTTCTACTTCCTGTGCATGCTAAGCTTCGTAGGAAAGCAGGATAAAGCCTCAGATTAAAGTATCTTCATAAGGCACCAAATAAAGGGAAGAGAGCCTCTGGTGTGATGCCTCACACCAGCAAGAGGAGATGCCCAAGATGGCCCATGCCTAGGAGAAGATGGATGCCAAAAGGGAGGAGCACGCCAAGAGCAAGGTGATGCCTTCACCTTCTTCACACCTCTCTCTTTCTCTCTATCATATAATCTTATTATTCTTATATGATAGTTAGAAGTCCTTCCTATTTATAGATGATTCTTCATAATCCATAAGGTGATGCTTTCACCTTCTTCACGCCTCTCTCTTTCTCTCTATCATATAATCTTATTATTCTTATATGATAGTTAGAAGTCTTTCCTATTTATAGATGATTCTTCATAATCCATAAGATTAGGATTCTTAATTCAAACAAACTTTGAATTAATCCATAACTTATTAAAAGAGGAGTCCTAAAGGAGAAAGGATTGGCGCCTAACTAGGTGCCCACATGCACCCACGCCTACACCCAATGTGGGGTGGCAACAACCAACACCCCACCTGGTGTTGGTCAGCCATGAAGGTGAGAGAGTCTCAGTAAAAGTAGACTCTAAGGATCTAATTCAAATATGAGTCAATGCGAATCCAATTCGAACTTGATTCGAAATAATTTTAAAAAGCTGTCAATCCTAAACTGTTTAGAATTTAGGATCAAGTCTAACTTAGATTTTTGGATCTAATTAAGACTAATTAAATTAGATCTAATTTATAATTAATTAAAACTTAAATCTAATCTCTCATAGATTTTTTGGATCATAGATCAAATTTTATTCATCCCCGAAATTGAACCTGAATATCATGTCTAGTGCTAGCTAGATATAGTCAACTGTTTAATCCCGTATGATCCATAACTTAATTCTCAATCAAGTTAGTCTATATGTTCAATTAAGTCAAGTATTTCCAAATTGAACATATAGACATAGGTCAATTCTTTTCTATGTGACTCTATAAGTTCGAACACTAAGTCGGTAGCACATGAATCATTTTCTGAAATAATCAAAGTTATCATCTAGTAATAGTTCCCAACATCCAGATAGGTCAAATAATTATAAGACAATATTCAAGAATCCATGCATATGGCTACTGTATAATGCATCCCTTTGATCCTAAATGCTCTAGGATGATCTAGGGTTAACTGTCAACCCTGATAAAGTCATCCATATTGTATTTCAATCTTTCAAATCTATCACACAAATTATTCTGGCTAAGATTTTACTAAACTCAAATACAGCAATACATCAGCTCTATAATTCGGAGAGATCAATCTCATCTTGATCCACACACAGACTTCACAAGTACTTGATTATACCCAGTAGCCTTCCATCACTGCATTAAAAATATAGATAGTCCGATACCAAAGCATAGAAAATTGCTTGCAAGTCACTATGGTGATCTTAGATTTGAAGTTTCTTTATCGATTACTTTATAGTTCTAAAGGCTTCATCATAACACAAGAGTTCTATAAAGAATATGTAACTTTATGATGAAAAATATCAAAAATAACTTTTATTTATCAATCAATAATTCATGTACATAAGGAACACAATCGTCTATATGATTGATTTTAGGACACATTTCCCAACAGTTGGTGATTTGTTCTATTTAATATTATCTAAACTTGTAATAACAACATGATCCACTTGAAATAAGCCACAATATGCTAGGAAAAATCAAGCAGTCAAAATGAACAAGTCATCTCAACCAGTTCTTAATCTCATCATGGTAAGGAGGCATGAGATTAGTCAGAAAGAAGAAAGAGTGAACATTGAGGAAAATGATGCAGGGCTTATTTATAAAGCAAGACATGCTCCTGTAAAAGATGAGATAAAATCCTCATCAATGCAAAAAAAATAAAATTGAATTTGTGTAACTATGGTGGATCCTTTGAGTAATGTTTGGACCATTTGGATACCCAAGAATAAGTCTATGAAAAGAAAATGCAATGAGAACAGAAAGTTTGAAGGAATGAAGATGGTATAGGGAGTTTATGGTAGGAGATGCTCCAATAAAATGAAAGTACTCAAGATCATGACTGAAATTTTTCAATCTATAATCACTGAGAAAATGATAGGACATCTTGTCAACCTCTTGATCGTCAGCTAGCAAGATGTATGGGCATTGTTTATAATGCATATCAGCCATCTAGAAAGTAGTAATGAGAAAGCACTATATGAACTAAGTTGGATAGATAAAAGTTACATGATCCTTGCTGGATGGATAGTATTCGATCATGATGAATCTTACCAAATATAAAAGAGATGGTTAAAGCTAAAAATTTTGGCTACATAGGGTCAATGACTAAGATAGCTGTGATCAACTATGAGGGCAGTCAAATTGGTCGAAAAAGTGTATTCTTTAAGCACAAGAAGATCTTGTTGCAAAGCGATCAAGGAAAATGGTCATGAAAAGATAGGTTGAAGTAAATGCATGATGTGCCAAGGTCAACAGGGGATGCATTAAACTTATAGTTAGTGGATTTTGATGATCATCTATGTTACCAAAACTACCAAGGATAGAGATCAAACATAAGAAACAATTATTAGAATGGACAATTATTATATTTATAGGCAATTACTATGTATTACTATAAATAAGTGGAATTACACTCTATTATACCCTTAGATAATCAATCTAATCTATTTATTTTCATCTTTATTTTATCATTTTATTCTAGAAGTAGGTATAACTTAGCTTTTCTCATAGCCTAACATTATATTATTATCATAGCTCAGTGCTATACTCTTACCATAGTTTGATGCTACACCATTTTCATCATAACCCAATGCTATATCTTCATCCATATCCATCTACTTTGAATGATAGTAGCCTAGGATGTGGATTCGAACCGCATGGTTTATTGGCTGATTGATCTACCATTTGATCTCATAGGGTAAAAAAGAGCAGGCGCACCCCGCAATAATGAGGTGCGTGCTAGACTTTGAATGCTCTGTTGTGCACTGCGGTGCACTCTCGCTCTGTCTGTGATGGTGGTAAAAATCTTTTAAGGTTAAGACATTTGGACCCATGCAACTCCCTATCCTCCATCTAACCCACATCTTTCTGGCTACCCTAACACTGATGCCATGCCCATGCACATATCTAGGCCTCACTTGATCATAGCTTGATGTGGCTGAAAAAAAAAATCGTCTTTTTTCTTTGTAGGATCTTTCAGATTTCATCAAATCTGGGATGGAATAATTTAAAAATTTTATCCTATACTATTTCAGATCTAATATCTGTTAGATCTAATTTTATTATCTGATATTTAAAATCTAAAATTAAATCTAAAAGTATGAGAAGTATAGACATACCTCAAGGGTAATCTGATTACCCTGTAGATGATCTCAGCACAGTCCGAGGTTCTGATGTAGCTACGCAAGCACCTGACCTCTACCGATATCTACTCAGATAGGATCTGAAAAATCTTCTCCTCATGAATCTACGCTCCAAAAATCAGATCACTATCTGATTTGGAAGTGCTTCAGAACTCCTTCTGAAGTTGGAGCAGCAGCCTGTCGAAGATGTCCTGCAGCCTTCTGTTCCAGGCATCACCACACCTTTTCGTTGCACCAGATGAACGTCAAACACCTTGGATGTGAAGAAGGGAGATAGGAGAGTAGAGAGGATATAGAGAAGAAGGGAGGGGGTGGCAGCTTTGATGGTTTTCACAAAAACTTAAAACCCTAAGCACAGGCAGGGTTTATTAGACCCTGCTGCGCTGCACAGTGCCACATCATTCGACCAATCAGAAAATTCTAATTAATTTTGAAAAAAATTTGATTGGTGGAGTGATGTCATTTGATCACATCAGATAAGAATCTCCACCCTCTCTCCTATGTTGGTGCCAACTTTGGATAAGCACAAGCAAGGGTTGGCGCCAAAGAGTCCATGTTAATCAGGACTCTTCATCCTTATCCATTTGGGGCGCCCACTTTAATCCAATTGGGCTCATGCCATAATCTGATTATGGTGCTCAATTGAATGTGGTTTTGGCATGTGGACACTCCACAAAAATCTTCCAATGAGCTCTCTTTAGTTTAAGACCCATATGTCAACATTTGACACATGTCCTAAAATGAAATTGGCAGGTGACTGGAATTAGCAGGTGTTTATCTTAAATTCATCTCATGAATTAAGACAAGCTTTTTTTGAGCTGGACAAGCTTCATTTAGACTGAGAAAAATCTTCTCAAGGTTCTCTGGATAAGTCAAATCATATTTGGCTCAATAGAGACAGAAAAGATTACACGAGGAGAAAGTTAGGCTCAATCGTGTGCTAGCACGATTTCCTTGAACCTAATTGGATCTTATCCAAATCAATTGGGTTATCACAATTGATGACATTCAGACCCTAACCCTTATTTGTGTGATCCAGTTAGATTCAATTCTATATAGTAATGAGACATGTCATGATCTCATCATCGACATCATCAAAACTCCTTTCGATGGATCAGAACTCTTCTGATTCAGACAATTAGAATGATCGATCATCAATATCATTCTAATTGCTCCCAAAATCCACCAGTGACACCTAGCAGTATGTGGTGGCAATCCATCAGAACTGAAGATGAACCTCGAGATGCAGCTACCTATGTGATTGAGTTCCTCTATCATGAGTCCCGACTGAATTAGGGTTAAGGTGAACTCGTCAAACCCAACATCAATCATATGAATCAATTGATCGATTCGAGTTCGATGTGAAACCCTAATGGAAAACTCTTTTTCCATTATTTCACTCTGCCATGGTCATGGGCTTAAGGACTCGATCTTTCGATCACCATAGGACTACTCCTCTCATCTATCGAGGTTGATAGATCCCATTTTGGTGTGACCTAGTTCCTACAATGAATATGCTACAGCCAACATACACCTCAGGGTTTCGAATGGCTAGGAGATCGAGTTATGGTATAGTCAAACTATAATACATTCAAGGTGAACTGTTGATGCACCTCAGGTCAAAGAACTAGACACACAACTACAGCATCGAGCTAGTCATCGATGAGAAGATAGACTTCCTTATGACTGCTCGATATGGTCACGCTCAGTACTCTCGTTCTCAATGAATACCTATACTCTCCTTCGGTGTCTCCACATCGTAGACTCAAGACACATCTACCCTAAGAAAGTGATCGTACACCAACCTTCTGGATCTATCACCATCCTCGTGATGATCCTATGGTTAAGAGCTATTTATGAGTTAGTTATGTAAATTCATTCCTTAAATTTTCAACTCTTGAAAATATGAATTGACATTCCTACTAACTCAAAGGATGTATCACAGACACAATGTATACAATGTGATAGAAGAAAAACTCATTTATTGATTTATAGTCAAAATTATAAATTTATCCTTAGATTTGTATAGGAATGTGTCAGTCAATCTGGCATCTAGGGAACACATCTAACAAACTCCCACTTGACCTAATGTCAATTGGCTACATATCTAAGTCCCATCTTCTCAAGGTGGGCTTCGATCTTTTACTGGCCCAATGGCTTAGTCAGTAGGTCTGCCACATTATCTGTGGAGTCGACTCTCTTGACCTCGACATAATCCTTTTCGAGGTAATCACGGATCAAATGGAATTGCCGCTCGATGTGCTTGGACTTCTGGTAAGACCTTGGCTCCTTAGCTAGGGCTATGGTGCCATTATTATCACAGTAAAGAGGTATGGCATCCGATGACATCACTTCAAGCTCTGTGATAAATTTTTTGTACCAGAATGCCTCCTTTGCAGCTTCTGATGCAGCAATGTACTCTGCCTCCATGGTGGAATCAGCAATCACCGTCTGCTTGGAACTCTTCCAGCTCACTGCACCACCATTGCAAATGAACAGACTCTCAGATGTCGACTTTCGATTATCTATATCAGACATAAAATCTAAGTCTTTATATCCCTGAATCTGGAGTTCTCCATTCCCAAAGACTAGAAACATATCCTTAGTCCTTCTCAAGTACTTAAGGATATATTTCACAGAAGTCCAGTGCTCTTCGCCTGGATTCGATTGATATCTGCTTGTGACACTCACAGCATGGGCTATATCAGGTCGTGTATATAGCATGGCATACATGAGGCTCCCTATTACCGAAGCATAAGGGATCTTACTCATGCATTCAATCTCCTCAGGTGTGCTAGGGCACATCTTCTTGGAGAGATGAATGCCATGTCTAAAAGATACTAAACCACTTTTGGAGTTTTCCATGCTAAACCTTTTTAGCACCTCCTCTATGTATATCTTCTGTGAAAGTCCAAGCATCCTATTTGGTCTTCTCTATAGACCTTAATACCCAGTATAAAGGATGCCTCTCCTAGATTTTTCATAGAGAACTCCTTAGACAACCATACTTTGATTGAGGTCAACTAGGGAATGTCATTCCCAATTAGGAGGATGTCATCTACATACAATATGAGGAAGTCAACCGTGCTCTCATTGACCTTTTTGAACACACATGGTTCCTCCTCATTCTTGATGAAATCAAACATTTTGATCACATCATTGAAATGAGTATTCCAGCTCCGAGATGCTTGCTTAAGTCCATAAATGAATTTTTGCAGCTTACAGATCTTGTGATCATCATCACTGGATGTGAAACCAAGTGGCTATTCCATATAGATATCTTCCTCAAGATGTCCATTTAAGAACACCATTTTCACATCCATCTGCCATATTTCATAATCGAAATAAGCTGCAACAGCAAGCAATGTGCGGATGGATTTTAGCATGGCTACGGATGAGAAGGTATCCTGATAGTCAATGCCTTCGCGTTGACTATAACCTTTCGCTACGAGCCTAGCCTTGAATGTCTCCACATTCCCATCTGCACGTATGTTTCTCTTGAAGATCCATTTACACCCAATAGGTACAATACCTTCAGATGGATCTACCAAGGTCCAGACTTGGTTTGAGTGCATCGAGTCAATTTTTGATCTCATTGCCTCTAACTATTTCTCAGAGTCGATATCTGATATCGCCTCATCATAGGTCTTAGGATCATCACCATGAACCTCATTTCCCGTGAGGAATATTTCTTCTATATCCTCTTGTATAGTACCTAAGTACCTTTCAGGAGGATGAAAAACCCTAGTCGATCTACGAGGTAGAAGAGGTTGTGTTAGGACTGGTTCTGATTGATTTGGTTCCTCAGATTCTTTAGCTCGTTGCTCTTGGGAGACATTCTCCTTGAGCTTAATTATTCTTTCGATGCCACCATCTTGAATAAACTATTTTTCAAGAAAAATAGCATTTCGACTCATAATTATATTATAGTCTTCCAGAATATAAAAATAATATCCTAATGACTCTTTAGGATATCCTATGAATCGAGCTCTAAAAGATCTGAACTCTAACTTGTTCGCCTGCTGTCTTTTGACATGAGCCGGACAACCCCAAATTCTGAGATGATTCAAACTTGGCTTCTTACCATGCCATATCTCATACAGTGTGGTAAGAACGGTTTTAGATGGAACCCTATTCAATACATAAATTACTGTCATAAGACAATGTCCCCAAAGAAATTCAAGGAGGTCCGTGAAGCTCATCATGGAACGGACCATATCTAACAGGGTTCGATTTCTCCATTCTGAAACCTCGTTGAGTTGAGGCGTTCCAGGTGGAGTCCATTGAGAGACTATACCATTATCCTTAAGATAGTCTAGGAACTCCTGACTAAGGTATTCACCTCTTCGATTTGATCGAAGAACCTTAATGGGCTTTCCTATTTATTTTTCTACCTCATGTCTGAATTCTTTGAACCTTTCAAAAGCTTCAGACTTATATTTCATTAGAAACACATACCCGTACCTAGACATATCATCGATAAAGGTAATGAAGTAGACGTAGTTGCCTCTAGTCGGCACATCAAATGGGCCGCACACATCCGTATATACTAGGGCAAGTAGGTCTGTGGCTCTTTCCCCATGTCCCACAAAAGGGAGCTTGGTCATTTTGCCTTGAAGGCATGATTCACAAACTGGATATGACTCAGAAGTCAACGAACTCAATAGCCCGGATTTCTCCAATTTGTTAACCCTATCTTCCGCTATATGACCTAGCCTTAGGTGCCATAGATACCTATTATTTAGACTATCTCTAGGCCTTTTAATTCCTATGACATTCATATTTTGCTCGATATTAAATACAGATATATCAATATATAGCTGTTAGAGATCGTTAATAAGAAAATCATCTGTAACTTTATTATTTTTATAAAATATATTATAATGGTCCTTATGAAAGCTAATCACATAGCCTTCTTGTACTAAACATGAAATAGAAATCAAATTTCTGCTTGCTGCAGGCACATAATAACAATCTCTAAGAAATAAATCTAATCCTAACGATAATCGTAGAGGGTAGATTTCTACGGCCACAGCAGCAACTCTTGCTCCATTCCTGACGCGTAGGATCATCTCCCCATCCCTCAGCCTCCTGCTCTCCTCAAGACCCTGCATAGAAATGCACAAATGAGCACTAGAATCAAAGTCAAGCACCCAACTGGATGTAGAAGAAACCGTAAGATTAGATTCTAAAATGAGTATACCTCTAGAAGGACCATCCTTCTTGTTCTTCAGGATGGCCAGGTACTGAGGACAGTTTCGCTTCCAATGGCCGTCGATTGGCAGTGAAAATATTTTTCCTTATCAGCAACCTTCTTCTTTGGTTCTGTCTTCTTCTTCTTGCCATCCACCTTCTGCTTCTTTGCAGACTTCTTTTTCTTTCCAAAAGACTTTCTCTTGGAAGAAGTCCACTCCACAATAAGAACTGAGTCTTTTGAACCCTTCATAGAAAGCTCAGCCATAACCAGTATGTTCATTAACTCGACCAAGGTACACTGCATCTTATGCATATGGAAGTTCATGATGAACTGACCATATGCATCGGACAAGGACTGAAGGATCACATTAATCTAAAAATCTTTGTTTAAGATGATACCGAGCTTCTCAAGCTCCTCAAGATCCTTGATCATTGTCAAACAATGATCAAGGACTGACCACCCATCATGCATTTTAACCTTAAAAAGTCTTTGACAAACTTGATACTTGACCGCGCGACTCTGTTCACCAAACAACTCTTGTAGGTGAGCCAACATTTGGCGGATAGTCAAAATATTCTCATGTTGGCGCTGCAAGTCATCAGACATTGCACCCAACATGTAGTACCTTGCTTTGTTATCATCATCCATCCATTTTTTCAGAGATGTTCTCTGTTCAGCAGTCAGACGTGCTGGCATGGCAGGTGGGTCCTGGTCTAATACATGAGTCAATTTTTTGGAACCCAAAATAATTTTGTAGTTCCTCAACCAGTCCTTGAAATTGGATCCAGTCAATCTGTGGGTGTCTAGTATTTTGGTTAGGGGGTTGGAGGTAGATATATTTCCTGTAGAGAGTTAAAAGTTTCTAGTTAGATTTTATAATCAGACTTAACCAATTTATTTAAGAATTTTATTTTTAAATAAATTAGGCTCCCATTATTTTCTTAAATCCCTACATTCCCTTGGTAGAGATGTGAAAATCTCCGTGATCAGTGATTTCTAGTGGGTGGTGTGGTCTCACCAACTGGCTCATCACCTCACCTAACGTTATTGGTGATGGGTCAACCGATGAGTGGACAACTCTTGTCCAATAATTCTCTAATCATAGTGCACCCAAAACTTAGTCTCTAATTCATGAAGCTCACCATGCCCGAAATATTGCTCCAATCCTTAGTTAAGTCAGACCCACCATTTGCACGAACTAGATTCCTGATTGGGTCCCTCACCATATCTGAAATATTGAGTCCAACCCATCCTCTAATTCATAGCATCCAATGCCTAATGGACATGGTTGCATCTTTCCGGTGCAACTGAGCCACTGTAACCAGCCGAGAACAATCAACCCCGGGAAGGGCCCGCACATCCACAATAGTGGAAGACCTAGACTTAATATTTTCTTAAAGAGATTTGATTTAGGTCTCATTAAACTTGACTTGACATAGTCATAACAATTATGACTAACCTAGTGGCATGGGTTAGCTCGAATTGTTAGCCACCTCTAATTAGAATTGGGTCGACACATATGGCTAGGTAAGTGAGATCGATGGAAGGGATATGCCATTAACTCGACAAGAATGCATTCGAGTCGAGTAGCTCCCAATTAAAAACCAGTCGGTCGAATCTGCCCAACTTACCTTAGACATCAAATTATCGAACCAGAACTAATTGGATTAGCCTACAATCTAGGATCTAACCTCTGAGCCAAATTAGGTTTTAACTTGATCGAGTCACATCTGAATGTGATTCGACCTTGACCCAGACTTAATCCTATTAGGCTGGTCAATTATTAGCTTTCATGATCCCGTCTAACCAACTCTTGATTCGATTTGATCAATCGCTAGACCTAATTGAGCTACCCAAGCCCGAACCCAATTTTATGAAAATATCTTAGATCTAAAATTTTCAATTTTAGACCAAATTGATTTCATAAACTTAATTTATTAATTAATTTTGGGTTCATAAACAAAATATGTAAAATAAATCCTAGGGTTTCAAGATCTAGGGTTTTGCAGAAAAGTAAGTTTTGATTTCTGATTAAGAATGAACGCACAATACCCCTACACATCATAAGAACACCCTATTGAATGGGAGGAGAGGGTCTTAAAATTCTACTTCATTCTTATGACCGAACGGTCATGAGGAACACCTTAATCAAAAATATAAATTTAACTACAAAACTAGTTAGATCTAAATTTACATATCTCATATACAATTTAAGATCTAACTAATACATGTTTTGCATACATCTCATGTATCAAAAATTGATCCAATTAACATGCTTTCAGATCTGATATATCACATGTAATATCTAAAAAATAAGATTTAAATTGAACTATTCAAAATTAAATCTATTCTAGACAAGTTACTGGAATAATTCTACAACTAGTCTAGGCATGCAACAGATCAATTTTATGAAAAAATTAAAATTTTATTTTCTATTTTCTGATCTGATTATAATATTTATAATATTAAAAAAATAAATAATAAATTTAATTTAATTCATATTTTAATCTCATTAAAACATAAAACTTAAAATTGTTCATGGATTCAACTAATCCTAGTCTAGTTATGCATCTCATGCATATTAGATCTTCTTAGATTTAATTTTAAATATTTTAATTTCAGATCTTATCATATCTGATGTGATATTTGAAATCTTTTAAATATTAAATAAATAAATATAAAAATTATATCTAAATTAGATCTAAAATAGAGCCAAAAATCTGGCTCTGATACCAGTTGAAAGAAAAACTGCCTTTTTCCTTTGTAGATTCTTCCAGATTTCATCAAATCTGAAGCAAAATAATTTAAAAATTTTATCCTATGCTATTTTAGATCTAATATCTATTAGATTTAATTTTATTATCTGATATTTAAAATTTAAAATTAAATCTAAAAGTATGAGAAGTATAGACATACCTCAAGGGTAATCTGATTACCCTGTAGATGATCTCAGCACAGCCCGAGGTTCTGATGTAGCCACGCAAGCGCCTGGCCTCTACTGGTATCCACTCAGATAGAATTTAGAATATCTTCTCCTTGCAAATCTATGCACCAAAAATCAGATCTCTATCTGATTTGGAAGTGCTTCAGAACTCCTTCTGAAGTTGGAGCAGCAGCCTGTGGAAGCTGTCCTACAGTCTTCTGTTCCAGGCATCACCATGCCTTTTTCTTGAACCAGATGAATGTCCAACTCCTTGGACATGAAGAGAGGAGATAGGAGAATAGGGAGGACATGGAGAAGAAGGGAGGGGGTGGCAGCTTTGATGGTTTTTCACAAAAACTTAAAATCCTAAGCGCAGGCAGGATTTATATAGACCCTGCTGCGCTGCGCAGTGCCACATCATTCGATCAATCAAAAAATTTCAATTAATTTTGAAAAAATTTTGATTATTGGAGTGATATCATTTGATCACATCAAATAAGAATTCCCACCCTCTCTTCTATGTTGGCACCAACTTTGGATAAGCACAAGCAAGGGTTGGCACCAAAGAGTCCATGTTAATCAAGACTCTTCATCCTTATCCATTTGGGGCGCCCACTTTAATCCAATTGGGCTCACACCATTATCTAATTATGTTGTCCAATTTAATATGATTTTAGCATATGGACACTCCATAAAAATTCTTCAATGAGCTCTCTTCAGTTTAAGACCCATATGTCAACATTTGACAGATGTCCTAAAATAAAATTGGCAGGTGACAGGAATTAGCAGGTGCTTGTCTTAAATCATCTCATGAATTAACACAAGCCTTTTCTGAGCTGGATAAGCTTCATTTAGACTGAGAAAAATCTTTTCAAGATTCTCTGGATGAGTCAAATCATATTTGGCTCAGTAGAGACAGAAAAGATTACACGAGGAGAAAGTTAGGCTCAATCATGTGCTAGCATGATTTTCTTGAACCTAATTGGATCTTATCCAAATCAATTGGGTTATCCCAATTGATGACATCTAGACCCTAACCCTTATTTCTGTGATCCAATTAGGTTCAATTCTGTATGGTAATTAGACATGTCGTGATCTCATCATCGATATCATCGAAACTCCTTTCGATGGATCAGAACTCTTCTGATTCAGACAATTAGAATGATCAATCATCAATATCATTCTAATTACTCTCAAAATCCATCAATGATACCTAGCAGTATGTGGTGGCAATCCATCAGAACTGAAGATGAACCTCTTGGTGCAGCTACTTGTGTGATTGAGTTTCTCTATCATGAGTCCCGACTGAATTAGGATTAAGGTGAACTCATCAAACCCAACATCAGCCATATGAATCAATCGATCGATTCGAGTCTAATGTGAAACCCTAATGGGAAACTCTTTTTCTATTATTTCACTCTACCATGGCCATGGGCTTAAGGACTCGATCTTTTGATCACCATAGGACTACTCCTCTTATCTACCGAGGTTGATAGATCCCATCTTGGTGTGACCTAGTTCCTACAATGAATATGCTACAGCCAACATACACCTCAGGGTTTTGAATGGCTAGGAGATCGAGTTATGGTGTAGTCAAACTATAACATACTCAAGATGAACTGTCAATGCACCTCAGGTCAAAAAACTAGACACACAACTGCAGTATCGAGCTAGTCATCGATGAGAAGGTAAACTTCCTTATGATTGCTCAATATGGTCACGCTCAATACTCTCATTCTTAACGAATATCTATACTCTCACTTCAGTGTCTCCACATCCTAGACTCAAGATACATCTACCCTAAGGAAGCGATCGTACACCAACCGTCCGGATCGATCACCATCCTCGTGATGATCCTATGGTCAGAAGCTGTTTATGAGTTAGTTATGTAAATTCATGCCTTAAATTTTCAACTCTTGAAAATATGAATTGATATTTCTACTAACTCAAAGGATGTATCACAGACATAATGTACACAATGTGATAGAAGAAAAATCTATTTATTGATTTATAGTCAAAATTACAAATTTATCCTTAGATTTGTATAGGAATGTGTCAGCCAATCTGATATCTAGGGCACACATCTAACAGTGGCATCCTTCCAGCTCGACCAACCAAGCTCCTCGGGGACCCCGAGCACCCTAGCTTGCTTGAAATGGGATGGAGAAAAGAGGAGGCAATAAGCTTTCTAGCAAATGCTCAATGGGATCTTGTGTAGCCATCATCATATTGTCTTTGATGGAACGTTACATAGATATTATCATGCTATTTTTGATAGGACAACTATGTAGATGCCATAATGCCACCATCATAGGAAGACAAAGAAGTAGCTATAGAGAAGCAGCCATTTTTGGAGCAGTATGCAACATCTCAACTCTTATAGTGAGATGGTTTAAAAATTTATTTCCATAATTGAAAGCTAATTCACCAAGCCACAGTACATGTTAGTGAGTCTTATGGTTATGACAATGAAGCTCATCCTTATAATGGATGAATCAGCTTATCAGCTATATATAAAAGTACTACAATACATGAGGAATCGGAGTTGGAGTTTAGCTCGTTACAAGGCAATAGCCAAAAACTATACCATGAAGGCTTTAAAACCTATTGATTGAATAAAGTTGTTGTAGAGAGAATCGTCAAGGGATGTTTTGGTCGGTACTTGGCTAAAACCATAGTGTCGGTCATGGAGAGATTCAAAGTGTTATTGGTAAAGTAAGCAAATCCTTGTCAACAATAGCTCTTGATCACTTGCCCAATGGCAGAACAATGAGAAGGTCATAATACCAACTATGTACATTACAAAGGTTGGGGGCAACCTTATAAAATGGGGCTTCTAGAAGTTTTCTATGTGGTGCATGTCTCGCATGCTAGAGGATAACATGATAATGTAAGGATCGATTCAACCTGGTATGCGACGTTACAGATGGATATTTATGGATAGTATTTAATTAAAAAAAAAGGGCTCTAATCTTGAAGATTAATAATCTATATGGCTCCAATACCACAATATTACACTTTATGGGACAATAAAACTTACATGAAGATGAAACCATTGATGCCATTGTGATCTTTATTACTAGCTTGATTATAATTAAAAGAAGTACTCCTTGTAGCCCATAAGCAGCACATTGATTTTTCAAATACAACTCTAAATATTTATAATAGGGAGGACCTCACAAGCACTCTCAAATGAGTTGGAGACTAAATTCAAGAGATGTCCTTTTATAATGTATTTCATCGATCAAAGATAGTTTCTAAAATAGTTATAGAGACTGAGATTGATGTTATCTCCATAATAGATATGTAGATTTGACTTTGTTGCAACCATCACAAAATATATCTCACATCTTATTGGAGGCTTATCTTGAATCAGAGTTCATGTCAAATTAAAACAATTAAAACAAATCCCGGTATATATTAGTGCAAGGCAAATTCTAATATTCTCTAACACGACCAACCTAATGCAATCATCTTTGTGTTCAACTATTTAAAATATTTCAAAAAATTTTAATAGATTTATCTACATCTGATAATTAAAAAACTGACATGCATCTACATTTAACAACTTAATTCCTCCATGAATTATGGGATATACATTATACATTTGTTTATAGAGTAATGATTAGTGTGAGTCGTGATGGTAAATGCTTGTCAATCAACACATGATGTTTTATATATTACAATACTAATGACACTTCATAATCAAGTTCTTATTATGAAATTTTACTTGATGAATAGATGAAACTTTATATTTATTCCTTTGTCTCTTTATATCACATAGTAAATTATTGATTGGTATAAAATAGAATAAACTAAACTTCATTATAAAACCAAATATGATAACTTCATTGCATGGTGTCTAATATATATCATTCATAAAATAAGTTAATGTGTCCCATATGAGACACATAATTCCTCAAAATTTTGAGAGAGTCCTTTAGTTTGTAGACCTCCAATAATTAGTTCTATGTTAATATATTCCACAGATATTACATGTTACTTTATTCTCTTATAAAGAGTAAAGTATTTAACACCAACATGCTTGCAAGCACTTATACTCTTACTAAAAGAGGATTTTACTGCTAAATTATTATCACAATATATTTTTATCAGTCTATTAATATAGTTAATAGATCTAAGTCTTGTGATAAAATTTTATAATTAGATGGCTTGTGAGAAAGTCTCATAATAGACTATATACTCTACTTCCTTGGTGGATATAGTGACAAGACTTTGTTTCGCACTCATCTATGATGCAGCATCTCCTATAAGTAGAAAAATATATCCGATAATAGACTTTCTATTATTGGTTCATCCCAACAAGGTCATAATTTGAATAGCCAATAACTTTAAGATGATCGACCACTTGTATGTAATCATGTAGTCTTTTATGCTCTATAGGTAATGCATGCATGACTTTCTTTATAGCTTTTTAATGCTCTATTCCTAGATCATATTGATAATATCCAAGCATTAATATAGCAAAAGCAATCCCTGAATGGATGCACATCTAGGCATAGTTCAAACTTCCACCAATAGATGATAGGTATGGCCTTATTTCCTTTCTTTTAATCTTATTTCTTGAACATTGTAATTTATTATGTCTATCACTCTTTACAATAGAAACAATATTAGGGGAATATTTTTCTATCTCAAAGTTTTCAATACTCTAGAGATATAAGTCTTTTGACATAGCATAAATAATCCTAAAGATTTATCTTTGTGAATCTCAATATTGATAATATAAGTGGCTTCATCCATATCTTTCATTTTAAAATTTTAGGACAAAAATTGTTTGGTTTCCTTTATAAGTAGACCAAAATCAATATTGATAAGTAGAATATCATTTACATATAATACCAAAATTATAAACTTACTCCCACTAACCTTCTGGTATATATACCAATCAATAATATTTTTTTGAAATCTAAAGAAAGTGATTATCCCAATAAATTTGAGATACTATTGTCTTGAAGTTTGTTTAAGTCAATAGATGGATTTCTTTAATCTGCAAACTATGTGCTCTTATCTACTTATAACAAAACCTTCAAGTTGTTCTATGGAAATATTTTTCTTTAGATCATTGTTGAAGCAAGCCATTCTCACATCCATTTGATGTAGCTCCAAATTCAAATGAGCTACTAAGATTATGACAATCCTAAAAAAGTCTTTTGATAAAACTAAAGAATGGGTCTTTTTAAAGTCAATTCCTTGTTTTTGCATGAACTCCTTTATCATAAGTCTAGCTTTATACAGTTCAATCTTACGATCAAGATTTCTTTTGATCTTATAGGTCTGTTTGTTGCATCTACTGATCACATCTTTTCAAGGAGGTCAACTAACTCCCAAATATGGTTGTTATCCATGGAGATTAGCTCTTCTTTCATGGCATCCAATTGTTGATAGAATTGTCACCTTTCAAAGCTTGTAAGAACAATTCAGGTTCATAATCCTTTCTAACCATATTAGTCAATACACCATATAATCTGGAGGTATAGCAGGTTTTTTCATTCTAGTAGATCTTCAACAAATTATCTCTTGATCTGCTTATGGTGGTGGTTGGATAATTGCTTCTTTGATAGAAGGAACCTCATGGGATTGGTCTTGATGAAGTAGTATTTCCTTTTAAATGTAATCTCAAAGAATAATAATAAGAATCATCACTTCAATTTACTTTTTAGGTGAAGAGATTGTTTTCTATATTTTCTTAAAGATAATGTCTTGAGGTTCTTTACTCTCACTTGAAATATCATGCTCTAGAAATCTAGCTTTATTAGTTTCTATTATTTAAAGTATATGATATGAACAATAGAATTTATAACTTTTTGACCTCTCTGGATGACTAATGAAAAAGCCATTAGCCATTCTGGGATCAGATATCTTTTCTGGTGGATTATAAATCTTGGCTTCAACTGGACATCCCTTTATATATATATATATCCCAAACTATATTTCATACCATTCCATAGCTCTTTTGAACTGCCTTAGTAGGGATCTTGTAGTTGTCTTTACAATCTTACCCCATAAGAAAATAAGTAGGATAAAATAACTTATCATAGCTTGAACTATTACTTTAAGCATCTGATTCCTTCATTTAGCTACACCATTTTGGTTTGGTGTATTTGGCATCATGTATCATGATATAATGCTATTTTCTTCTAGAAATTTTGATAATGATCCTAACCTTTATCTCTTTTCTATATGTCTACCATAGTATTCGTTATCTTTGTCTAATCTAACCATTTTAATCATTTTTTCTAATTATCTCTCTATCTCTATTTTCAATTTCTTAAAGGTTTCAAAAGTATTAGCCTTATTAAACAAAGAATACAGATACATATATCACGAATAGTCATCAATAAATGTAATGAAATATCTTTCACCTGTTAGATATAGAAAAAAGGTCCGCATACATTAGTTTGAATGATTTTCAAAGTTCCTTCACTCCTTCTGATATCTTTTTTAGATATATAACTACTTTGCCTTTATACGGTCAACATAAGTCACAAAATTAATAAAGTTTAACGATCCTAAAACCTCATCTTTCATTATGCTTTTAATCCTTTTTTCAAAGATATACTCCAATCTCCAATGCTATAACATAGAGGAATTTTCATTAATTCTACCTCTTTGATTGCCAATGGAAGAGTTTGTAAAAAAAGATTATTCAAATGATTGATCCAAAGAAAGTTACTCAAATGAATGTTCCAAGGAAAGTTTGTAAAGATCAGCATATAGTAAACTAGAACCGACAACTATAAAATCCTTTATTAGAAGCAAGAAAATCAACTTTGTCCAAAGCATGATTAGAAATTAAATTTCTAAAAAAATAAGGAACATAAAAGGTCTTATCTAAATCTAAGACAAATCTAGAATCCAAGACTATCATATAATATTCAACTATCTTAACAAGTGAACATGTTTGATTTTCGGTGATAACAGATATTCACTTTTAGTTGAAGGCCTTCTTGAAGTCTTGAAAAATTGTTGGTGGTGTGCATAGTGCACCAAAGTCAAGCCACCAAGTAGAATTTAGAATATTTATTAAATTAGATTCAAAATATACATTAGAGCAAAGGGTATCTTCCTTGTACGTATATTTTATAGAGACTAATATCATTATTAGGGTGTTGGCTATAGCCTTGTCAGAACTTACAAATTGAAGCTCTATGGCATCAAAAAAATTACGTGCCTTATCACATGATGGGATGGATCCCCTATATGCCTAGCTATGTTAGATTTCATTATGAGCAGAACGAAGGTGTTTAGAATGCTCTCATTTCTTTGAGAGCTCTTCTATTCAGGTGTGCTTTCATCCATAAGTGATAAAGGTTCATCTACTTGGAATACCAAATCAAGGCAAGTACATCTTAATGTGTGCATTATTTTATTTTTTCATTTCAAAAAATTTGATCTATTAAGGAAGAAAATTTTTTCTATGCTACTATTAAAGATTATAAAAATTTATATTACAAATAATACATGCTCATGCTATCATCAATTAATGAGACTTAATAAAAATTAAATTTTATCCAAAGAAAATTAAATTTCTTTATATTTAACTTTGGTAGGCAATCTAGTGCATCATTATGTTGCTCCTTTGAGTGAGTGCTACAACATATTAGTGGCTGTGAGTGGCAATATTGCATCAGTGACAAATCATCATTACTAGTGAACCTAATAAGATATTCACATTGGATACAAGTAAATATCATATCTTTGGGCATAAAAGTGTTACTTGATCCAATGCATACTCATACCATTTCATCTGTCTAAATAATGAATATGAAGATGCTTCTTTGGAAATGACTCAACATTTCAATAGCTTAGACATAATTTATGATACTATTAAAATTTTATTGGATCAATTATATTTATCCAAAATGATATATTATACAAAATTTTCAATTTCATGCTTGAGGTCATTTTGAGAAATCTAACCAAAACTTTTAATTTTTTCTAAATAGTATCAATCAATTTTATATACAAAGTATGACATGAATTTATAAATAATTGATTATCAAGATCGTGAAATCATGCTCACAATACCTTATTTGCACATAATCAAATTAAACAACACAAAAAACTATGTAATGTGCAAAATAGATGTGATTCATCATATTGTTAAATGTAGGTCCCTACTATCCTTAATTGTAAACATAAATTTATAAATAGATCCCTTAGGAATTACTTATAGGTCCCTATTTGCTTTATTCTATTTAGAAATTAATCCTTTTTGGTTCAAATGAACCTAAGCCAAATTGGTTCACATGAACTAAAGCCAAATTAAGTCAATAATATGTTTGTTTAGATTTATCCCAAGAGATTTAATTATGTATCATGAAAATAGATAAATAAAACCATAATTAACTCCTAAATTAGACTAATTAAGTTTACTTTGACGAATTACATATGAATCAAACTAGATCAAAATGAACCGACTAAATTTCATCTCATTCTACCAACTTATTAAAGGGCTAATGGGTTATGGGATCGAACATTAGCCTCTTATTTGGTACCTAACATTATGTATGTAGATCTTGATTTCTGAGTTGAAGCCCAAAACCTAAAACCACATTCCCTTTTCTTCATTTCCAATCAAGACTGATGAAGGAAGTGAGAGGGTAGGTGCCCCCTTCTTGGCTTAATCCCCATAGGTGAGTTAGTGACCAACCCCTTCGAGGGGAAACTAGCCTAGATAGGCCTCATGACTATTGATGTGCCAACTTTCTAGGAGATAGGTGATCAACTAGTTCTTTAAGAGATCAATAGAGAAAAAAAGGCTTCCAACGGTTGGTGTTGATGGGTCCCCCTGACCTATCATAATGGCTAGCCACCAAAGTCCTGATAAGTGACCATCCCTCTCCTCCTATGGTTGATTGTGAGTAAGGGTGTTCACTAAATGGTTAAAACCATTAAACTGAACCAGACCAAATCATTTTTATCAGTATGGTATAGTTTGAAAACTAAAATGATTTGATTTGATTTATGATTTTTATATAAAATGATTTATTGGTCTGTTCTAGTTTTGCAAAAATATTAGATCAAACGAAACCGTAAACCATAATATGTGTGTATATATATACGAACACATAAATCTTAGAATAGAGCCTAGCTTTTGGTTAGCTATAGGCGTAATCTTCACTTTAATGTTCTAAAAATCGGAGCTATATATTAGTCCGAAAGCTATCCTGATAATTTAAATCTTTATTTGGCTAAATTTTTTTTTTCTCAAGATTTTCTATCTTTCATGTTACAATATATCAAACTGTTAATCAAATCAGATCAAACCATAATTATTCGATCGGGTCTGGTCTGGTTTGAGTGACAAAATAGTCTGATTTGGTTTGTAAAATTGACAAACCATAATTTACTAATTTGGTTTAAAAATATTTCCAAACCATATCAAACCAGACCACGTACACCCCAATTATGAGAGATTGTTGTTGGCCATTATTTGTTTCGCCCTAATAGATTGTGTCCAATGGATGAAGAAATATACAATCTCACCATAAAGATTGTAGAGGCTTGCAAGAGTACATAAGTCACCCATGTGGTTGTAGGTGGACTAGAGATCCATCTCAGCCATCCTTATCGGAGGAGGGGGCTCGATGATAGAAAATCTATGGATAGTGATTCCTTAATGGGTTCTCGTGCTCCATCTTCTCCTCCCTCCCCCCTCCTTATTTTTTCTTTTTTCTCTTTTTATTTAATCTTTAAGAAAGATTAAGGCATTTTAAAAAAAATACATTATAGGCCCTCTACTGTGGCCATGCAGTTTGGGAATGACTTCTTAGAAACATCATGATGACTTCGATCACAAGCAAATGGTCAGGATGGCTAGTCATAGATCTATGTCTATAGGATATTTATGACAGTATTTAATTCAACAATAGAGTTCTTCATGTTCAAGCCTAACATGGCTTTGATAGCACAATATTAAGTTTCATGGGGCAATAAAATTTATATGAAGATGAAGCTATTGATGCCATTATGATCTCTAGAACTAACCTACTACAATCACAACAAGAAAATCGAATGTGCTCCTCACTACCTATGACTAGCATCTTGATTTCCTAAACCCAACTCTGAGTATTTTTGATGGATAAGGACCTAAAAGCACTTTCGGATGAGTTAAGGATTAAGTCCATAAGAGGTACCTTTTTTATACCATATCTCACCCATCAGAAGTGGTATCTGAATTAATTATAGAGATGGGCATTATCTTCATAATAGGTACATGGTATTTGACTGGACCGCAACCACCCCAAATATATCTTATCATCTTATGAGAGGCTTATCTTGAATCAGTGTCAGATCAAATTAAAACAACTAAAAATAGATCTTGATATATGTGAGTCTGGATCACATTTAGATGGGCTCAATCGAATAAATTCCAACAATCAACAGATTCAATGTTTCAATAGCTGACTAACTATTTTTCTTTATATGGTCAATATCCTTTAGCATACAAGAGCACAATTCACATTTAATATCGGGGCATTAGTAGAAAATGTAATATGAGAAGCAAAAATTTTAAATCTTGCTTAGTTACATGGATTGCATTGTTGTAGATTTTCTTTTTACCTTTTTAGCTTGGTTAAAATTTTTTACATCCCTAATGCATGCACAATGTGTTACTAAACACAAGCCTATTTAGGTCTTCAGCATGAAATAGATCTATAATTAAGGGAGCTCTTGTTTTATGCACACATAAAGTTCTTTTGCCTAGTGGTGTGAGTGACTTGGTGTAAATTGTAGGATGTGCTGCAAAACTTTTAACTTAAAGGAATAAAAAATATGTGTTAACATATCAAAATATTAAATTGCTAAGTTAGTACCATTGGACTCAAGAAATTTTCATGCATATTTAAGCATTTTTTGTGGAGCCAACTTGCTTTCTAATAGGCTATTAAGACTAGGCAAGAAAAAAGGACTTGATCTAATGAGCCAACTAGATTTGGGAAATCTGTTGGGCAACAAACCAGTTGGGTCGGACTAAAGCATGGTTAATCCCAACTTGGACCGATTTTATATGTTGGTCATGATTTTGGACTCAAATCTTACTAATTGATCAGGTCAGGTCTAATCGAGACTAGGTTGGATCAGATTTGCAATCTAAGTCATCCATCTAACTATTCTCATTATAGCTAAGATATAATAATGGATGATCTTAAGTTTACAAACTATAATTTTTATATATATACTAGCTTATAACCTCATGCGATGCATGTGATGCAATTTTTTTAAAAAATATTTTATTTTATTCATATATTCTATTATATATTTTCTATATGCATTTCAAAAAAAGCTAAGATAATAAAAATTTTATATTTTATGCATAGTATAGATTATAAGTTATCAGATAAATCTTGTGAGGATCTAAAGCTCCTTCTCAAATCCATGATTTCTTACTATTTTTATCTTTAACTATTTTTAAACTTTTTCATGTCTCCTTCTCCTTCTCCTTCGATCCTCTCCTCCCACACCCCCTAACTCTCCCAGTGGCAGAGTCGACAATGATATCGATCAGCCACCACAGTCACTTATCGTAGTAGCATCTTCGAACTCAGGGAGGAGCAAAAATATATCAATATATGGAATTTTATCATAAAAATACCTCCAAAGATCATATTATTGTCTCTTATAGGAGAAGACAGTGATAAGCAATGACCTTGTGAGATCCCGATCATGAATCGATTGGTAAGCATACCTCTAACTAATGGTTTCAATTAATGGCTTGTAAGAGATCTAATCTTTAGAAATGAAGGAAAAAATCTTTCTTTTTTCTTTTTTCCTGGTATTGGAATTTTGCAGGTGATCAAAAGAGGGAGGGGAGAGAGGAAAGAAAAAAGAAATTTATAGAAACATGAAAGAGATGAAAAGCCACAATTATTTTCATAGTATCAGATTTATGGTTCATGTGTGAAATTAAATACTATCTAATAAATCATCTACTAAATTAAATACTATTTAATAGGTTATTTATTAAATATATTTTTAGAAGAAAGTTTTTTTCCTACAAAGAAACTTTTTTTTAATATATATATATATTAGATTAGATTAAAAATTAAAATCTTAATTATTATAATAATAAGAAAATAATCCTGGCAACCCGAACTCAAGACAGAATGGCTACTGCTGCATGTCCAATGAAGGCTTTAATAACCATTCGATCTCGATCCATCGGTGCATGTGCAATTATCCCTAGAGAGGTCCAACAGTTGGAAGAGTCGGTGTATCTTCCCTGGAGACCATACACTCTTCCTTTCTGTTCCCAGCAACACCATCACCTTAGCCTTATCCCTATCTCTCATCATTCTCTTCCTTTTTGAAAGAAAAGAAAAGGAAGAAGAAATAAACATATCCTCTTCTTCTTCATGGTATATTATTAATCAATCTATTTTGAGCAAAGATGGCTATGGCACTCTGCATCAGAGCTTCCGCTCCCCTCCACCCTTTCCCAAAACTCCCATCTCTCCTCTTCCTCTTCTTTTTGGTTCCTTCCAAGATGCAGCTCAAGTATTGGGTCTTTGGCCAGCCTTACCAAATCCAAAAAGTTCAATTTTAGTATAGGTAGAGAGCAAGAAGAGAGGTTGGGTAGAGATGTCGTCAAGGAAGAGATGTTTGGGAGCAGGATGGCTACCGCCATAGAGGATTGAATGCCCATTAGGGATTTCATCATAATTGCCACCTGCATCATTGACCTTCTCACTGGCATTGGAGTTGTGCTTTTCAACAATGCCATAGGTGAATTCTCTCTGTGGAGGAGGGTCGTAGTTGACCATCTTTTTTTTTTTTGACATGCAAGCCCTCTGAAAGAAATTTGTGGTAGTGAAGTACATGCAATTAAAAATTTTATGCAGCAAAAATAATGGATTAAATAATTTAATTCTAATCACATATATAAGATCTAATCTTAGACTATCACATCCAGATCTTTGATATCAAAACTATGTGCTTTAGATCTAAAAATAAAAATTACATCGATATCATCGATGCTGAAATTCTAGATCTAACTATTAGATCTACCATAGGAATCAAAATAAGTTAGAGATCGTTACCAAACAAATTTTGATCTTGATCTCCTCTGATCCAATGGTTGGAGAGGGTGTTCCTCAGATCACTCATAGCTACACAAAATCATCTAGCCTCTATAGAAAAATTCACATGAAGACTGGTGCAGATCAAGGGCTCGAAGATGCTAGTCTACAAACAACTTGGACAGCTGACCTCTTCCTTCTTCTACAAGCACCTTAGACACTCCAAAGTGATAGGAGATCTAGAGGAGGAAGAGAGAAGGAGGAGAAGAGGCTCTAAAAATAAAAAAAACTACAAGAAAATTGATCATGGGATGTCCAAGAGAGGGGTCTCCTTTTCATAGACTAAAAATTAAGATTTTTTAAGAAAAGATGCCATGAATCAATACCGAAACCCCTTTTTGGGATCCCCAAAAATTTCAAAAAAAATCATTAGGATGTGGAGAAAAAATCTAAAGTCTCACACACCAAAGGATTCCTCAATAAAAATAAGATAAAAAGTAATATGACTCTAATAATATACTATATACAAAAAATCTCTTTCCTAGTCTGCATCTTATCTCTAATTCAGATCGCATTCGAATTAGGTAAGAGATAATATTATGACTCATTAGCTAGAGTCGAACACCCTTATTAGATTTTCTCTCATGACACCAAAAATCACAACCCAAATCCAATTAGGCATAGAGAAATTGACATGGATCCAGATGTGGCGCAAAAGATAAGGATAGAATCCTAGTCTGACTTGGACTCTTCATTTCTAATTCAATTCTAATCCAAATCAAATTTGGATTGAAACCACTGATAGAAATGAATCTAATCCAATTAAAAATCTAAATATCTCATTAAATTTCTAGCCTAATTAGGAATTAACCAAATCCAAACCCTGATTGAATCAGGATCAAATTTTTTTTGTAATCAGGTTTGATCATATCACTCCCAATCTGAGTCGAACTGAATCTAATTCAATTAGACTTATTCCAAAGCTTTTTACTTAATCAAATTGAATCAATTAGTAATCTAATTACTAATTAATTTTTTATAAATGATAAAGTCTCAGTCTCAGTGGGACTCTCCCACAGAGTCCTAGTCCAAGTAGAACTCTTCACCAGAGTCACAATCCAATTGGACTCTTCAGCCATCAGATCTGATCAAATCTTCTAATACGTGTGCTCTCATAGGTTCGAACCTAAGTCAGTAGCATAGGAATAACTTTCTATACCAATCAATGTAACCATCTAGCAATGATGATCCGATGATCGGATGGGTCGAAGTATTGCAAATCAACCTTCTACAACCTACTGACGTATGGTTATCGTATAATTCATCCCTTTGACCCAAATGCTCAAGATAACTTAAGATTTAACTGTCAACCTTAATTAAGTCAACCACATTATATTTCAATCTTTCAAATCTATCTCATAGATTATCCAAGTTAAGATTTTGCTAAATTGAAATACATTGATGTGTATCTCCTATCAATTCAGAGGGATCAATTCCATCTTAACTCACACACTATAAGTACTTAACTGCACCTAGTATCCTTCCATCACTAAGTTAAAAACTCAGATAGTCTGATACTAAAGTATAGTAAGTTGCTTACAAGTTACCGTAGTGGTCTTAGGTCGGAAGGACACTATACCCATACCCTTCACAAGCTACTCTTAACAGTAGAGTGCTCGGCACATGATCACGTTCGATGTGAATATACTCCTACATTCCATCTACATGCCATAACAGTATCTCCATACTCTTTGGTTAAGAGAACAACTAACTCATATGGCACACAATGACCTACACTTGAAATTGCTATCGTCCTAGTAATAGCGTATCATTTGGTCGCGAATAATTTTAAGAACTTAACAATAAATCCTCTTTTATCGATTAATATATATAGTCTTAAGGACTTCATTACAACACAGGAGTTCAAAGATGATCAATTTATAATGAAAATATCAAATAATTTTTATTAATAAAAATTCATATACAGTTTACAAAATGAGCACAGTCGTCTGACGATTGGCTTTGGGATACATTTTCCAACAACTCCCACTTGGACTAAAGCCAATCGGTACAGTATCATATACCCATCTTTGATTTATGGTCATCAAACTCTTTGATTCTAAGAGCGTTAGTAAATGGGTCAGTCAGGTTCTTCCTTCCATCGATCTTCTAAAGGTCAACGTCACATCGATCCACGATCTTCTAGATAAAGTGATAATGATGCAGAATATGTTTGGTGCACTGATGGGATCTTGACTCCTTGGCTTGAGCAATGGCTCCAGTATTGTCATAGTATAACAAGACAGGGCCATCAATGGAGGGTGCCACTTCGAGCTCGCTGATAAACTTCCACAACCATATAGCTTCCTTTGCAGCATCGGAGATCGCGATATACTCTACTTCGCAAACAGAGTCTACCATAGTATTCTGCTTGAAACTTTTTCAGTAGATTGCTCCACCATTTAGGATAAAAATATAATCCGACACACTCTTACTATCGTAATGGTTTGACTGAAAACTGAAGTTGGTAAACCCCATAAGTTTCAAATCAGTTTCACCATATACAAGCCACTGGTCCTTGGTATTTCTTAAATACTTAAGAATGGTCTTTGCGACCTTCCAGTGATTTTATCCTCGATCAGACTAGTACCTACTCACTACCTTTAATGAGTATATCACGTCTGATCTCGTACATATCATGGCGTATATAATAAAATTCACTATCGAAGAATATGGAACTCTACTCATATGCTCTCTCTTTTGAGGAGTTGTCGGATAATCTCCTTTCGAAAGAGAAATTCCTTGACCTATCGGAAGATAGCCTTTCTTGAAATTCTTCATACTGAACTGTTTCAGAATAGTATCCATGTACGTGGATTGGGAGAGCCTGAGTAGCCTCTTAGATCTATCCTTATAGATCTTTATCCTTAGGATGTAGACTGCTTCTCCCAGATCCTTCATGGAGAATTGTGACAACAGTCACACTTTTATTTTCTGTAATGCAGGGACATCATTCTCGATTAAGAGAATATTATCCACATACAATACAAGAAATACAAATATCAAACCATTTGCCCACTTATATATGCAGGGTTCCTCTTCATTCCTAACGAAGCCATATGTTCTGATCACCTTATCAAAATATATGTTCCAACTTCGAGATGCTTGCTTCAATCCATGAGTGGATCTCTGAAGCTTGCACACTTTGGACTCATTTGTGGATGTGAACCCTTCAAGTTGTATCATATACACCTCTTCGTTCAGCTCTCCATTTTGAAAAGCTGTCTTCACATCTATTTGCCAGACTTCATAGTTCAGATATGCTACTATCGCAAGCATGATCTGAATGGATTTGAGCATTGTCACAGAAAAAATATCTCGTCATAGTTAATATCATAATGCTGATGATAACTCTTGACAACCAAACGGGCTTTATAGGTCTCCATCTTTCCATCTGCACCCCTCTTTCTCTTGAAGGCCCACTTACACCCTATGGACTTTTCCTCTTCAGGTGGGTCAACTAATGTCCATACATTGTTGACCTTCATGGCCTTCATTTCAGATCTCATGGCTTCAAACTATTTATCAAAGTCGGATCTCTACATTGCATCCATGTAGGTGATCAGATCCTCATCATTCTCATCGAGTTCGATAGGATCTCTGTCCCAAACCAAGAAATCTAAGTATCTGTCCGGCTGACATGGTACTCTACTGGATCGCCTTAAGGATGTTTGTTCATTGGGCTCTAGGTTTGATCTCATCAAATTCATTTTAGATTCAATCATTGGTGTCGGTTCTTCTATCTGTCAAACTTCGTCAAGCTCGATTTTAGAGGCACTTATTCTTTCACTAAAAAAAAATTTTTTCAAAAAATATGCCTTACTGCTGACAAATACCTTTTGTTCAGTAGGCAGGTAAAAGTAATATCTCCTTATTTCTTTGGGGTACCCTACGAAATTATACTTATCGGACTTAGGACTGAGCTTGTCAGTTTGTAATCGTTTAACATAAGCTGGACACCCCCAGACCCTAAAGTAAGAGAGGTTCGGCCTACGTCCTGACCATATCTCGTATGGTGTCTTACTAACTGACTTGCTCGAAATATTATTGAGCATAAGACAGGCTGTTTCAAATACATATCTTCAAAAGAAGATCGATAGAGTTGCAAACCTCATCATGGATCGAACCATATCCAATAAGGTTCGATTCCTCCTTTCTGAGATGCCATTATGTTGTGGTGTCCCTGGAGGGGTCCATTGGGAGAGAATCCTATTCTCTCTTAGATATGTAAGAAATTCACAGAAAAGATATTCATCTCTTCGATTAGATCGAAGAATTTTAATACTTTTTTTAATTTGTTTCTCTACTTCATTACAGAATTGTTTGAACATTTCAAATAATTCGGACTTGGTTTCATCAAGTAGATGTATCTATACCTAGATAGGTCATCTGTGAACATGATGTAGCTATACTCTCCTCTGACACATGTGCTCATGGGTCCACATACATCGATATGTATCAGACCCAGCACATCACTGGCTCATTCATCTTTTCCAGTAAAAGATGACTTGATCATCTTTCTAAGCAAACAAGACTCATAGGTAGGTAACGATTCATAATCATGTTTATTAAAAATTCTTTCTTGAGCCAACCTGTTCATCCTATTCTTGTTGATATGACCTAGCCTACAATGCCAAAGGTAGGCATCTATGACATCATCTATTCTAGGATGTTTATTTGAAATGTACATTACATTAGGTCTAGATACAATATAGATATCATTATTCAACTGTCCACGTAAAATTGTAACACCATTCAAAATGATATCACAAAAGTTTTTTTTATTGATATTTTATAATTTAAATTGGCCAAAAGGCCTACAGAAATAATATTTTAAAAAAAATTAGGACAGTAATGACACTCATTAAGAATAATATACTGAGACACGAATATAAGCTTGATGATTTCTAAAGCTAGAACTGAAACTGATCTTTTATCTCTAAACTTCAGGAATCTCTCACCTTTTCCAAATCTCCTAGTGACCTGAAGATCCTGCAATAAATTGCAAATATGAATAGGGCTTCCAGTATCCAATACCCAGGTCATTGTATCTATAAGAGAGAAGTTACAAAGTGTTATCACATAAGTACCTTGTCCAACAACTGATTGCTTCTTTTTCTTTGGCCTGTTTGGGTCAAGGTAAGTGATATACTAAGGATAATTCCTCTTCCAATGACCCTGCTTCTTGCAAAAGAAGCACTCTGCCTAACTTTGATCAGCTTTGAACTTGGATTTTTGAGACTGACTCCCTGCACTAGGCACCTTCTTATTCTTCTTCTTTTTCTCTTTCTTAAAGGGACGATGACTATTCGAAGAAGATCCTCCTACTAGATTCACTATCTCCTTACGGAGCTGGTGATCTTTCTCAAAAGTCTGTAGCAACCCCAACAGACCGTGGTAGTTGACTACAGACTTCATCATTCTAAAATGACTGAGGAACGACAGGTAGGACTTGGAAAAAGAGTTCAGGATCGTATCTTTCTCCAACTGTTTATACAAAGAGAAGCTGAGTTTGCTCAATTTTTTAATCTACTCAATCATGTATAATACATGGTCGATAACAGATGCACCCTTCCTTATTCGGATATTGAAAATGGTGCAACTAGTCTTGTGCCACTCAACATCGTCAGGAGTACCAAAAGAATCCCTCAACACTTGAAGTATTTTCTCTGACTGAGCTTCTTCAAACTTCTAACTGAACTCGTCATTCATGGAGGTCCACATGATATAACGAACCATGGTGTGATCGTTGAGCCACTTCAAATAAGTATCTCGGACCGCTCCTTGGATGTTAGGAGCAGGGTCCTCAGGTGTCGGATCCATTATCACATAAAAGATCTGCTCATACTCCAGGATAATCTTTAATTTTCGATACCAATTATCGAAATTTAGTTTGATAAGCTTCTCACTATCTAACAGTGATCGGAGTGATAAATTTGAGGCCATATCTGCTCACACAAAGAAAGAATAAAGCCTAATTAGTATATGAATTTATTAATCCTAAAGATTTGGACTTTAGTTTAAAGATCCTCCCACTATTTTATACAAATTGGTAGCCTCTACCTCCAATTTGAAAAATTACCTTAATTTTTTAGCGGATACTAGAATCCACACAGACTACATATAGGCCCGAAGATGGCTCGATCAACCCATATGCACCTATGGGTAAGTTCTCAACCAATTATTTCTTCAAACAATTTTTAGTATTTAATTTAGCCCCAAATTTTATTTCAGTAGGCGATGGGCCTCCACTGAAAGTTCTAGTTAAGTCAAACTATTAACATGAACTTACTCAGTGATTCTACCTAATGAGTGATCAGGCTCAAGGATGGCTCGATCAACCCAACCATCATCAGATAGTTCATCAGAGTCATCATATAATGAATGATAATTCCATCATTCAGAGAGAACATCAGACGGATGGTGCCTGTAATGTCAATCAAAAATAATGGACCCATTATCACCCACCTTAATGGGAGGCTATGATCTAATTATCACCATAACCAGCTCATTTTAAAGACCGAATAATTTAGAGAATTTAATCGATTTAGAGAAGAGAGAAGAAAAAAAAAGATCAATCAGTAGACCATAATCCTTCCACTGACTTCACCAAGTCACTGAATCGGATTAGGTCATGCTAATTAAACTGACACCTAGATCAGTCACACTGATCAACCTTAATGGCATGGGCTAACTCGAATCACTTAGCGATCTAATCAAAATCTAGTTCATCAAATTGACCAGGTAGGTGAGATTAGTGGGAGGGTCTGCTAAGCTTGCCTTAGACACCATCGAAATAGTCAGATAAGCTGCTCTCAATTAAAAATTACCGATCGAAATGCCAAACTTATCTTAGACACTAATTGGTTAACTAGTTTTGATTTGACCAACCTAATAGTTCGGGTTCAACCACTAAGCCACATCAAAGTCTATTTGATCTAATCAAAGACATGGACTTGACCATCTACAACTATTGTACTAAAAAAATCTTGATTAATCTAATTCAATATTTGATTAGACTTAATTAATTTCTCTACATGGTCAATCAATTTTTTTATTCTAACCTTAGGTCTAACCCAATTAAAGAGAAGGACCTGACTTGAGCTAATCCATACCTCATGTTTTATGCAATGTTATTAGATATAAATCACAATTCTAGATCCAATCAGCTTGATACTTAATTCTCAATTAAGTTTTGCATCAACATGGTTAAGGTTTTAAAAATAATTTTTTATATAAATCTTTTACATCAAGTCATAAAATCTTTTAGATCAAATCTAAATTTTTTATGATTTTAGATCAAAATAATTTTGACTAAACAAGATTAGATGTAACTAACTATCTTCGCAACTTGCATCACATACAACAACACCTAGGGTTTTACAAGAAAATAAGTTTTTTTTTTTACTTTTTTCTTCATGAGACCTTACAGTGGTTCCCTTACATGCCATGAAGAGCACCCCATTGAATGAGAGGAGAGGGTCATGAAATCCTACTTACTCCTATGGTCGGACGGCCTAATGATTACCCAATCCGAGTACTTTGCTACTTAAAATATCTAATCTAAATAAATAATAATCAGATCCAAAAATAAACTAATTTTAATCTAATCTAAATCATAAATAATCAAATCTACTAATAAAAAATTATATCTAAAGTAATATTAATTCATATCAAAACAATCTAGCTCTGATACCGGTTGATGGAAATTTATGGTAGTGCAGTACATGCAATTAAAAATTTTATGCAGTAAAAATAATAGATTAAATAATTTAATCCTAATCACATATATAAGATCTAATCTTATACTACCACATCAAGATCTTTGATGATATGAAAAATATGTACTTTAGATCTAAAAATAAAAATCACATTGATGCTAAAATTCTAGATCTAACTATTAGATCTACCATAGAAATCAAAATAAGTTTGAGATTATTATCAAATAAATTTTGATCTTGATCTTTTCTAATCCAATAGTTAGAGAAGGTATTTCTCAGATCACTCACAATCACATGAAGTCATCTGGCCTCTATAGAAAAATTCATATGAAGACTGCCGCAGATCAGGAGCTCGGAGATGCTGGTCTGTAAATAATTTCGACAGCTGACCTCTTCTTTCTTCTACAAGTACCTTAGATACTCCAAAGTAATAGAAGATCTGAAGGAGGAAGAGAGTAGAAGGAGAAGAGGCTCTAAAAATAAAAAATCTACAAAAAAATTGATCATGGGACATCCAAGGGAGGGGTCCCTTTTTTATAGACTAGGAATTAGAACTTTTCAAGAAAGGATGCCATGAATCAATGCCAAAACCCCTTTTTGGTATCTTCAAAAATTCTAAAAATAAGAAAAAAAATAAGAAAATAATATGGCTCTAATAATATACCATATATAAAAAATCTCTTTCCTAGTCTGCATCTTATCTCTAATTCGGATCACATTCGAATTAGGCAAGAGATAATATTATGACTCATCAGCTATAGCCAACCACCCTTATTGGATCCTCTCTCATGATACTAAAAATCATAATCCAAATCCAATTAGGCATGGAGAAATTGGCATGGATCCAAATGTGGTGTAAAAGATAAGGATAGAGTCCTAATCTGACTTGGACTCTTCATTTCTAATTCAATTATAATCCAAATCAAATTTAGATTGAAACCACTGATAAAAATGAATCTAATCTAATTAAAAATTTAAATATCTTATCAAATTCTTAATCCAATTAAGAATTAGCCAAATCCAAATTCTGATCTAATTAGGATCAAATTTCTCTTATAATCAGGTTTGATCATATCAATCCCAATCTGAGTCTAACTGAATCAAATTCAATTAGACTTGTTCTAAAGTTCTTTACTCAATCAAATTGAGTCAATTAATAATTTATTTACTAATTAACTTTCTATAAATGATAGAGTCCTAGTCCCAGTGGGACTCTCCTACAGAGTTCTAATCCAAGTAGGACTCTTCACCAGAGTCACAATCCAATTTGACTCTTCAGCCATCAGATCTGACCAAATCTTCTAATGCGTGTGATCCCATAGATTTGAATCTAAGCTGGTAGCATAAGAATAACTTTCTATACCAATCGATGTAACCATCTAGCAATGATGATCCGACGATCAAATGGGTCGAAGTATTGCAAAGCAACCTTCTAGAACCTACTGACGTATGGTTGCCGTATAATTCATCTCTTTGACCCAAATACTCAAGATGATAGGATTTAACTGTCAACCCTAATTAAGTCCACCATATTGTATTTCAACCTTTCAAATCCATCTCATGGATTACTCTAGTTAAGATTTTGCTAAATTGAAATACACTGATGTATATCTCCTACTAATTCAGAGAGATCAATTCTATCTTGACTCACACACAGACTTGATAAGTACTTGACTGCACCTAGTATCCTTCCGTCACTAAGTTAGAAACTCAGACAGTCCGATACTAAAGTATAGTGAGTTGCTTACAAGTCACCATGGTGATCTCAGATCGGAGGGACACTTATACCCATACCCTACACAAGCTACTCTTGACAACAGAGTGCTCGACACATGATCACGTTCAATATGAATGTACTTCTATATTCTATCTGCATGCCATAACAATATCTCTACACTCCTTAGTTAAGAGGATAACTAACTCATATGGCACACAATGACCTACACTTGATATCGCTATCGTCCTAGTAATAGCGTATCATTTGGTCGTAAATAATTTTAAGGACTTAATGATAAATCCTCCTTTATCGATTAATATATATAGTCTTAAGGACTTCATTACAACACAGGAGTTCAAAGATGGTCAATTTATAATAAAAATACCAAATAACTTTTATTAATGAAACTTCATATACAGTTTACAAGATGAGTACAATCGTCTAACGATTGACTTTGGGACATATTTTCCAACACCCTCTCCCTCCCTCATTCGTCAAACTTGTTTGCCATTGTCATCGACACCTACAACCATGCCGCCCTCCCTGACCTAGCCTTCAAGGTCTCCTGCATCCCCCTTCCAGAGGACTTGAACTCGATCATGCCCATCTTGACCACCATCTTCAAGCCCTCCAATGATACCAATGGCAGTGGAAGATGGGTCGGGCCAGCGCGATGAGAACAAGTGCCGCCCAGAGCATCGGCTAAAGGCATTGGTGCCACTGGGGAGGAGGAGGAGGAGGATGGTGTATGAAAAGATATGGAGAGAGGAGGGTGATGAGGAAGCTATAGGAAGAATGGGAGGTGGAAGGTTTGAAGCAAAAAAAATGCACTGTCTTAGGACACATGGCAGACAGAGACTTTGCCCACGTAGATGTCTCCATTTTAATATATATGTATACATACTAGCATTTTATTCATGTGAAGTGTGGGGTTGTTCAAACTACATACAGATACTGATGAAAGTCAATTGTTTAATCTCATATGCATCGAATGTTAAAGAATTGTGAATTAAAAAAGCCAACATAACATAAAAGACATCATAGGTGGTATCAAGTAACCTAAATGTGGACACAAAGTTAGATTATTTAAATAGCATGATAGTAAAAAGTAATATAATCATTTTTACTTTTTGCTAATACAAAAATCTTTTATTGAAATAATATT
This sequence comes from Elaeis guineensis, assembly GCF_000442705.2. Lineage (NCBI taxonomy): Eukaryota > Viridiplantae > Streptophyta > Magnoliopsida > Arecales > Arecaceae > Elaeis > Elaeis guineensis. The sequence goes on along the minus strand of NC_025997.2, from coordinate 34,301,565 downwards.
TTTAGCATCAGTTCTATTGAAATGCTCATCCTTAAGCCGAGCATGACCACTTAATTATTTGCTTTTGATGAATATATCTTTTCTTCATAGTCCTATTAATAATAGGACTTTCATCTGCATTTGCTTTGATTTGCAAAAAAGAATTTAGTTATCAATTATTAGAATAAAATATATAAATATAATTATTCATATATAAAAGAATAGAAATATATCACTCACATTATATTTTTCTTGATTTTTTTAATCTTCTAATTCCTTATATGCATCAATGAAAATTATTTTAAAAATAATATAGCTTTGTCGTCCTTCTTTGATATGTATTCATCAACTTTAATTTGGAAGATATAACTTCTCCTTTTAATTTTTTGATTTCTAAGAAAATAATAAAATCATCGTCTTTCTACATGAAAAGAAATACATAACTTTATATTACAACTAATTAATTGGATGAATAAAATATGAAATATATGTTGCATATACCTTATCCATGCATAATTCTCTAGTTGGTTTGCCTATGAACTGTTGAGCAACTTCATCGAAAAGAATAAATGATGCAACTCTGGTAAAATCTTCAACATGAAATTGTAATCAGTATCTAAAGAAAAGAAAAGAACATAACCAAATCAAAATTTATTATAACTAACAAATAAAAAATTTGTAATGGACATGAGTAAGAGATGTAATATTACAATATATAATATATAATTTTTTTTATTATCTAAAGTATATATTTATTTTTTATCAGTAAATTCTAAGTATTAAATTGAAAACAAACCTTGGCATTAGATACTTAGGCTCTATATGGATCACATCAAAATCCAACATCGATATATCTCACTTTTCTTTGACAAACTTGGCAAGTCGCATAGTACCATCCAAATTTTGTTTTAATATCACTAATTAAAGCCTCATAATTAAAGATAGTCTCTTATAAATTAAATGGTTGAATATTTAATCATAATTATATATCTTCAAATATAAATACCAAATTTAAGAAATTTACATGATATATGAATAAGATTTTAGTATTGTATAATTTCAATATCTGTCCACGATAATCCCACTAAATAGGCTTTCTTGAATTGTCATCCTTCTAATAGAAAATAGATCAGTAGAACAAGTTGTAATTGATTTTGTGATACAATCTCTTGAACATCATTCATACATGATAAATCTTTATTAGAAAAAGTTATAAAATTAGTCAATAGTTTGTCCTATATAATTTCATAGTAAGATATGAATAAGTAAATGATATGTATGATTAAAACTTTTCACTTCTAGTACATCCAAGTTGACATAAATTTTTATTACATTCGTAGTAGAAAGATAATGCTCACCTATAATATAAATTTCTTATTCAAATAAAAATTTTAATATCAAGAATAAAATTAAAAATATTTTTTAAATATCTTAAAATGCTTTAACAATTGTTGATATTATAATTAAAATTGGATGAGTGAAATTTTATAAAATTTTAGTTTTATTTATATAATCAATAGCATTAGCTCAGAAGGTGACCTTTATCCTCAGTTTACTACAATAACATCATATTGAATTAAAAAGATAAATAATATATTTTTAAATAAATCATATATGATATATGAAGTAAAATACATACTAAAGCATCAATAACTCTAAATTTTTTCTTTTAATATTTGAGTTTTGAGTATGAATATTTTTTAAAGGTCCAATAGTAATTAATTTTGCAATAATATCTACAAAATATAGGTATAAATAGTATTTATTAGTTGAATAAAATAATCAAAAAGTTAAGAAAAATATATGAGTAGTTTTTATTTTTATCACTAAGATAGATATGATTATCGATTCGATTCATTATTTCATCATAATTTATGAAGTAAAATTTGTACAGAGATGGATATATTTTTATATTCTAATATTTTTTTCAATTTTATGATCAATAAAAAAAAATATTCTTATCATTTTTTATTGGATAATATATTCTATCAGTGTATACAACTTTCAAATTAGTAATCAGATATATATACTATTCTTCAATAAGCATACAAAACTTTTGCATATTACTTTTTCTGATTACAATATGTATATGATTATCTTTACAATTCAATAAATAAAAAACCATAGTATTAATAATTATTGTAAGAAAATTTTAGTATATATAAGAGTAAAAAAAATTCAACATAGAAGGAAAGATACCTCTTCGTCAATAATGAGCATGTCCAAACTTAAAAGCTCATTGTTGTTCTATATGTTAATTAAACCTCATTTTTTATTAATTCTAGCCTTTATCTTCTAGTTATCTCTCTCATTTGTTAACTCATTCGATAAATTTTATTATATCTTTGAGTTAATTAATGATCTATAATAAATATGCATTAATATGTATAAAAAAAGAATTAGAACAAATATGAAATTGAGACAGAAATATTGGTACATAATTTTTTTATGTTTGATTGTAATTATTACAAACCTTATATATTAGGGATAGCAAGTAGATTAGAAATAAATTATCTTATAGATAATATTTTTTGTCGAACAATAATCATTAAAATGCTTACCATTATTTATAATACTTTTAAACCATCTTTGCTAGTCACTCTAGATAGTGCAACATATAGTTATCCATGACTAAATATCAGTCTTAGCAAATATATTTCAACTTACTTTAGTGATTGACCTTAACTCTTATTAATAGTTATAGTGAAATACATAGAAAGTGAAAATCATTTTTACTACAATATAAAAGGTCATGTAGATTTGGTTGGAGATAAGACTACTCTTGGAATAAACACATGATCATCAATGCTACTTCTATTGATAATTTTAGTGTCTATAATTTTCAAAAATAATCTTCTAATTACCTATCTAGTACCATTATACTGACCAGCACTTTGATTCAAATTTCTTAGTAACATCATTAGTATGTCTATCTTTGACTTAAACTTATGATTTGAAAATCCAAAAAATTTTAGAAAATTAAGAAACTCAGTAGGATACAAAAGATCTTCTTCTGCATGGTTTGATGATGTTTTGTAAATTGAATCTATACTTAAGTAAATAACTTTTTCTATAGATATTGAAGAAAGTATTTTCTCATTTATTACATTAACGATTTTATTTGTAGGTGTAAGAATAGTTCTCTCACTTAAATATTTTTTATCAAGTAATTTTAAACTTAAATCAAAATAAATATTTTAGATTATATCATTATATGTATCATTCTATGGTATGATGACTAAATCTAATGAAAATTCAACCTAGTCCCATGCCCTCACCATGATCGTCATTAATTTTTAGTATTTAATTAAAGAATTGAGAAATATATTGAGTATTTGTAATAGAAGCTTTATGATTCATTAATCTCATATTGGTTTGTGGTTTGAAATATATGACATGGTTCTATAAATATGATCTATTAATGGAAGCTTGAACAATATCTTCTTTTCGATCTTCAAGAATAATAGATAGGATCTGCTTAAAATCTCCATCGAGAGGTACCATCTTTTCTTCAAAAGATTTATATGTATTCTCAAGATCTATGTGATGTAAAATATCCCTTAAATTTCTATCCATAGCTTCAAAATAATACCTATGAGCCATTGAAGCTTTATCTCAAATAATAATATTTACACTTATTATTATCTCTGCAATATGACTATTAGGTTTAACCTCATACACTATATTCTCATTGATAGTTATTGAAATATAAAATCTTGAATATGCAGTTCTTTCACCTAATAGAAGTAAAGCGGCAATGTCAGAAGATGCAATAGCCAATATAATTTTCTTCAACCCTACCTGCAGCTAAAATAGTCTTATAAACATAAGTTTTTTAGTACCACCATGTCCATAAATAAAAAATAAACCACCACTATTAGCTAAACTTGCTCCTATAATAATTTCATAAATAACCCAACTATTCACTATTAAGATCAGCAAATAATTTTTGATATTCCTCTATAACTTCTTTAATATTATAAGATAATTTTTTTTGAATTAAATGATTTTATTTCTAATTAAGAAGACTTATATCTAGCAAAGACAATTGAAAAAAAAATCTTTCAAAGACTTACCACCTTTAATCAATAGCTATTCAATTTCATACAGAGTATAATTTTTTATTTGTAATTCTGATGATTGCAATTAATCAAATTGGAGAATTTATCTCTACTTATACATAACATCTTCAGAAACTAATTTATAATTATTTTTTTAAAGTTGGAGTAGATCCGATACCTGACAAAATAAAAGTATTGTAATAAATAGAGATCTCATTTGTGGACCTACTGTCCAATAACTAGTTTTTGTTAAACATTTATTCCATTCCTTATCAGAATCTAACAAACCAAGAGAATGACATGCATCCTTAAATTTTGGGCATACTATTTATAGTATGAATATCTTCATAATATGTTGGTCTTTTTACAATGTTTAACAACATTCTTAGATAAAATCTCTCATCACTTGTCGGATGTGCATAATATATTTTTTAATATATTTTTTAGATAATCTTCATTTCTATTTCTTCACATTGCCATATCCAATGAATTAAAAATTTAGTATAAGTCAATACTCGTGCATCCTTATATCTTTGGTTCGTATTCATCCACTTTATGAACATGATATCTTCAATTTAAGATTGATTTAGTATGCTAAGTAAATTAGCAGAGTCATAAAAAGTAATAGACTGCTGATCAAAAAGATGAAAACTAAGTCTCTCAACATCAGGCTCATAATAATTACTATCAAAATCAAATATTATCCAACATACTTTTAAAGTTGAAATATAACGGTAATCTAAAAAATGCTTAATCTCATCCATCACTAGTCTATAGTCCTCATTGTTCATATTAGAATCATCCCTAATTTTCTCTAAGATTATAGCTCCTTGATTTGACTTTTATTGAGGTACTTGAATAGATATTTAATTGATTGAGAACAATTACACCACTCAATATTAATATGAGCCTGATACTTTATCAATAATTTAATATTATAAGGCACTACGTAATGAATATCAAGTAATATTCTATTTTTTTAACTACTCTACCATCATTACTTCATTGATATACTGAAAAACCATCACCATCCATCATAATTATTTCATTAAACTTCTTTAAAAGGTATTTTATGCATTTGTTATTGATCATGCAAGGAGAAGAATGATTGAAAACTCCACAAGATCCATGAATCATAAACTGTTGGGCAACTTAAAAAGCAACTAGATCAATTTTATAATCAAAAATTTCTGTACTGATGATACGATCTATATCTATAGCAAAAAGATATTTATCATTATTATAAAGAAAGAGAAGAATATGAGTACGTAGAAGCCCCATCTTTTGAAACTCAATAGAATATACAACTATATAAAAATACAAAGAGAATTAGAAAATTAATAATGATAAATTGATAGAAAAAAAATAATGCAAACATGCTACAACTCTTCCAAATATTTCACTAGTCTATAGTCCTCATTGTTCATATTAGAATCATCCCTAATTTTCTCTAAGATTATAGCTCCTTGATTTGACTTTTATTGAGGTACTTGAATAGAACGTAATGAATATCAAGTAATATTCTATTTTTTTAACTACTCTACCATCATTACTTCATTGATATACTGAAAAACCATCACCATCCACCATAATTATTTCATTAAACTTCTTTAAAAGGTATTTTATGTATTTGTTATTGATCATGCAAGGAGAAGAATGATTGAAAACTCCACAAGATCCATGAATCATAAACTGTTGGGCAACTTAAAAAGCAACTAGATCAATTTTATAATCAAAAATCTCTATACTGATGATACAATCTATATCTATAGAAAAAAGATATTTATCATTATCATAAAGAAACAGAAGAATATGAGTATGTAGAAGCCCCATCTTTTGAAACTCAATAGAATATACAACTACATAAAAAATACAAGGAGAATTAGAAAATTAATAATGATAAATTGATAGAAAAAAAATAATGCAAACACGCTACAACTCTTCCAAATATTTTTTTTATGTTTTAAATCATGAAGAAGCTTATCTAATTTTACTTTGAAGACCCATGAAATGGTATCATGATGTTTAGAAGTCTATTGAGTTTGTATCTTTTCCAAAAATAACTAATTTCTGATCATTTAGGATTGCAAGTAAATATGATAAATAAATAAAGATAATTTTCCCATCAACAAATTATCATAATATTTTGATAATTCTGCATAAAATATCTAGGACCATCAGTAAATAAGGAGGGCAACATAATATGTTTATCAACTAATGAATCTTTAGTATTATCTCTAAAGATAGCATCTTTCAACCCACAATATAATTTTGATCGAAGTTGAGGTTAGTTCTTTCTAATCTAATAAAGATATTCTCTTCCATACAAATATAGCAATCAAGAATATATTGCTGAAATAGTTTGCCTCCTTATAATAATATATGACCTTCAGATGCTCGATATTGCAATCGATAAGTATAAAATTCTTTTATACTCATATTTTGATATTTTTGTTATTATTTTTTAGTAACATTTTTTCTTATAATACCAATATAGAAATTGTTGGTGCAAAAATCTACCTGCGTCGGAGAAGCTGGAGTCAAAAGAGTCGCGGTCGCCGTCGGGACCTGCAAAAGAAATCTAAACCAGAGTTGGGGTTGCTCCAGCAAGACCCTCCGACGCTCAAGTCAGTTCTCTGCCTCAACAAGAATGGAGTGCTCGAACGAAAATTTTAGCAGAATTTTTGGGATAAAAAGTAGAGCTTAGAGAGTAACGTATCTGGGCCCCCCTTTTTATAGGCGGAGAGAGCAACGGATTGATAGCGACGTTGGTAACCACCTAGTAGTGGGCTGCTCGGGGTCAGGAGGAATTTATTATGAAGAGTAATGGGGTGGAGTCATGGCTGTCACCATGGCTCGCCATGTGGAGTCTGTTGCGGAGAGTGGAGCGACGTCCGTTGTCGTGACTCGCCAGGGAGTGGTGGAGCCATGCAGTATCCATCGCAGGAAGTGGAGCAGAATTGTAACCATTACTGCGGCCTGCCGCGTGGGGCCTATTACGGGGAGTGATGGAGCCGTGCAGAATCCATCGCAGGAGGTGGAGCAGAGTCGTGGCCGTTACTGTGGCCTGTCAGGGAGTCCAGGCCTGTCGATCGAAGTTCGGTTGAAGCACCTGGTGAAGAGAGGTGGCTATCCATCTGAGAGGAGCTTGGATGCTGCTGGCGGGCTGTCTACCATTGGGTGCCTTGAGCATTAGTACTATAGGTAGGGGCCATTTGCTGTAGGAGCCCAGTCAGAGGCTTTCTGTAGACGAAGTCTGGCTCCCGTAAGAGTCCAGATGAAGTCTTCCTGCAGTCGGAGTCGGGGATGAAGTTCGGCTCCCGTAGGAGTCTGGATGAAGTTTACCTGCAATTGAAGTCGAGGACGAAGTCCGGCTCCCGTAGGAGTCTGGACGAAGTCTACCTGCAATTGGAGTCATGGATGAAGTCCGACTCCCGTAGGAGTCCGGACGAAGTCCATCTACAATTGGAGTCGGGATGAAGTCCGACTCCCGTAGGAGTCCAGACGAAGTCTATCTGCAATTGGAGTTGGGGATGAAGTCCGGCTCCCGTAGGAGTCCGGATGAAGTCTACCTGCAATTGAAGTTGGGGACAAAGTCCGGCTCCCGTAGGAGTCCGGGCGAAGTCTTCCTGCAGCCGGAGTCGGGGATGAAGTCCGGCTCCCGTAGGAGTTCGGACGAAGTCTTTCTGCAGTCAGAGTCGGGGATGAAGTCCGGCTCCCGTAGGAGTCCGGACGAAGTCTACCTGCAGTTGAAGTCGGGGACGAAGTCTGGCTCCCGTAGGAGTCCGGATGAAGTCTTCCTGCAGTCGGAGTCGGGGACGAAGTCTGGCTCCCGTAGGAGTCCGGACAAAGTCTACCTACAATTGAAGTCGGGGACGAAGTCCGGCTCCTGTAGGAGTCTGGACGAAGTCTTCTTGCAGCTGGAGTCGGAGATGAAATTTGGCTCCCGTAGGAGTCCGGATGAAGTCTACCTGCAGTTAAAGTCGGGGACAAAGTCCGGCTCCCGTAGGAGTCCGGATGAAGTCTTCCTGCAGCCGAAGTCGGGGACGAAGTCCGGCTTCCGTAGGAGTCCGGACGAAGTCTTCCTGCAGCCAGAGTCGGGGATGAAGTCTGACTCCCGTAGGAGTCCGGACAAAGTCTACCTGCAGTTGAAGTCGGGGACGAAGTCCGGCTCCCTTAGGAGTCCGAACGAAGTCTTCCTGCAGCTGGAGTCGGGGATGAAGTCCGGCTCCCGTAGGAGTCCGAGCGAAGTCTAGAAGGTGGTCGATCATCATGGAAACTTGGGTGGAGTTCGTCCGTCGTGAAGAATACGGTCGACGCTGGTGGGGGGCTTATCCGTCAGCAAAACTTGAGAGTGTTACGGAGGCTCGACCGCCAGAGAGGTTCGGAGAGAGGTCGTCGAAGGTCGGAAGTCGGTAGAATCTTCGGAGGGTCACTCCTATCACAAACTTCGGCTAGGAGGTATTTTATACCCAACACCAGTCCCCCTACTTTCGAGTTCGAGTTTCGAGCGAAGGAAGTGCAGAAAAATTTTTACAGTCGAAGTCATTTTTTTGAATTCCGCACACGACCGCCCTCGAAAATCTTGGCATTCAATGTACGCGTGCTGGAGTCTTTTTTCGATTAGGGTGATCTGAAGGGTCCTTTCAAAATTTCCTCCGATGCGTAGTCCTAAGCGCCACACCATAATGGTCCCGCAAGCAGCTAGCCCTACGTCACGATGAGTGGGACACGTGGCGGGCGCTGGTGGACTTAGGGATATCTGCCACCATAACCGTGCCAGGCCCCGTCGCTTATTTAAGCCCCCTCCCTTTTTTTCTTTTTCTTTTTTGAGTGAGGGTTTTCCCTTTGCTCTTAGTGAGGTCACGGGAGCGCGAAGGGACCGCTGAGAAGGTCCCCTTTTTCTGATCTGATCTTGGATGACCGGACCTTAGTCGGTGCCAGGGCGATGCTCTTCCCCTACTTCTGATGTAATCGATCCCAGTTCGTATTAGGACGAGGTTCTTCTCCCACTCCTAATTGGGCTGTGGGGGCATATATGGGCACCGTAGGGCCTCTCCCCCCATCCGATCTAGGGAGAGTCGGGCCTTCGACTTTGCTCAAGTTAGGGCGAGGTTCTCCTCCTGTCCCTAACATGGCTGTGGGGGTGCGTATGGACATTGTAGGGCCTCTCCCCCCATCCGGTCTAGGGAGAATCGGGCCTTCGACTTTGCTCAAGTTAGGGCGAGGTTCTCTTCCTGTCCCTAACATGGCTGTGGGGGCACATACGGACGTTGCAGGGCCTCTCCCCCCATCCGATCTAGGGAGAATCGAGCCTTCGACCTTGCTCAAGTTAGGACGAGGTTCTCCTCTTGTCCCTAACATGGCTGTGGGGGCATATACGGACGTTACAGGGCCTCTCCCCCCATCCGGTCTAGGGAGAACCGGGCCTTCGACTTTGCTCAAGTTAGGGCGAGATTCTCCTCCTGTCCCTAACATGGCTGTGGGGGCACATACGGGCGTTGCAAGGCCTCTCCCCCATCCGGTCTAGGGAGAACCGGGCCTTCGACTTTACTCAAGTTAGGGCAAGATTCTTCTCCTGTCCCTAACATGGCTATGGGGGCACATACGGGCGTTGCAGGGCCTCTCCCCCCATCCGGTCTAGGGAGAACCGGGCCTTCGACTGCGTCGAGACGAAGCTCTCCTCCAACTCCCGACGCGGTTTGTTTTGACTGTCCTGTCGATATAGGCTCGTGCCAAAAGAGAAGACATGCAGATATAAAACTTTTTTTTAAAATAAAGTTATCGGTAATACATTCGTAAGTTTTTCGAGCTCCATGGTCGCGGGAGATCTGCTCCTCCGAGCTTCTTGAGGTAATAAGTTTCGGACCGGACAACTTCTTTGACTTCGTATGGGCCTTCCCAATTTGGGGCGAGCTTCTCTCGATCCTGGGGTTGCGAGACGGTGGCTCGTCGAAGCACTAGATCTCCTGCTCTAAAGATTTTATTCTTGACCCGGGAGTTGTAATAGCAGGCGACTTTCTATCTGTAGGCTGCCATCCGAACTTGAGCTACCTCCCGCTTTTCTTCCAGCAAGTCGAGGTTGGCTTTAAGGCCTTGCAAATTGTGATGCTCGTTAAATGCCATGACTCGTGCCGACGGGAGCTTGAGCTCAATTGGGATAACAGCCTCCATTCCGAAGGCTAGAGCGAAGGGGGTCTCCCCTGTGGGTAGCCTTTGGGTAGTTCGGTACGCCCACAACATATGATAAAGTTCATCTGTCCAAGTTTCCTTTGCTTTTTTGAGCCTTGTCTCGATCCCTTGCAGCAGAGTTCTGTTGGTCACTTCAGCTTCGTCGTTCGCTTGAGGATGGGCTACGGACGTGAAGTTGTGGGAGATATTTAGGTTCTCACAAAATTTGATGAATCTCGCTCCCACGAATTGCCGCCCATTATCAGTAATTATGGTTCTCGGCAGGCCAAACCTGCAAACGATTGACTTCCAGACGAAGTCTTATACTTTAGCTTCTGTGATTTTTGCCAGCGGTTCGGCCTCGACCCACTTGGTGAAATAGTCAATCGCTACCAGGAGGAACTTCCTCTGCCCCGACGCCACGGGAAAGGGTCCAAGGATATCCATCCTCCATTGCGCAAACGGCCATGGGGCACTCAAGGGTGTAAGCTCGGTGGCGGGCTATCTCTGGATGTTGGCATATCTCTGACATCGGTCGCACTTTCTGATGTATTCAATTGAGTCACGATGCATAGTCGGTCAGTAATATCCTAGGCAGAGCAACTTGTGGGACAAGGATCTAGCCCCCAGATGGCTTCCGCAGATTCCTTCATGCACCTCTCACAAGGCGTAGTCAGCTTCCGAAGACCGAAGATATTTTAAAAGGGGCAAAGAGTATGATCTCTTGTACAACTTGCCCTCATAAAGGATGTATCGGGAGGCTTGATTTCTGAGCTTTCGAGCTTCTTTTACATCATGAGGGAGAACCCTGTCTCTGAGGTATGCTATCAGTGGGTCGATCCAACTGGGCTCGTGGTCAATTTTCATCACGGATCGCGATTCTTCCGTACTCGGACACTTCAGAACTTCAAAGAGAACACCCTTGGGCAATTTGTCTGGAGCCAGCGTAGCCAGCTTGGAGAGAAGATCGGCCCTGGTATTTTTCATCCTTGGAATCTACCTGATGTTGAAGTTATTGAAGGTGGGGACGAGCTCCTTTACCTTTTTAAGATACTTAGCCATGCTGTCCTTCCATGCTTCGTAATTTTCGCTGACTTGTCCCACTACCAGTTGGGAGTCACTGTGAACTTGGAGCCGATCTACTCCCAACTCTTTGGCAATCTTCAATCCTGCGATCAGAGCTTCATATTCTGCTCCATTATTTGTTACGGGGAACTCGAAGTGCAGAGCGTACTCCACGATGATTCCCTCTGGACTGATCAAGATCAGGCCCGCACCTGCGCCCGACATGTTGGAAGACCCATCCATGTAGAGGGCCCAAAAGTAACCAGAGGGGTCTGCTTCTTCTTTGGGGGAGTTTGGTCGGGCCTCCAGGTCGTCAATTTTGCCCTGTTCAGATTCGACCTCCTCCGGGATAGTGCACTCCACTATAAAATCTGCCAATATCTGGACTTTCACTGCTGGTCTAGGTCGATAGTTGATGTCAAATTCTGTGAGCTCGATCACCCATTTCGCCATCCTCCTGGAGGCATCCGCCCGGTGCAGAATCACCTTGATCGGTTGGTCGGTGAGCAACGTTACGGTGTGCCCTTGAAAGTAGGGTCGGAGCCTCCGGGCTGCAATCAACAGGGCGTAAGTTAGTTTCTCTAATTTAGTATACCTGATTTCAGCGTCTCTCAACACGCGACTGACGTAGTAGATCGGCCGTTGGATTTTTGCCTCTTCCTTGACAAGGACTGCTGTGAGAGCCATGGGGGAGACCGTCAGGTACAAAAATAGTTCCTCTCCAGGCTCGGGCTTCATCAACAACGGAGGCGAGCCGAGGTAGCTCCTTAGCTCTTCGAACGTCTGTTGGCACTCAGCGGTCCAACAGAAGTTCTTCGGCCGCTTGAGGGTTTAGAAGAAGGGTAAGCACCGTTCGGCTGACCTCGCAACGAAGCGATTCAGGGCTGCCACCCTCCCTATAAGGCGCTGAACCTCTTTTATCGACTTCAGGGCGGCCATCTCCTGGATGGCATGAATTTTCTCTGGATTGGCCTCAATTCTGTGCCCCGATACCATGAAGCCCAAGAACTTCCCTGAGGTCACTCCGAAAGCACATTTAGTCGGGTTCAGCTTCATCTTATATTTTCGAAGGGCGTCGAAGGTCTCCTCGAGGTCGGCGACGTGGTTCATGAAAGATTTGCTTTTCACAAGTATATCATCCACGTAGACCTCCATATTGCGGCCGATCTGCTCCTTGAAGATTTTGTTCACCAGCCATTGGTAGGTTGCGCCTGCATTTTTGAGGTCGAAAGGCATGACCCTGTAACAGTAAAGGCCACATTAGTAATGAAAGCAGTCTTTTCTTCATCTTTTAGCACCATCCTAATTTGATTATAGCCGGAGAATGCATCCATAAAGGTGAGAAGCTCATGGCCCGAGGTTGCATCCACCAGTTGATCAATTCTGGACAGAGGATAGCTGTCCTTTGGGCAGGCTTTATTCAGCTTTTTGAAGTCTATACACATCCTTCACTTGCCGTTTGCCTTTTTGACTAGGACGACGTTGAAAATCCAGTCAGGATAATTGACTTCTCTAATGAATCTGGCTTTCAGGAGTTTGTCCACTTCCTCGGCTATCGCTTTCTGCCTCTCCGGTGCATGACCTCGAATTTTTTCTTTCATCGGTCGATGCTTTGGATCGACGGCCAGATGGTGTTCCATGACTTTCGTGTCTATCCCTGACATGTCTGCTGGAACCCAAGCGAAAACATCCGCATTCTTTCGTAGAAAATCGATGAGATGCGTCCGCACCTCTTCCCCCAGCTTGGAGCCGATCTTCACCACATGCTTCGCATTCCCATCGTTCAAAGGGATCGAAACTAGATCTTTGATTGGGCCGCCCCTCTCCTCAGCGAGGTCATCGCAGGCGTCCAGCCCATCAATTGGACAGAGGTCGGATTGGTCACTTCTTTGCAAGGCTATGTTGTAGCAGTGTCTGGCCAGGGCTTGATCTCCCCTGACTTCTCCGACCCCCTGGTTGGTAGGGAATTTCAATTTCAAATGGTAGGTTGACACGACGGCTCAAAGAGCGTTGAGGCCAGGTCGGTCAAGGATTGCGTTGTAGGCTGACGGTGCCTTCACCACCAGAAAATTCACCAGAGCTCTGGATTGTCTTGGATATCGACCCGCAGCTACAGTCAAAGTTATTACTCCCTCCATCGGGACAGCATCGCCGGTAAACCCTACCAGAGGGGAGCTAATCGGCCCCAAATGGCCGTCAAAGATGGACATTCTTGAGAAGGCGTCGTAGAACAAAATATCGACTGAACTTCCATTGTCGACTAGAATGCGGCGGATATCGTGATTAGCTATATTCAAGGAAACTACAACTGCATCGTTATGAGGAAATTGAACTCCCCGAGCATCTTCTTCAGTGAAAGTTATGGATTCCTCGATCTTTTGCCGCTTGGGAGGTCCGACCAATACGTCGATCGCTCTCCATCGGGATTCTTCCGAGATGGTGTTGGCGAAATCCGTCGGAGGCCAATTGTCTGACCGCTCCATGTCGGCGGCCGTTGCCGGAGGAGGAGCCTGGAAAATTGGAGGCGAGGTCGGAGCCTGAGATCTGGCCGCAGAGGCCGTGGGTCGCCATGCGGATGCTTTGCGGGGAGGCATCGGGCGAAGATCTAGCGGGGGAAGGAGGAGAGGACATCAGAAAAGATAGCCAGAGGCGGTCCCGTTGAGCGCTCCTTTAAGAACAAGGGTACTGTGAAGACACAGTCCTCCTTCTAGCGCCAATCCTGTTGGTGCAAAAATCCGCCTGCATCGGAGAAGCTGGAGTCGAAGGAGTCACGGTCGCCGTCGGGACCTATAAAAGAAGTCTAAACCGGAGTTGGGGTTACTCCGGCAAGATCCTCCGATGCTCAAGTCAGTTCTCTACCTCAACAAGAATGGAGTGCTCAAACGAAAATTTTAGCAAAATTTTTGGGATAGAAAGTAGAGCTTAGAGAGTAATGTATCTGGGGCCCCCCCTTTTTATAGGTGGAGGGAGCAATGGATTGATAGCGACGTTGGTAACCGCCTAGTAGTGGGCCGCTCGGGGCCAGGAAGAATTTATTATGAAGAGTAATGGGGTGGAGTCGTGGCTGTCACCATGGCTCGCCACATGGAGTCTGTTGCGGAGAGTGGAGCGACATCCGTTGTCGCGACTCGCCAGGGAGTGGTGGAGCCGCGCAGTATCCATCGCAGGAAGTGGAGCAAAATCGTGGCCATTACTGTGGCCTGCCGCGTGGGGCCTGTTATGGAGAGTGATGGAGCCACGCAGAATCTGTTGCAGGAGGTGGAGCAGAGTCGTGGCCGTTACTGTGGCCTGTCAGGGAGTCCAGGCCTGTCGACTGAAGTTCGGTTGAAGCACCTGACGAAGAGAGGTGGCTATCCATCTGAGAGGAGCTCGGATGCTGCTGGCGGGCTGTCTACTGTTGGGTGCCTTGAGCGTTAGTACTATAGGCGGGGGCCATTTGCTGTAGGAGCCCAGTCAGAGGCTTTCTGTAGATGAAGTCTGGCTCTCGTAGGAGTCTGGACAAAGTCTTCCTACAGTCGGAGTCGGAGATGAAGTTCGGCTCCCGTAGGAGTCCGGATGAAGTTTACCTGCAATTGAAGTCGAGGATGAAGTCCGGTTCCCATAGGAGTCCGGACGAAGTCTACCTGCAATTAGAGTCGTGGACGAAGTTCGACTCCCGTAGGAGTCCGGACAAAGTCTATCTGCAATTGGAGTTGGGATGAAGTCCGGCTCCCGTAGGAGTCCGGACGAAGTCTACCTGCAATTGAAGTCGGGGATGAAGTCTGGCTCCCGTAGGAGTCCGGGCGAAGTCTTTCTGCAGCCGGAGTCGGGGATAAAGTTCGGCTCCCATAGGAGTCCAGACGAAGTCTTCCTGCAGCCGGAGTCGGGGATGAAGTCTGGCTCCCGTAGGAGTCCGAACGAAGTCTACCTGCAGTTGAAGTCGGGGATGAAGTCCGGCTCCCGTAGAAGTCCGGACGAAGTCTTCCTGCAGTCGGAGTCAGGGATGAAGTCCGGCTCCCGTAGGAGTCCGGGCGAAGTCTACCTGCAATTGAAGTCGGGGATGAAGTCCGGCTCCCATAGGAGTCCGAGCGAAGTCTTCCTGCAGCCGGAGTCGGGGATGAAGTCCGGCTCCCGTAGGAGTCCGGATGAAGTCTTCCTGTAGCCGGAGTCGGGGATGAAGTCCGGCTTCCGTAGGAGTCCAGACAAAGTCTACCTATAGTTGAAGTCGGGGACGAAGTCAGGCTCCCGTAGGAGTCCGGACGAAGTCTTCCTGCAGCTGGAGTCGGGGACGAAGTCCGGCTCTTGTAGGAGTCCGGACGAAGTCTTCCTGCAGTCGGAGTTAGGGACGAAGTCCGGCTCCCGTAGGAGTCCGGACGAAGTCTACCTACAGTTGAAGTCGGGGATGAAGTTTGGCTTCCGTAGGAGTCCGGACGAAGTCTTCCTGTAGCCGAAGTCGGGGATGAAGTCCGGCTCCCGTAAGAGTCCGGGTGAAGTCTAGAAGGTGGTCGATCATCGTGGAAACTTGGGTAGAGTTCGTCCGTCGTGAAGAATACGGTCGACGCTGGTGGGGGGCTTATCCGTCGGCAAAACTTGGGAGTGTTACGGAGGCTCGGCCGCCAGAGAGGTTCGGAGAGAGGTCACCGAAGGTCGGAAGTCGATAGAATCCACGGAGGGTCACTCCTGTCACAAACTTCGACTGGGGGGTATTTTATACCCAACAGAAATCATCTTCATCATATGGAAAAAGTAATCGATACTGTATTGCCATAAAATTGGGATGTAGTTCACTAATACGATGTAAATCATTAGTTTGATGTTCAATAATAATATTACAGCCAGAAAAATACATATCAAAATCACCAATAATTAAAGCAGCAATCTTAGAACATGAAGGGCTATTATATTGTCTTGTATTTATATTTTTATCACTCAAATGTCAAAGTCTGACCTTAGCGATATCGGATTCTTAGAATCTATCACGTGCTATTCAAAAAGCTTGAACCAAAGGATTACAATTGTCTAATATTTGTATCAAATCTATAACGATATCAAGATCGAGAGAATTTTTGATTCATAATTTATTGCTAAACAACTGACTCTATTAGAGACCTCATTATCAGTGTCATAAATATATAACTGAGCAAATTTAAGTTTATTGCCCTCAATAGATAATAATGATGCAATCTTATGATGATTTTGGCCATTCAAATAGAAAACATAAGGGCTAAAACTATAATTAATAAAGTTATCAATATTTTCTTCCATTGAAGTAAAAGAAAAAAATGAAATTATACATTCTTATATTTTTTTGAAATCTTACTAATTTTTGGCCACCATCATAAGCAAGCAATTCATCAAGCATCTGAGGTGTATTTTTAAAAAATGATAGCTTTAGTCTGCCATCTGAATAACATAAAGAGAAATTAGATTTTTTAGATTTTATTATTCTCTCTTCATACTGCATAATGGCACCATATAGTTCACATACACAATTAGGCCTATCAAAATCTCAAGGTTAAGTAAATCTTCCTAAAAAATAATGTATATAAAATTTGACTTAAAAAAAATAAACATATTTATGGGAATATAATGATAGGAAGAAATAGGAAGAAAAAAAAAATATTAACTTTCAATAGCCTCTGATTGTGTTCTAACAATATTAAGATCTCTATTTCTTTTCTTTGACAATATTAACCATCTTCTAAGTTTTGCATACTGAGATAAATCCATAATTGCATGGGAATAGCAGAAGCATTTATCACCTCTAAATTATTGAATTTATAATTTCTAAACTCATAATTAAAAAATTCTTCAACCACCAAAAATCAAGTTGGAAGATTCTGATAATGTTCAAAAAAATTAGTCTTGCATACTAAGATGAATCTATAGTAATCTCAAATATATTAGAACATATGTCTCGATAAAGTATTACCTATGTCAAAAAAAGATGTAAATAGCTCCAACCTCAAAATAGAGTCAATATCATAAATAAAATCAGAAGTTTTTGATTGTGTTCAATATTATTAAGATTTTTATTTCTTTTCTCTAACAATATTAGTCATTTTCTAAGTCTTGCATGCCTAAATGAATCCATAGCTGATGTAGAAATAGTAAAAGCATTTGTCATCTCTAAATTATCGAACTTATAATTTCTAACATCATAATTAAAAAATTCCCCCATCATAAAAAATTAGGTAGGAAGTTTTTGATAGTATTTAGGAAAATTATTACTAACATTCCTCTTATTAGAAAAATTAATGGTGTCAATGTGAAACAGTGACACTACATATAATTAAGAACCAACAATATTGAATAAATAACAAAATAAATACAATACATATGTAACAGAAGAAAGAAATTACTAAAAATGATTTAAAAAATTATTATTAATAATTACACATATACAAACCATACCAACAATAAGACAATAAAGTTATATATTATACTATAACATATGAAAAGACAATTACAATAACAATCAACAATAAATAAAAAATATTATAAATTAAGAAAAAATTCTAGAGAGAAAAAGTGGAGAGAGAAGAAACTTACAATTTTTAATCTCATAATTGAAAAATTTTCCCACACCAAAAATCAAGTTGGAGGTTTTTGATAGTGTTCAGAAAAAATTAATACCAACATTCTTCTTATTAGAAAAACTAATATTGTTAATGTGAAGTAGTGATATTACATATAATTAAGAACCAACAACACTGAATAAATAACAAAATAAGTATAGTACACATGTAATGAAAGAAGAAAATTATAAAAAATAATTTAAAAAATTATTATTAATAATCATACCTATACAAACTAGAGAGAACTAGAGAAAAATCTTTGTTTCACTTCAAAGTTAAAAGGAACTCCTCCTTTCAATTTTAAATAAAAACTACTTCCAATTTGAAACTTAAGTTAAAAAGAGCTACCCAAATACAGTAAAATTATCTAATTATCCTTTTGATATTTAAATGAGCATAAACTCTCTTCTCTCTCGCCCTGGTCACCCAACGTCCACTGCACGCTCCCCCGACTTTCAACGTGACCGTGCACCCCCTACTTCGCCGCTCGTCTCTGACAGCTGATCTCCTCAAGTTGGTTTGCTCTTTTTCCTCCTTACTATCTAACATGATCCCCTCACATTGTTGATCTCTCCACTGATGACTGCCTCCCTCTATCTTGTTGATCTTCCATTGGTTGCTGCCTCCTTCCGTCACGCCAAAGGAGCATACTCTTCGCTTTTCTGTTGGTGCTTCTACCTCCCTCCATTATGCTAGAGTAATGTCGACGTCCGAAGGTCAGTGCATGAAATCTCAACCAGTAAGCATTTTTCTCCCCAATTGAAATCCTAGAAATGGTTTGATTCAAATTTTTGTTGTTCATGATTGAATGAGAAATAATTCAAATTGCATGCTCAATGATGCCTAATTAATACAAGTGAAAGGCAATTTATACTGTGTTGTGCATTAATTATACACTGATATGCATATTTAGTACTTTTATATAGTTTTAGGGCTTAGAATCCTTAAATAAAAAAAGAGAGTTATCTTTTTCCCTAAATATTTTCTTATATATTACATGTAATGCCAAGACCTCCACCGCATTATGCTACAGGTTCAAAATAAATGTAAGAGGACTGAGTCATATATCGAGAGGTTGGAGAGTAGATGCTCTCCAAGTTCATTGTATAGAATGCTGAATGCAAAAGAGAAAGACAAGAAGAGTGTAAAGGAATCAATCTCAGATGTGTAAATGGAGCTTCTATAGAAGACACCATTTATACACTTTCTTGATATCCCAGAGTTGTCTATCAGTCTGAATTGGTTGCATGTGCTCATCAAGCGGTTCGATAAGCAAAGAGGTGTATTCATCGTCGATAATGGCTTAGAGCTGAAGCTTGAAAAGGATGAGCTCACTGTAATGCTTGGCCTCCCTCTCACCAACCTACCAGTAGAACTTGACAAGAAGGGAGCACCCCTGAAAGACAAAACATATAATGAATTGCTTGGGGGTTCTTGAGATGGGGGGCATAGAAATAAACTTAAGAAACTATTAAAGTTTTATATTGGCTCTAAAAGAGAGAAAGAGGTGAAAGCTTTTATTTCTGTCTTTGTGTTGGTTGTGTTGAACATGATACTTATCCCCTTGTCTACAAAAGGGATGCCAAGATCTGTACTCCAATATGTTGACCATGTTGATAAGTTGGATGACTTCGACTAGGGGATGGCTGTTTATACATTTTTGATGGAGAACATCATATCCAGTCATCGAGCGATATATGATTGGGAAAACAAGGAGAAGCCATCATCCAATTACTTAAATGGTTGTGCTATCGGTTTGTTGGTAAGTATCAAGTACAATTATACTATATTAATTTTATATTTTATAGTGAATAACTTTATCGTAACAATAAGCTTGCTAATATCTTATATTATTATTTGATATAGACTTAGTTTCTAGAGAGGGTTCCCTCCATCTTGACACTCCTAGGCGATAGGGCAGCAAGGCCCCGTCTCTTCAAGTGGAAGGTGAAATGGTTGAAATGCATTAATAAGATTGAAGAGAAGATCAGTGGGACTACCATTGATAAGGTAATATTGTCATTGTTATTTGGTACTGAAAATCTCTGATATCATACTGCCTTATTGATACTTTATACTTTCATCAGATCAAAGAGTATCGGCTTGCCCCCTTCGAGTATAAGTACCTCCAAAGTGGAATATCTATTGGTGCAAATATTTTTCAAGTATATGCTGATAGGGCTGCTAATGTTGAGAGGGAGGGAAGAAAGAAGAAACAAATAGATGTTGCTGGCACGTCTTATGGTGTGGATTTTTAGAATCTTGTGCAAAGGGTCGAGATGCTTGAACAAAGCAATAAGAAAAAAGATGATGAGATCTTGACCTTGAAAGTGAAGATCAAGTCATTGAAGAAAAATTGTAGAAAATTTTGCCGCATTCTAGAAAGAAAGAATCATGGAGTGGTATTTTATGGTTTTGACTCATCCGACTCTGGGTCTATATTATATGCATCCATATTTGACAGTGAGGATGATGATGATGCCAAATCCAAGAAAAAGGTTGAAGAAGAAGAAGAAGAAGTAGGAGGAGGAGGAGAAGGGACAAAGGACGATGAGAAGAATGAGGGACAAGAAGAAAAAGAGGAGGCAAAGAAGGGAAAGAAAAAGAAGGAAGAAGAAGAAGAGGAGGAGGAGGAGGAGGGGGAAAATGAGAGCAAGAATGATGATCATGATGATGATCATGATCATCATGGTGATCATGACCTTGGTGGAGGTCATAGGGGTAACGAGGATGCCAACACTGAGGAGGAAAAGAAGAATAGAGGGCCTTTTTCAATTGTCAAGAGGTTGAAGAGGAGGGTGGATAGAAAGTCGACATTAACCAAGATGGTGAAAGACTATCTGGTTGGCAACAAGTACAAAAGGAGGCATAAGAATCCTATGACAACTATTGCTGCTTCTAGTGATAAGGTAAATATTTGCCAATATATTTTTTGATGTTGCTTCTAGTAGTTTCATATGTTTCTAATACCATCATCTAATACTTCTCTATACCATATTGATACTGCTTTATAGTTATTTCATATTTTTTTTTAGCTACTTGATACATTTTAGTGCTAAGTGATATTTTCTTAGTTCTAGTTTTTCTGATACTGCTATGTTAGTTTTTTGATACTTCTTAAGTAGTATATTGATACTATTTTGTAATTAGTTGATACTTTAGTTAAATTATCCGATACTTTTTAAGTACCAACTGATACTTTGTTGTATGCAGAATATTGCTGTAATAGATGCTAATACAGCTCAAGATAGTAGGTATGAGCATATGGTTGCAAAGTTTTATACCAATGATAAGTATATTCAAAATTATTATTTTTTTCTAGTACTTGTAAGTGAATTATCATTATTTTTAGGGACCTTATATGGAAGGAGCATACCACATATGGTTCTATATGGGTTGAAGACTTGAGTCTACGCAAATTATTATCTTCAGAGGTAATATCTAATGATGTAAGTAAATTATATTATAGGATAATAATATTGTAAAGTTTTTCTTTTAAAGCTTGTAAATTTTATTTGTATGAATGAATAGATAATCAATTGTTGGATGCGTATAATGGAAACTATGCCCAATGAAGAAGGCTCCATTAGACAATGCAACATCTCCTACATGCGCACGAAGTCCACGGTATGAATTATCTATATTTTTTATTCTCAATGTCACATCTAAGCTTTGTAAAATGATATTGAGCTGTTAACATATTTTTCTTTCTAATTGTTGGCAGCATGAGATGTTAAACCATTTCTGAAAACTAGATGAACATCTAGATAAAGATACTATGAAAAAAATTATAGGGGGGATGACAAACGCCACATGTTTATCTTTTAATTATATTTCTCCTTATATCCTTGCCACATGCCGCTACATAATGCTTCCACTCAACACCACTGATAAGTGGCACTGGCACTTTTTGGTATTTAATACCATGCGTGAAAAATTTTTGCACTATGACTATATGAAAAGTTTAGTAGCAAAAAGAACTACCGAAACTATTGTAAGTATAAAATCTCAATTCCATTAACCACTCTTTGATGTTTATGGCAATTCTGATAAGTGGCACTGGCACCTTTTGATGTTTATGGCAATTCGCTGATCGGATTGCTCTTGTTCACTTATCTTATAGTGCTGGTACATTTTATCCCATAGGATGTCTCAAGCCATATTGATACTGATGGGAGTTGGTTCATTTTTTCTTACTCTGTCACTCTGTTCATACAATTCACTGGTTTGATACTAACGAATATAAAATGGTTTGACATAGGCAAGCTTCTTTGGGCTATGGTTGAAATATTGCCGGGATATTGTGCTTGAAGACTACTCTGTGGAACACATATCAGATTATCGGGATCAAAAAGGAGACATTAATTATGGGGTCTATGTTTGCCTATCGATTGAGTCCTTTTCCAGAAGTAGTAAGGAGTTTTGGACAGCGACGAAGACTTGCAGCATGGACTGGTAAAGGACTCATATGGCACACCATATTCTGATGGATCACAGAAGCACTCAAAGGAAGGGCATTGAGAAATACATAGCTGAGCGATATAAAGATTAAGCATTATTTTATTGTCAAATATTTTGGACATTGATGTATGGCATTATTTTGGATATGTTCAATTACTGTGGTGCTACTTTAAGTTGCAATACTATGATATATTCTTTTGGATATGTGATACTATAGTAGGATTTGATTTTTGATGAATATGAAAAAGTTGTCATCTTCCATACCAGTGCAGTATTATTTTAGCACATTGTGGTACTATTTTACCATAGTAAAGTGTTCATTTAGTATATTAAAGTTTTATTTTATACTAGTGCGGTATTGTATGGAGTTGAAGCCTCAAACTTGGCATAACGAGAGTTGCCTTGTTCAATCAAATGACCTCTCATAAAGTTATCTTATTCTCTCGTATTCACCTCCTGATGTCTCAAAGTCAATGTAAGCCTTCCACAATAGCTCTGGCATGTCCAATATAGGTTGAGCAATCGCAAGTTCAAATATTACTCGAGCATGTTCTATCTCACTTAATGATCTTTTCAATTCGGCATACTTGCTCCAAGCATAGTAATTTTAAACTCAAGTGGGGAGTTGCTTTATCATAATGCATAGTAGTATTATTTTATTACAGTACGATATTAGTTTATCATAATAAAGTATTGCTTTATCATATTAAAGTATTGATTTATACTAGTATGGTATTGTACGGAGTATACCATACTTTCATATAATAATGCTATATCCGGAGCCTCCCGACCCACCTTTTCATCTTCTATACCAGCTGAAGCCTCAAATCTGACATAACTAATCCATACCTTCAAGTACTTTATTCGATCAAGTAACCTCTCATAGAGTTACCTTATTCTCTCGTATTCACCTCCTAATATTTCGAAGTCAATATAAACCTTTTACAACAACTCTGGCATATCCAATGTTAGTTGAGCAATCGCAAGTTCAAATATTGCTCAAGCATATTCTATCTCACTTAATGATCTTTTCAATTCAGCATACTTATTCCAAACATAGCAATTTTAAACTCAAGTGGGGAGTTGTTTTATCATAATACATCACAGTATTATTTTATCATAGTATGGTATTAGATTACCAAAATAAAGTATTGCTTTATCATATTAAAGTATTGATTTATACTAGTACGGTATTGTATAGAGCATACCATATTTCCATATAACAATATTGTATCCAGAGGCTCCCCACTGATCTCTTCATCTTCTATACCAGCTGAAGCCTCAAACTTGGCATCACTAATCTATACCTTCAAGTGCTTTGTTCGATCAAGTAACCTCTCATAGAGTTATCTTGTTCTCTCGTATTCACCCCCTAATATCTCGAAGTCAATGCAAGCCTTCCACAACAGCTCTGGCATGTCCGATGTAGGTTGAGCAATCATAAGTTCAAATATTGCTCAAGCACACTCTATCTCACTTAATGATCTTTTCAATTCAGCATACTTGCTCCAAGCATAGTAATTTTAAACTCAAGTGGAGAGTTGCTTTATCATAGTACATCACAGTATTATTTTATCACAGTACGGTATTAGATTACCATAATAAAGTGTTGCTTTATCATATTAAAGTATTGATTTATACTAGTATGGTATTGTATGGAGCATACCATACTTTCATATAATAATGCTGTATCCGGAGCCTCTCCACCCACCTCTTCATCTTCTATACTAGCTGAAGCCTCAAACCTGACATAACTAATCCATACCTTCAAGTACTTTGTTCGATCAAGTAATCTCTCATAGAGTTACCTTGTTCTCTCGTATTCACTTTCTGATATCTTGAAGTCAATGTAAGCCTTCCACAACAGCTCTGGCATATCCAATATATGTTGAGCAATCATAAGTTTAAATATTACTCGAGCACGCTCTGTCTCACTTATTGATCTTTTCAATTCAGCATACTTATTCAAAATATAGCAATTTTAAACTTAAGGGCCCGTTCTTTTGTAGGTAAAAAATTTACCCATGAAACTATATTTTTCTGGATAAGTATTTCTCAGGTAACATTTAGACAGGAAAATAACTTACCTATGTTCTTTTATACATGAAAAAGTAGCTTTGAAATCTGTTACCCATGTTCTTTTGCATTATTACTTTTCCAGGTAAGTTGCTAAACTTTATCCATATTTTCCATAATACCCTTTATGCTTCTTGGATCAAATTTGATGATTTATTTATAAAGCTTAATTTTTTTTGTACCAAACTAAGTAATTTTTTTTATACCAAACTAAGCTTTCAGTCTATACTAAATTATCCTAACATAATAAAATTATCAACTTCTAATAAAGATATATTTTATTAGTTTGAGTTATTAGGCATTAACGATAGAGGCATCGGAAATGAGAAAAAGAATATTTTAGGAATAAAATTAAGAGATCACTTTACCGATTGATGGAAAAATCATTTAGCCATCCCCTGGATGGATAAAATTTTTCTCCTATTTCATGGGTAAATGCCACCCATGGAAAATAATTTACCCATCTTGAAATCTGTGAGAACATGGGTAAGTTGGTCAATAGGAAAGTTGACTAACTTTCCCATGATATTTACCCATAAAAGAACGAGCCCTAAGTGGGAAGTTGCTTTATCATAGTGCATCGCAGTATTATTTTATCACAATACGGTATTAGTTTACCATAATAAAGTATTACTTTATCATATTAAAGTATTATTTTATATTAGTGCGGTATTGTACAGAGCATACCATACTTTTATATAACAATACTGTATCCGGATCCTCCCCATCCACCTCTTCATCTTCTATACCAGCTGAAGCCTCAAATCTGATATAACTAATTCATATCTTCAAGTGCTTTATTCGATCAAGTAACCTCTCATAGAGTTGTCTTGTTCTCTCATATTCACCTCCTAATATCTCGAAGTCAATGTAAGCCTTCCACAACTGCTCTGGCATGTCCAATGTAGGTTGAGTAATCGTAAGTTCAAATATTACTCGGGCATGCTCTATCTCACTTAATGATATTTTCAATTCAACATACTTATTTAAAGCATAGTAATTTTAAACTCAAGTGAAGAGTTACTTTATCATAGTGCATCGCAGTATTGTTTTATCACAGTATGGTATTAGTTTACCATAATAAAGTGTTGCTTTATCGTATTAAAGTATTGGTTTAATACAGTGTAACAGCCACATTCAAAAGGTGATCCTAGCCCTCTTTATTGCCTTGTACACTCTTGACATCATGTATCTCTTTCGTATATTATGCTCATCGTGGTTGCAGGACAATGAAGTACTGAAAGAAAATATCGACTACATTAGACAAATAAGGCAAATAAAACAATAACTAAGGGTCTTAACATAAAATGATAAATAATTCACTAAGACAGGTCAATATAATATTAAAAAATATGGCAACAATATAATATCAAATAAGGCAACAACATAATATTATAAAATAAGGCAACAACATAATATCAAATGCCTTCATTGCAGTATATTAAGGCAACAACATAGAATTGATTTTGATGAGTAGGCAAAAATAGCAATTTTATCTAGTTGGAGGTCAAGAAAATGCATTTTGGAAGTCTCAAGTGCCTTAGAAAAAAAACACAGTATCCAAAAGTAACATAGTATCAAAATACCTAAAGACAGTATCAATAATCTAAAATATGACTCATCAATAAAACAAAAGCTTCAAGCTCCTAAGAGATTCTCTTCATGCATGTGCACCAATTGAGGCCAGTTTGGTGACAACACGTGCACTTATTTTGATGCATGCCAACTTGAGATGAAAACCTCCTAGTCCTAGGATGGTCTATTCGCGGTGCAATCATAAGTGGCATGATATTGATCACTTGCATTGGGAAGGTAGCAGATGGCATCTCAATCGTGGGGACAGGATTAATGATTTCTCTATATGCTAGTTAATGCATCTCAACGGTAAAGAATTCATCACAATAAGAGTGGAGAGTGTCACCCTTTTCCTCAATGGATGCGCAAGCATACTTGCAAGAGATCATTTCCAATAGTCATTGCTTGCAAGTGCATGTTCTGTCTGACAAATTAACTACATGTCGTTCTTCCCTATCCAACACCTCATACCTTATTCTACTCACCACATGAAGGCTTAAGGTGTGGCCCTCTCGATGATTCTTTTGAAGCTGCCTCTATTATCTGAGGCAAAGATGACCGTGCCATTTCGCTCCTTGCTCATGCTTCTAATGATGCATTTTCATAATCTGCGATCTTATATGGTCCACCAAAGATGTGATAGGAAGGAATCTAGCAGCTAAGATCCATCGGTTAAAAGACTGCCAAGTTGTTATCCATCACTCCCCACCTACAATCTTAAAAAAATGCATTAGCCTATTGTGCAGGCTGAGTACTCAAGATCTAATCTCTGATCAATGGTATCTTAGAGACTATATCATGGAAGTATTGTTCGAACTCTATTCGCATTGAAGCATATGCGAGAGACTTAAAAATTATACATCAATATTTCTTATGTAATGCTAGCTATTTGGTCAACATTTGAAAGTGGTACCAGCAAGCGTATATTAGAAACATCTCTCACATGCTAATGGTGTATGCCATTTTCTATCGTGCAGTACTAAGTGCACCAATAAAGTATTCAGAACACCCTAAAGGCTTATCACAAACTTATATTATGGTACTAAATGTGCTTCTGATGTACCAATAGTGTGTAACATTTTCTATATGTATATAATAAAGTATCCAGAATACCTAAGGACGTATCAATAATTTTTTTTGTAGTACTAAGTAAATACAATAAAGTATCTAGAACATCTAAGAACATATCAATAACTTACATTGAAGTACTAAGTGAATACAATAAAGTATCCAGAATATCTAGAGACGTATCAATAACTTATGTTGTAGTACTAAATTCATCTCTTATGTACCAATGGTATGTGCCATTTTCTATTGTGTAGTACTAAATTCTGATATCAATTCTTCCTCTACAGTATTAGAGGGTATGAAAGATATCTAGTATACAATAGAACAATGACTACCTGCTTTCTAAAGTTATCCACAAGATATTGTAGGCAATAAGTATGGTGACAATTCGAAAACCAGTTCTCGACTACTTTGATACATCCAGGTTGACGGTCAGAGTAAAAGGTGTATTGCTTGATCAATGAGTCATTCGGATAGGAGAGAATACATTGTAGCTTTCGACAAAATCACCACCAGCTCTCGTTATTTTCTTATTAGATGATGGCGAAGGTGATGGTAAAAATACCGTTGTTCGCATCTTTTGCGGTGGCACTCAGGAGGTATCCTTGGTACTTATGTTTGATGTGGGTGCCATCCATAAAAATTATAGGCCTACATCCAGCATGAAATCCCATGATGCACGCTCCAAGACTGATGAAAACACGATGGAATCTTCTTGTATTATCAAAAATCTCATAGTCTGCGATGGTGCCTGGGTTCGCTAACTTGAGGGCTCTACAATAAGGCTCAAACTTATCATACGATAGATGATCGAGATCATGAATCTCATGCATGGTCATTTTCTTTCCATGCCATGTTTGATAATACTTGAGCAACATGTCATAATTTTTATGGATATCGGCCATAATTTTGATAGGACGATAGCGAGGCATGGATCGTAACTTCATCTTGACTT
This sequence comes from Elaeis guineensis, assembly GCF_000442705.2. NCBI lineage: Eukaryota > Viridiplantae > Streptophyta > Magnoliopsida > Arecales > Arecaceae > Elaeis > Elaeis guineensis. The sequence continues at coordinate 34,273,597 of NC_025997.2, read as the reverse complement.
TCTCAGTAATCCAAGAAGATGTGATCTTAGGATGACTCCTAGTGTCGAGATCATTGTCACATGTGTGCATAAGGTTATACTTTCTAATGGAGAATATCCCCTCTCATTTCGATTCAGCAGCATAGATATGCTAAGGGCAAGGTTCCATCGGGTACTTAACTATAATTTTTATAAAATCATTCTTCTTGAAGATATAGTCACGATTGTGTACAATGCAATAATCTTTAATAGCTGTCCTAAAGTGTTGAGCATTGCGAAACTACTGACGCTCTTCTTTGATCAACCCCTTTTGTGTAATTATTGTCTCGACACCAGTGGCATTATCATTGAGATCATCCAAATTGTCATAATCCTCATTTTCAATTGGTGCCAACCTATCAGAAAAATGATGGAATAATGATTGTGAGTACTACTTGTGCTCATTCTTAGCATTCTAAAATAATTTATATCTTTTTGATCAAAAGGATTACAAAAAATTTATGATAGATTTGTAGTATAGAAAGAGCTACTGCAGTATCAAAACTAATATAGTATAAAAAAAGCAAATTGGAGTATCAGAAGTAAATAATATAGTGCCAAAAAAGTACATCATAGTAACAAAAGCGACTAATGCATAATTAACAGGGGTAATGCAACATAGCAACTTAACTAAGAAATATATAAATAGGCTTGCGTGGTGTTAGAATCATGTAATATAGTATAATAAACAAGTAATCCGATATAAAATTTTATTTCAGATGTAGTATGAAGATTGAGCAAAGAAGGAAGATTTCGTGAGACTCTGCTTGGTAAACGGGTCGATTATTCGGGACGTTCCGTCATTGTTGTGGGTTCTTCTCTTTCATTACATCAATGTGGATTATCTCGAGAAATAGCAATAGAGCTTTTCCAAATATTTTTAATTCATGGTCTAATCAGACAACATGTTGCTTCTAACATAGGGATTGCTAAAAGTCAAATTTGGGAAAAAGAACTGATTGTATGGGAAATACTTCAAGAAGTTATGCGGGGGCATCCTGTATTGTTGAATAGAGCACCCACCTTGCATAGATTAGGCATACAGGCCTTCCAACCCATTTTAGTGGAGGGGCGCGCTATTTGTTTACACCCATTAGTTTGTAAGGGTTTCAATGCAGACTTTGATTAGTTATAGTATAGAGATTGACCTTCATAGTATCTGAAAAGACTAAATCAATACGAAATACAGATAGCATAGTATAATTTTACATTCTAAATGTTGTAAATAAAAGAGTCTTCTCAGTATCAAATGAATCAACTAGATATACTTCACATTTTTTATCTAGTATATATTTGTCATAATGAAGTATGGTTTCATATTTCTGCTGTATGGATAATTTATAGTATAGTACCATATGATGTAACATAAAACCACAACATAGAAGGGCAGGTGGGAGTACCTTGATGTGCCTATCCTTGGATCCTCTCTAGCATCCTCTCTTGGCTGGACCTTACTCTCTAAAATCATATCGATGACCTTCTTCTTCGTTACATAGTGGATATGACACATGCTAGCTACATTGCTATCCTCAATTAAACTCACTTGCATCCTTGTGAAGGGTATAAGGTACTTCACAATGATAGTTTCGGATGTTATATGGATCCATCTACGCGAGAGAATATTGTAGATATCCGAGAGCTTCATCAATTTATTTATGCCAAAGATATGACAAGTGGTGTTGTATTCACAAATGACGGAGAGTTCAGCATCCACACTTATGTTAGCGATAGAAGATAAAGCCATTGGAGTTCAGGGCACGGGCGTTGACGGTCGGTCAAGGATCTTTGAGATTTAAGGTTGTAGCTTAGGATCTTCATAGTGTAGATGTTAGGGGCTGTGGAGAGAGTCACCATGGGAGGAGAGCTTTGGTTGAAGCTATGGCATAGCTGGACTGTGAGAGGGGGGCAAGAGCACAAACTGTAGAGTAGAGAAGGGACAGCGACGAGTAGAGAAAAGAGTGAGGCAAGAGCATAGACTGAGTAGAGAAGAGAGGGGGGCAAGAGCACAGCTGCCTCCTCCTTTTGGCAGGAAGAAGATCGAGAGGGGCAAGAGGATAGACTGTGGAGTAGAGAAGGGAAGGGGGCTTTTGACGGAAAGAGTATAGCAGGACGGAGGGAGAGAGGAAACTAAAGTATGATATAGTTATCCATAGTAAGGGTATAAGAGTAATTATATTTCCATAAGTAGCCCCTTTTAACTTATATTCCTAACATGGAGTAGCTTTTACTTAAAAGTGAAACAGGGAGTTCCTTTTAACTTTAAAGTGAAAATAGGGATTTTACTCTAGTTTTCCATACAAACTATACCAATAATAAGACAATAAAGTTATACATTATATTATAACATATGAAAAGATAATTAAATAATAACTAACAATAAATAAAAAATACTATAAATTAAGAAAAAATTATAAAGAGAAAAATTTATAGAGAGAAAGTGGAGAGAGAAGATAGAGAGGGGAGAGAGGAAAGAGAAAGCAAAACTCTCTTTTTTTCCTTTTCTCTCTCTTTTTCTCATTTTTCCTCTTCCTTTTTCCCATGAAAAATAGGGGAAGGGGTCTTAAACTGACCCACCTCCCAAGGCTATGGGTATCACCAACAACACACCCACCAGCTCGAACAAGAGTGACTCCGACCTGTGGAATTGGTGACTTCGACCTTCGATGGTCTCAGCATAATTGCATCCGATTTGGCAAAAGAAAAGGAAAAAAAAAAGAAAAATAGGAGAAGCCGTTTTCCATCAAAATCTGGGGACTCACTGGCTGACTTGAGGTTACAACGATGTTATTAGGATCAGAGAAAAGAGGTGAAGAGAAGCTAGAGCCTATTACCTCAACTCCAGTGAGGAATTATTGATAATTTGGCGAGAAATGCTCAACGAAAAATTCAAAAGAATTGAAAGAATCTGGCTAGCGATAGATGGGATTTTGGGACAAGATGGTGAGGAAGGGGAGGAGACTTTTTATAGACCCAGGATCTTAGGGTTTGGCTATCCTAGGACTCCTTCTCCTAATCATAAACATAAAAGAGGAAGGCTCCCGATAGAGTCTTCCTTCTTATATCTCACGTGTACAGCACGTGAGATTTCAAAAATATATATTTTTTTCTTTTATTTTATTATTTGTGTAGGAAAAAAATTAAGAAGATTGGTGACCTACGCACCGTTCTCGCCCTCGACCTCCTTGCCGACCTTGATTTCTCTGACTGGTGCTCCCTCCCCTACCTCTGTGCTTTTCTCGATCTCTCAATCACTGCGGTCTCTCTTCAGATCGCCCACACCACTTGCCCCACTCTTGAGGTACTGCCCTGTCGATCCCGATCGTGCCCTCCATCTCGTCTGCGCCACCCTTCGTTGCCCCCCTTCTCCTCTCCATTTTTGACCATCGTATTTTTTGGCGGATGGTGCCTGAGGTCGGCGGTGATGATGGAGGTGGTGCGGGTTCAGAAACTACGGATAAAATAAGAAAAAAATGGGAGGTGGGAGGTGGAAGGTTCGAAATAAAAAAAAATACTACTTTGTGGACACATGGAGGATGGTGCTTGGACAAAAATACACATGTGGCAGATGGAGGCTAATGCCTTCGTTTTAATATATATAATATAGATTATATTAGATTACTAATTCAAGATAAATATTAAAATATAAATATTTAAATATAATTAGATGAGAATGGATGAGAAAAAAAATACAGCTGTAGAAATAAAAAATTTAATTTAAATAAGAGTTCATTTTATAAATTGAGAAAGAAATCAAAGTGAAGGAAGAGGAGGATTATATAATTTAGGTTTTCCAGTTGGTTCGGATTGAGCTTGGCCTGATTAGATTCATTTGTTCTTGACGAATTAGACCGGATGATATACGGACATGGTTAGGCCAAGTTGGGTCGAAAAACACATCCAATTGGGTCGGATCAGTTCCAATTGGATTGGCACCAGGTCAAGTCATGGGTCGACTCAACCCATTTACACTCTAACCGGCGCTAAATAAACAGCGGAGAAAATAAATAAACAGCAAGAAAAAGAACACGCCAAGCTGGGGGCAGGGAGGAAGCATGTCGCTCGTGGATTACGACGCCTCCTCTTCAGAAGGAGAGGAAGAGATCGGAGAAGATGACGAAGAGCGAGAGAAGAAGCGAGTTGAGTCCGGTGATCCGCCCTTCGCTCCACCACCACCTCCGCCGCCATCCCAGGACGAGTACTCAGTCGCTTCTCGGTTCCTTTTTTTCCTCTTAAGTTATCTACCTCTCTTATCAGCACAATCCAATGCTTATAACTGTGATTTTACCTCGTTTATTCCTTTTTTCCGGAGAATTCTTTTCCACACATGATAAGTCCTGGGAGTTGAACTGATGTTCTTTTATTAGGGTTTTGATGGAACGTCCACTTTGTCCCCAGATTTATCTATCATATTATTTTTTTTCCAGTTTCTTGGATGAAGTCTCTCTCTTCTCCTGCATCAAGATTAGATTTTTGGCAGAATTTTAGAACCCAGTGATCCTATTTCAGTATGATTAAGACAGTGTTGTAAAAATTAATGGAGTTAATCCCTTTTCCCCTCGCATTCGAACTTGGAATTGGATACCTAATGAATGAGATTAAGTTTGAAAAGGCACCCCAAAGTACTCCAAATGAGAGATGATTTGGTCTTTGTAGCTAAATTGCGGCTGTTACGTGCGCATGCGTGCTATCAAGAGTCTGTTTGGATGTCCAACTGTCTTAACTCCATGGCATATAGCGGAAGGCAGGAAGAAACCGGGAGGAAGGACAAAGACATCCGAGGGGCCAAGGGGGCCTCTAGATTCCATGGTTCCAAGATTTCTGGGGGTCTGAAGCCCATCTTTTTAATTGGGTACTAGTATCTCGGAAAACTCAGGAATGGAAAAACAATAGCCTCTACCAATTTATCACATTTCTATCTTCCTTCTGTTTATATTCTTATCAACTCAACCTATCCGGTTGATATTAAATGTATACGGTGATTGGATATTACCAATCAAAGCCTTTAAAATTTATGAAGAGGGAAAGTTATTTGAAAACAACATGGAGGCAAAGAAAGACTAAGGGGGTGCTTGATTTGCAACTGGAATCAGAATCGGAATCAGAGTGGCCAAATTCTCTAAAGCATTTGGTTTATTATCAAAATTAGAATCAGAATAAAAATTTGAATCTTTAGGGGAGAGTAGGGATTGAGTTTTAGGTAGATTGGATCATTTTCATTCCATCCTGGAATCGGAATGGGATTCCTTCCAACCAAACGGTTGGAATGGGAATCTTTCATTCCCATTCTAATTTCAGACTCCAACTCCTCCCAACCAAATACCCTCTAAGTACCTTGTTGGTAAGTTAAGCGCTCTCGTGAAACCAACAAGATCAAGTTTAGGGTCATCTAATATATATATATATATATTAAAACGGAGGCTTCCCATTGAGAAGCCTCCTTCCGCCACGTGTGTAAAATGTGGATACCTCCATCTGTCGTGTGTTGGAGGAAAAAAAAAGGGACAGGTCCTGGTAAGGCACTGGTCCATCTCGCGGTGCTTGCTCAGAGAAGACGTCTTGGCTACGTTTCTTCGAGACAGGAGGATGAGATGCGATGCAAGAATTCTATGTCTATTTCCATGGCCCAAATGAGAGCATATTACTGGAACCCTTTCTTTGTTTTATCTTATTCTTTGAAGTTTTTCTTAGTTTCAGTTTTTCCCCATTGATCTGGGTAGTTGATGTACTCACTCTGGAAGGAAAAAGTGTCCTGATTTTTTTTTCTTCTAATCTTCTTTGTTCCTAAAGATAATTCTTTTATGGATTTATGAAAGAAAGTTTTCTTCTTGAAGTTGTTAATTGTCTTTATTTATGCTATCTCATGTATTTGTTTAGAGTTGCTATTCTTATGTCTGCAATAATATGGTTTAGAACTTGATGTGAAGTTTTGATTTTTATCTGTTAATGTTTTTGGTCACGAGTGTCTTGAAATTGTATTGTAAAGCCCTGCAGCCTCCTGATGTTTTCATAAATTTCTTTGAGTGGTTTATCGATTTCATCTTGCAGTATTTTGATCTCTAAGTAGTTTAATGATGTCTTGAATTTTTACTGGAGTTGTAACCGGTTATTGAAGAGAATTTTCTGTGATTCAATTATGGGATGTGTCAGGTCTTTATCAAGGGGGAGTGTGGAGGGTCTGGGTGGAATTGCCTGATGCTTATCCCTACAAATCTCCGTCCATTGGCTTTTGTTAATAAGATTTGTCATCCAAATGTTGATGAAATGTGTTTGAAATATTTGATATGGCTTTTTAAACTTTAAGGGTGATATTCTTCTACTGTCACTATACTAAATCAATAGAAAAAATGACTTTGCAGTTTGCATCTTACAATTTTTTTCCTCTGGACTTTATTTTAGGAGAGATGGAAGGAGAAGGAGAGATGGAGATGTTTAAAAATTGTTAAAGATAAAAATAGTAAGAAATGATGGATTTATGAAGGGGCTTCGCGGAATCAGGATTGTTGATCTTTATAAGATTTGTCTGATAACTTATAATCCACGTTATACATAAAAAAATAATTTTTTTATTATTTTAATTATTTTTGAAATATATATAACATAAATATAATAAAATAGATAAATAAAATAAAATATTTTTTAAAAAAATTGTATCCCGTGCATCGCACGGGGTCATAAGCCTAGTAAGTCTATAGCTGAGCTGAAGTGAAGCTATGAGTATTGTAGAAATAGTCCCCTGAGTTTTAGGGTAACACTTGTCGAGATCTTTCTAGTTCTTTGAAAATTTTTTGAAGTACCGAATAAGGTTTACTTGAGGGCTCTCAGATATTTTATTTTGTTGGGTTTCTAAGGTATTTAGTTTTTAGGTGACAACAACATGGAGATCTTGGAGATGTCTTGCTAACACAAAAGGTCTATTTTTTAATTATGTGGTGTCTGATCCAGTCTGATGTCATAGTTAGGCTTTATGAAAACTTATTTCTAAATCTAATCACCATCTAGGGTAAGCAGGAAAACTAAGAATTCATCTAAATAAACTAATCCATTATTGTTTTTTGTACACAGTTTCAGTTTCCTTCAGACCTAATAAGATTCTTTTTTTTCCCCTTTTTTTTGGCTTTTGGGGTGATGGTGGGGGGGGGGGGGGGGGGGGGATTCAGACCCTTCACCTATGTGCTGCTATATCATGTTTGCTTGTTGTGGGACCATTTACTGGGGTTGACTGCATCTAGGCTAAAGAGATCAATAGGTATTTGCAGCACATTCTAGATTTGAAATGCCTTGAAAGAGGCAGCTTAAACAATTTTGTTGAAATTAGAAAATACTAATTTTCAGATGATGTTAGATAAGTAGATGTATATTTTAGCAGCTGCTTAAATATTTAAGCTTATGTTTAAATGGTTGAGCAGTCTAAGTTGCGCTTAATGTTTTATGTGATATGTCTTTAAGGAGCTAATGGCCCTCGAGCAACTCTATAACTGTTAGCCAATTAAGTCTAACTTTGGAATCAACTTTCTCTGACTTCTTAACTAAGTTTATGATCTCTTTAACTCCTATAATAATCATAGAAATACTTGCTATCCATTTTGTGAAGGGCTTTGAATGGCTCATGAAGACAAGTTAGGTAATCTGTCCATGCCCATTGGCTTTGTATGGAGGAATGGTAGGTGCGCTTTCAATAATGTTCGATCATTCTGTTTGACTAATAAGCTAGACTTATCCTACCGTCTCAATCCTGTAAAGAGACTTAAGTTGATGCACTTTTACCCAAACACTGAAAAATATGAAGCATTCTTTTCTAGCCGGTAACGTTTATTAGTTTCAGGATCACACTAGGAGTCATATTGTTCTTCATACATGTCTATTAAGGTACATGTTAGCTATGCAATTTGTCTGCATGATAGCTACCATGCATCCCTGGAAGCTCATTCAAAAAGGTATGAACGAGGGTCGTTGGGGTATTTTTGTGGGGGCTAAATCCCTAGTTTGTTCTCACTAGTCAGAGAACTATTCCAGGCAAACTCTTTTGGAGAATTCAAATCATGTTCCTTTTTATATATGTCTTTGATATGGAATCTCTCTCTCTCTCTCTCTCTCTCTGTATTAGAATCTGCACATGCAATTTTGTACTTATTTTCTGGTTATTTTATTTGTCTAATATGAAGATTAATTTTGGTTACCAAACATGTAACTTGAATTTTATAAGTGTTGGCTTTTGGTGCTATTTGCTTCTTGAACTTTCAATGCTCCATGTGGACTTTTCTAGAACATAATATCATTTTTGGGCCATGATTGGCATCATTTATTGCATATATTTTATGTGCAGGAGTTTCAGGCCTTCATCATCTCAACATTCAAATGTTGCCTCTCCTCTGCCTCCACCCTCACTAGAAAAACTACCGGATGTCTCACATCTTCTTGCTTCACCGCCCGTGCCATCTAACCAAATGATTGGTACTGATCACTCATCTAGAGTTGCAGCTGCTATGGCAGAAAGTGCATCAAGGAAACGGGAATCAAATGGATCAGCTTTCCCTTTTCCACGAAGTAAACTTCCTAGAGGACAATTACTGCATTCAAGAAATATTCCTGATACATCAGGTGGCCAGTTAATTCCACCACAGCTGCATGGAAGGTTAGTATAAATTGGTTATTAATTTTTCAAATTCTTATACTGGAAACAAAGTAATGTCAACTTTAAATGTAAATTGGTTATTAATTTTTCTAATTCTTTTACTGGAAATAAAGTGATATCAACTTGAAGAATGTTAGCCCAAGCTTGTCTTTAGAACTGTTATGTGATGAATACTAGAATTATCAATCAAGATGCTAAAACGTCTGCAAAGAATGTGAAGGAAATTGTACAACCCAACAGGACATGTGGTGGTAAAGGATTTGTACTCAGTCTTGCTACGGCTATTGGTCTTAAGGCTTCTCCAAATAATTTCATTTGTTATATATTTTCATATATCACCAAGCAATATTTCAACATCGTAATTAGGTCCCTTTTATAATTGTTCTTATTAATGTTTTTTGGGGTATAGATCCCTCAAAATTTGAATCATGAACAAGCTTTAATATTTTTAGTGTCCAAAATGTTATGTAGATTTGATTACAGATAAATTAACTTCAAGAATATGTCTAGAACCTTATTGTTTTATTTTTGTGTTTAAAAGTGCAATGATTTCTCAATATATCAATAATCCAATTTTCCATGATTCTGTAGTTCCATATGCGGTATATGTGCCTATTTCTATAGTTTGTAATGCAAATTTTTCTGCTGCTAGTTGTACATGTAAGACCATGAAGTACAACTATAGCAGTACAACAATAATGCTGCTAGTTTGTAATGCAAATTTTTCTATAGTATAGTACAACTATATGAGCATGCTACCCTCACAATCAGTCTCACCTCATGCAGGCACTTAAATATTTGATCAATTGCATTGGGAATTGGAATGATAATAGACATGCCTATATAAGGTGTACTCAATATTATGGTCAATTGCACACGCGACTTATAATCTCATCAAGTGTATGAAAATTTGATACGACTTATAGTCTCATCAAGTGTATGAAAATTTGATATCAAGTGGACTCACTTGATCAACAGTCCTGTGTCTAACAGTTGCCAAAAACTAGTCAGTCATATATTACAAATTTATACGGTCAACATTGGCTCTAATCTCACTCCCACTAAGTTTATGTGTCAATAATGTTGATCTAATACAATCATATTGTGGCATTCCGTATTAATTTTCCCCAAGAACAGCATCTAGATGTTCTTAAAACAAAAGAATATTATTAAAATTCAAACATGGTATATCACTTTCCCAAGTGGTATGTCTTTGGACTGGGATTGAGTGAATGCAAAGCTAAAGTGTTGCTTCAAGCTAGCATAAATAATCTCATTCACTGTGTACTTTCTTATGCTTTGACAGGAGTAATGTGGTTACTGAAGATATAAGCAAGCTTTTCGTGAATAGGCACCCTGAATCTTCCCACCAGTAACCAGGCAACATTCTGTATGTAGTCATCTGGTAAGATTATCAATAGAAATGGATGTAAAAAGATGTATGAACATGTTATTGTGTGTGAACTCTGGATCTTTCAGAATGTCAAGATTGTAACACGGATTAGATTTATCCCTTTACGCTTTGGATCTTTCAGGATTCCGAGTCAAAATAGCAGATTAGATTGATCCTTTGAACTGCTTCTTTCTTATCACAACTTGAATGATGTCCTTTTTTCTTCCTCTCTTTACATTTTTTCGAGTGTTCATAGAAGTTTATTTGGTATAATGAAGAATCGACAAACCCATTTGCCAAGTTCCCTTTCTCTCCTGAGAATGTTTTCCTAGAATCCTTTTGCTTTAATTTTTTTTTTTAATGTTATTTGCAATAAAAGAAGTTCCAATTCAAACATTGCCCAAAGTTAAAACTTTATATATAAGGGCTGTTTGGATGATTGAGCTAAAAATTCTATGAGGTTCATGGATTAGAACAGTACAACTAAAAAGATTATAGGATTATAAGTTGAGCTAGGTTTATATTGATAAATACTTGGGAATAATTTTGGAGTGGGCTGATCTAAATTTTAGATCTTTTTTTCTTTCTCCCCATGAGATTCAGATCGGCCCACTCCAAAGTTATTTTCATGTATAACTCAAATCTCGTAGGGAGAAAAAAAATTTTAGATCTTTTTTTCTCTTTATAGATTTTAGACTTATCTACTGCAAAGCTAATTTTGGATATTTATGTGTATAAGTCTAATCCAACTTATAATTCTATGATTTTGTTGGTTGTACTGGCCTAAGCTATAAATCCTATATGATTGTATGGATTTTTAGTCCTAGGTAAATTTTAGTTCCACCCAAAGCAGATTGGAAAAATTTTTTGTACACCGCATGCGGTGTAGAAAAAATGCACCGTTCTAGCTAATTGCGCCATGTAGCCATTGCTTTCCAATGCACATTTAATATCTATAGTTTTATTTTATCGTTTGAAATTTTAAATGATAAAAATATATTTTTTGAAAAAATTATGACATTCTGTTGAAATTATGACTTCTTATATAGGACGTCATAATTTTTTCACGGGATGTAATAAAGAGGGAAGGATATTTTCATTATTGAAAAATTTATGAAATGACGAAAATATTTTTACTAAAATTATGTCATTCTATGAAAAAAATTATGATATTCTGTGTAAGAAATTATAATTTTAATATAGGAAGTCATAATATTGTCACAGGATGTTATAATTTTTTTCAGAAAGAGAGAGGTATTTTCGTCATTCAAAATTTTAAATGAAAAAGTAAAACTATGAACATTAAATGTGTATTAAAAAGTGATGGTTACATGGTTCAATCAGATGGACAATGTATTTTTTTTATACCGCATGCGATGTATAAAGAATTTCTCAAGTAGGTTGATGTGCTAGGTCATCTTCTATTGGCCGGATTGCTGTGCTGTAAATCCACAAAATGAATGTTTTTGTTCCACTTGGAGGTTTAGAAGGCTGCACTACCACCACTTGAGAAATGTGATTGCCTAGGGATGGCAACGGGGCGGTTTTGGAGCAGATTAGCCCTTTTTGTGACCTTCCTGAGTTAGATATATGGATCCATTCTGCTCCACGAACTCTTGATGGGTTTATAAATTTGATCCAAATCTTTTATATTTTTAAAAATTTGATCCTGATCTGTTTCATGAAAATTTATTTAAATTTAAATAAATTTATAAAATTTAAATTTTTATTACTGACGTTGTTTTTTTCTAATCCGTCCCGTCCCAATCCGTCCCAACCCAATTCGCTCCGTCCCAAACCAATTTACTCTTGACATATTATATGTTTTGATCTATTGATAGATCTCAACTCATAAATAAATTTCTTACTAAAATTTTTACGTCTCCATATTATTATAAAATAATCATAATAAAAAGATCCAATTATTTATTTAAATAAAAAACCAACTATATATATATATATATATATATATATATATATATATATATATATATATATATATATATATATATATAATGGTATTTTGGATTTTTCATATATATGGGACTAGTTCGCAGAGTGGGGCAAGAGCAAATCCTGATCCACTCTATCTTACTAGTGATTTTGTTAATTTTTGATCTGGCCCATCCCTTAGTCCATTTAGTCGATCTATTTGTCCATTCCATCACGGGTTGGAGCGGATCAGATTTGTGGGTTATCCACCCCATTGCTATCCCTATGATTGTCAAGGGTTCAAGCTATTCTCAAGACTGCCCAATTAACCAGTCATTCTAGGTTTTGGCTGAACCACAATCAAACTCATATCCAAGCAGGCAGGTGATCTGACAAAGTTGTCGAATAAAAATAAATGGAGTTTTCTCAAATAATAATGTATTTAAGATTTTAAATTTCATGAGATGAGATTGTTCTGATATATTGCTGTTTCACCCCATTCTAATACTTGAGATTGGAAATATCTTAAGACAAATTGATCATGATATTGGGACAATCACAAGCAGTCCCACTGAGATTGAACTCATGGCTTATACTAAATAAATTATAACGGATACTATCGAAATGGTAGCTCAGTTAGAACAGCCGTTAACTCCTTTTCCCCTGTTTTCACATTAGTTTCCTCTAATGGAAACTATAAAATTAGTTATAATGCATATTTCAAAAAAAAAAACATTTTGTTCTATTTTATCTGTAGAAACCTAGGAGCCAACTAATGGAAACTATAAAATTACTTATAATGCATATTTCAAAAAAAAAACATTTTGTTCTATTTTATCTGTAGAAACCTAGGAGCCAACTGAGCCAACCAGTTGGAAGAATAGACTCTTAAATTAAAATATTAATAATTTATAAAAACCAACAGTATTGTCAGGACAGGAGACATCTAATGAATCAGAGGATTTCATGCCAACGGAACAAGGTTTCCCGAAATTAACTCCTTAAATGGTGTTTCCACAGCAAAGCAGTAGGCTGCTCGGTTGGATTACAAGCTCTCTTTTTTTTGTTTTCTGGTGCTTTTATGCTAGGCAATCAATCTCTCCTTTTTTTTTTTTCTTTTTTTCTTTTTCTTTTAAAAGTGACACCATATACATCCTGAGCCAACTCAAAACAACCACTGACCCGTCCCCAACAACAATGCCAACAAAGGTAGAAAAACGAAAAGAAGTCACCACAGAAAGCAAGCGCTTAACATAAAAAGTAAAAAGATTGTTATTTCTTCTGTGTTTTACGGTGAGATAACAAAGTCACAAAAGCAACCTTTCCAATTTATTGAGTTCACCAACTAATTTGAACCAGAGACCATCACATCCAAGCAAAACTCCTGCAAAACAGGGGGGATTTGGATGCATAGAAGTTTTCCGCGGTTGACGATTTGAAATATACTGTGCATATTATAATAATGACGAGCCCCTATAACATCATCAAACCATGATGGTATGAAGTGACGAACAAGTCACTCTGTTTTCTTACACCTCTTCTGGACCACGAGGGATTGGCTCATAACCATTTTGATCGCGAATGGGCTGCTTGTTCTGTTCTACTGGAATGCACTTTAAGATGATTGCATATACCATGCTGATGGCTCCAATCAGTATACTGAGCAACCATAACTGCCAGCTCAGCGGCACCGTGCTTGCAAATGCACCAAGGAATTGCACTATTATTACTTGGAATATGACAGTGGAAGCCAAGACAGCTGAAAAGATCCAGCTGCTGAATATTCCATGGAACACGTTAATCTTTTCCATCTGCCGGCTATTTATTTCATTAAAGACCTGAAGCAATAAGAACCAGTTTAGATAATTTAATTTGCAATGATCAAATAATCTGGCGAAGGAAAACCAATAATTTGCAATTATCATAAGCTGTTTCACAGCCACAATTACCAAAAAAAAAAAAGCAACTAAAACTGGAAATATATTCAGGATTTCAAAAATATAGTAGTGAAGATAGTTAGTTCTTCTTTGTGAGATGTTGTATTTCTTGATGTCCATTGGCATGAAAATATCAACAAAATATTTTAGGAAACATCCTGGATAAGTATGCATGAATTAGGGTCGAACATCTTGAATTTGGAGCATATGGTAGGCATATGTTCTTATTATCTCAGAATTAAGAAGAGTAGATACAAGCACTCATATGCACAAAGTTGAAGAAAATGTTTACTCCAATAAATTTGCATGAAACTTGGTAGCTCTCTCAAGAAGAAATTCAAGCATCAGGCAACGCATAGTGGTGTACTAATAATAGCATGCATGCGTGGTGCTTGTTATAACATTCTGTCAAACCAGGTAGTTTGCTAATGCCAATGATAAAGAAAGCATTTAGTGCAACAACCTTAGAAACCATATGCCATCATCCAATCTCTTCTCTAATATAATTATTCTTTATTGGCAATGGGACTTGTTGCCCATTCCTATCTTGTGCACTGGCATTCCAGTAGAGTTATATACCAAAAGAGATCTAATTGCAAAAAGAAACAACTGGTGATATTTCAACTGGGTACTATGAAATGCATAGATTTTCAAATACCAAAGAACAATTATTAAGAATTCTTTGAATAAGCAAAACACACAAAGTCTACCACAGAAACTATAAATTAATCCAGTTGAGATCCAAAATGAAGAACCATGCAATAATGGTGCTGAGCCATAGTTACTAGAAATGTTCCATATTTAAAAAATACAGTTACAACGGGTACCTGGCAAAACACAAATGTGTTGAATATGAATGTATTGAGAACTGAATCAGCATCTGGACCCCTGATTTTCAAAAGCTGTTTCCCATCAAACATGAGAAGTCCAAGTACAATCAGCTGAAATATACTTTGGCCGATGATATTTCTCCACATGACCCTGGTGATAAAGTTCTCTCCCCGCCCAGTAGGTGGTCTATTCATCAGTTCATCACTTGGAGGCTCTGTTGCTAATGCTAAAGCACCAAGTGTATCCATAATCATGTTAACCCAGAGCAACTGGACAGCAGTGAGTGGAGCACTCCCTAAGAATTAAATAACATGAGAAATAAGTGATTTAAAAGGCATAGCGACATAATAGTCCTTGAAAGGGTGGCAAGAAAAGAGTTCCAATGAGGATTTGGTGTACCTGTGATGCATGCGGAAACAAAATTGACCATCAGAGCAACCACATTAACTGTCAATTGGAATTGTACAAACTTCTGGATATTTATGTAAACCGCACGACCCCATTTGGCTACATTTATAATGGTAGTAAAGTTGTCATCCATTATGATCACATCAGCACTCTCTTTTGCTACCTGTGCATAACATACAGGTTGAAGATTATACATAAAGAAGTTAAAAATAGTTGTAATTATGAATGTGATATTAATGCAGCAAGAATTTCTAATTTAAAGATAGAAAAACAAGGCTCCAGCAGTTACTTAGAATTCTCACAATTGTACTGGATCAAAAATCATCGCATAGGAGCAAAAGCTCAGACAAACCATTTTAAGGCTTCGGTTTTCCACTGATAAGGAATTCTCACTTTAGTTTCATACTAAATGGGCATGTCCTCTGCCCATCCTCATGAAAAAGTTGAGTATCTAATAATTAAGTGATATGATTTTCATCATTTTTCAGGTATATCGAGCACTTGACAACAGTTTTTGCTTTCTAGGGCGCTATTAACATTTGTTATGAGATTATCAGTTTACATTAGGTAAATAGGGACATGTCAACAATGTTAACAAAAGTTCCGACATGAACTTACAGCAGGATTTTTAGTAGAACGTTGTGTAACTTATTCTTGACCACATTCTGAAATGAAAATCAAGAAGCTTATAAAATGCAAAAGTCATACATACAATCAAGTTAACCCACCATCCTCCTTCCCAAAACACACAGACACAAAAGAAAATTTGATAAAAAAATTGCAAGAGTAATAATAGTTAAAAAATTGGCATCATAAAGTGCATATGCAAAAGGAATGCATTTCTATCTGGCAATATCTCTTATCTTAGCAATAAAATATTACAGCTTCAAGGAGGTACTCCAATGTTGGACCCAAGTGATTATGTTGCCAATACAACAATATACCTGATGCAGCACCAAAAACACAAGAAAGCAAACAGGAAGGGGAAATAAAATGAAAGAAAAACAAGGAAATCAAGAGAAAGAAAAAAACCAATACACTCTAGGATTTTTTATTTGTCATTCAAAGCTGCCCCCTCAATACAATAGGAGTCTTTAAATAGACAAAAATAAAATGAAAACGAAATCACATCCTAATGAAAGTGACAATCATATCTCTCAAAATGAAAATAAGATAAAATCTTTCAAATGAAATCACATTCCAATAAAAATGAAAATTGTATCTCTCAAAATGGAAAATAAGATCTCTCAAAAATCTCTCAATTACATTATTCAAAATCCCATAATTCCTAATTACGACGTCTCTTTCTAAAATAAGAGCGGAATTCCCGATTCTCATCATTTTTTCTTGGCTGGAAAGAACTCGCCTCCAATGAGGAATTATGATAGGTCTCCAGGAGATTTGAATCAATGCAGTGTAACTCATCCTCATGAACCTAAGTAACATCTAAATCTGGCCGGTCCTACCACTTAACCAAAAACCTTTGAAATCCACCATGAGCAGAAGAAACAATCTCGTTAGTGATAATGCACTCAATGTAGTCCAATGACGAGGATGGAAGTAGAGGAAGAACTGAAAATGGAACAGAAAATGTAGTGCAACCAGTAGAAAAACCTACATGCATAATAGGAGGCTCGAATGTGCTTTGATAAAGAAACAAAACTGCAACATTATAAATTTGACTAAATTTCAAATCAGAAGGTAACTCTAAATAACAAGCATTAGGTCTAAGTTTACGAACGATGTGAAAGGACCAGTAGCTCGAGCATGTAATTTCTTGAATAAATGTTTGGGGTAACATTATGAACGGATACGATCCATCACATAGTCACCCTCATTAAACTTTACATTCCTACAGCGAGCATTAGTAGCAAGTTTATATTTCTTGGTGCTTGTAGTAATCTTTCTCCAAATATCGGCATAAATGTCACGAATATATTGAGCAAAAGAGATGGCAGGCTCAGAAATACGGTTATCCATTGATAAGGAAACAAGATCAATGGATTGATTAGGATTAAGGCCATAAATAATTTCAAAAGGACTCTTGCCAGTAGATCGATTTCCCAAGCTGTATAGACAAATTTCGCCATGCAATAACAAATCTCATGTATCAGGTTTATCGCCAACTAGACACCTAAGCAAATCATCAAGGCTATGGTTTACAACCTCTAGTTGACCATCTGTCTAAGAATGAAAGGATGAGGAAAATTTAAAAAATTGATCCCAAACAATTTTCAAAGGATCTTCTAGAAATAACTCATAAATTTAACATCACGGTCACACTATGGAAGAAGGCAAACCATGAAGTTTAATGACCTCCCTAAAGAACACTTTAGCAACAACAGAGGCATCAGAAAACTTATGGTAAGGAATGAAGTGTGCCATTTTAGAAAATCTATCAACAACAAATAGGATTGAGTCATGCCCCCTAGTGGTCCTAGATAACCCGAGAATGAAATCCATGCTAAGGTCTTTCCATGGAGAATGCGGGATAGGAAGAGGGGTATACAAACTGGTGTTTTGTTTCTGGGCCTTAACCATTTGGCATGTGCGACATTGTGCGAGGACTCTAGCCCCATCCCTTTTAAAGGATGGCCAATAGAACTTGTCTTCAATCAAAGCTATGATCTTATTGCGCCCAAAGTGCCCAACTAAGTCTCCCTCGTGAAGCTCCCAAATGAGAAAATCCCATAGAGATGTCCCAGGTATGCATAGGCGACAATGCCTAAATAGGTAACTATCCCTGATCACAAAGTCAACACATTCTCGACGATTTCTGTACTAACTTCTTGAAAAATGAGAACAAAATCAGGACAATCTGGATAGTCATCCTTCATTCGTTCAAAACCAACTACCTTGGCACTCATGGACTGGAGGACATAACTACCCTACTTAGTGCATCAGCAACCTTATTCTCAACACCAGTTTTGTGTTTGAGAACAAAGGTGTAGTCCTGGAGAAACTCTATCCATTTGGCATGCCTAGCGCTAAGTTTCTTCTGGGACTGGATGTACCTAAGAGACAAATGATCAAAATATAAGATAAACTCTTGAGGTAGAGGATAATATTGCTAAAATCTAAGAGCTTGAACAATAACATAAAACTCTTTATCATATATGGAATACCTCTGCTTGGCATCATTGAGTTTTTTTGCTGAAGTAGGCTACAAGATGACCATCTTGACTAAGAACCCCCCCAATTTCCATACCAGATGCATCATAGGTTACCTCAAAAGCTTTAGAGAAATCAGGATGGATCAACACAAGTGCCTTAGACATCTTGAGCTTTATATTGCTAAAAGCTCTTACGGCAATAGCAGGCCGATGAAACTCCCTTTTTCTCGTACAATTTGTAATGGGAGCCATGATGATGCTAAATCTCCTAATAAAGCATTTATAGAAAGAGGCTAGACTATAAAAGCTATGAATCTCAAAAAGAGATATTGGTTCAGACCACTTTCTAATGGCTTTCACCTTCTCAAGATCAGCCATGATACCCAGAAAAGATACAACATATCTCAAGAAGTAAGAACAATACTTGGTCCTGAAGGAAGGAACACTTTTTAAGATTAACATATAACTTGACAGACATAATAGTGAGAAACACCTACCTAAGATGAACTAAGTGCTCTTTTCCAGACCTACAAATCGGAACATCATCAAAGTAGATGACTAAGAATTTACCAATAAAGGATCTCAACAACTTCATCATAAACCTCATAAATGTACTAGGAGCATTGGTCAACCCAAAGGGTATGACTAACCATTCATAAAGACTATCCTAGGTCTTAAAGGCAGTCTTTCACTCATCCCCAGGCCGAATCCTAATTTGGTGATACCCACTACACAAATCAAATTTGGAATAGACTATAGAGCCAGCTAATTGATCAAGCATGTCCTCAAGCTTAGGAATGAAAAATCTATATTTGATAGTGATCCTATTGATAGCTCTACTATGTACACACATTCTCCATGTACCATCTTTCTTAAGGGTCAAAAGGGTTGGTACAGCACAAGAACTGAGGCTATGTCGAATGTGACCTTTCTGCAACAAGCCATCTACTTATTTTCTTATCTCCTTCTGCTCCTTAAGGTTCAACCTATAGTGTGGAAGATTACGTATATGGGACCTTGGAACTAAGTCAATGGCATGTTGGATGTCACACATAGGAGGTAGGCCATCTGGTATGTCCTATGGGGTCACATCCTTAAACTCTATCCACTGCTCAATCTCAGGAGGTGGGTTATCTTGAGAGTTCGAAGTCAAGTGGATCCACCCCTAAAGATGACAAATAACATTACTCCAGACTTCCAACTCTCTTTTTCAAATTCCCTAAGTTAAAATGTTACAATTTTTCTGACTAAGGATTTGAAGAGAACTCTTATCCTTTTTTGTAGGTTGGGACTCACTAGGCTTAACAGGTTTAATCTAATTTTCTTACTGTTATGCATGAAAATATAAATATTCTTCCTATCAAAGTTATGAGCATCCACATCGTAAATCCAAGATCGACCTAACAAGACAATAGCAATCTTCATGGATAACACATCACACATAATCTCAGCAGAGTAACCTCTCATCTGAATTGGCACTAGACAATACTCACTAATAGAAAGTGAGATTTTATCTACCCATGCAACTCTATAAGAATCAGGATGAGGATGAGGCTGAGACTTCAGCTTCAATATATAAATGGCAGACTTAGACACAACATTCATAGAGCTATCCCCATTAGTGACAAGCTTGCAGACCTTATCCCTATATTGGACATAAGTATGAAAAATGCTAGTGCATTTCCATGCCTCAGAGTCCACAGGAGTGGTGATGATACATCATCTCCTGACATTAACACACCCTTTTAAATCCTCACAATTCTCTTCACACTCTTCGTCTGAAGCAGTTGGCTTTAGAGGGTTAAAGTCCTCTATGGGGCTATTAGGTAAAGTTTCCTCACATTCAATTTCCATGACCAATGTATGATGTGGACATGAAGCAGCTATATGACCCTTATTATGACAATAATGGTACTCTATATTTGAAAAACTAACTGAATGAGATGCCATTGAGGCAGAGTCCCAGATCATAATGATTGCGGGTTGCTGATTAGCAGTCATACTCAGAGTACGACCATGATTCGTATGAGAAGTCAATAGCTGTGAAGCACCCTTAGTGCAATTGATAGGGGCAAACCTAGATTGTCCAGACTCGTTGGGGAAGGAAACTCCTCTTCTTTAGGAAAAAATCCTATGAAACTTCTCAATCTCTAAGGCTTTATGGTAGGCATCCCCTATAGATTTAGAAGAATACAACGAAATCTTCCTCTTCAAGTTGATTCTTAAACCATTAACAAACTTAGATACCAGCTTTCATGACTCTTTAGAAACATCACTCCTCAATTGTAAATCCTCAAAACAAGTTATGTAGTCAGTGACACTAGTGGTTTCTTGTCTAAGAGTATATCATTGGTCCAATAACCGACTCCTATAGTAAGTGGGAACATATTTCTCACAAAACTTAAACTTCATCTCCTTCCAAAGGACTATAGGTGGATGTCTTAATCACTCTAGATCCCTTTGGATTGTCTGCCAATATTGCTTGGCAGAACCCACAAGCTTTATTTTAGCAAAACGGATACAAGATGCATCTGACATGTTGTACCCTTAAAATAAGTCTCTAGGTCCTATAACCACTCATAGAATACATCTGGATCTAACCTATCATCATCGGAGATGACATCAATCTGAACCACTTTAGGTGATTCCTCAAACTCCTCACATCTAGATGGATATGGCCTAAATTATTGACCTCGGGGTCTGAAGTGCCTAGGACCTCAATCATATGTAATAGGTTGCTCATGATGTCTAGATGGGAAAATAAGCGGTTCCACTTCTCCCTCATAATCATCTCCATAGTACTCATCATCCCTGGCTTCTATTATGTAATCTGGAGGAATCCTACGATTATGTGGACTCTAAAAACTATTTATAGAATGGTAGGTAATTGGAGGGATTGACATATAGATTGGAGGTGCCTGAAAGGACTGACTAGTCTGCAAGATATGTCTCGAACCACCAATTGGCTTAACAGTCTAGAGAGGCTGATGAATGGATTGACTACTAGTATGGTCATCCTCTAGAGGTTGTTTATCTAGTCTTGACTCTCTCAGGGACAATAGGCATTTGACCTGCTAACTGATAAGATTAGCTATGTCCATGCAGTGATCAATTAGATTAGTATGAAGCTCAATAAGCTTAGTTTGAAATCAGTCTAATGACTGACATATTTGGTTTAATGTATCTTGGAATGCAGTTTGGATATTTTTAACTAATTCAAGTTCTTTTTCCATAGTAGAATGAGCATCTTTCAAATTGCCAATGATCATGATAGCAAGAAAGGGTAAGGATAAAAGTGATATTAGACTCATATGTTGTAATCACAGAGAAATTCAACCACAATGCTCACAATGAAGAACGTAATGTCAATGCAGTGCCTATATTTTTCGGTACGTGCAATTTTAAAGAGGTGATGCAATATAACCGAGCTATTAAAGATAAATGTGAATAAAATAAGGCCAACAAAATGATTCAGATTCCTCTTTTTTTTCTTTTTGGTTCAGGGACGTATGAAATAAAGGAGTTTAGGGTAGTATGAAAAATAAAAGGACCTAAGGAATTGTAAAAGCTACCCAATAATTTGAAGAAGTCACAAGTATCATTGAAGGAACCATACCTTATATGAGATGAGATCAATTACCTCAAAGCAATTTGCACAGTGCACAGAAAGTGATCTAACAGTGCTCTGATACCAATTGATACAGCACCAAAAATGCAAGAAAGCAAATAGGAAAGGAAAATAAAATAAAGGAAAAACATGAAATCAAGAGAGAAAAAAATCAACACACTTTAGAATTTTCGATTTGTCATTCAAAGCCGCCCCCTCAATACAATAGGTGTCTTTAAATAGATAAAAATAAAATGAAACAAAATCACATCCTAATAAATATGAAAATCATCTCTCTCCAAATAGAAACAAGATAAAATATCTCAAATGAAATCACATCTTAATAAAAGTGAAAATCTTATCTCTTAAAATGAAAACAAGATAAAATCTCTCAAAAGTCTCTCAATTACATTATTCAAAATCCCACAATTTCTAAATTACGATGTCTCCTTCTAAAATAAATGCGGAATTTTCAATTCTCATCAATACCCCATAGGTACAATGCATGCATGAACACTAACAAGTATGCTCACAAACTACAGGCCTACATGCCCCCAGCAACTCCATTATGGTATCACAAAACCCTGCTGCTCTTCAATATATCCAAACTTCTCAAATAAATGCAATCAACTTGAACACATAAGAGGGTATATAGAACCAAAAAACATTGGTCTCTGAATGCTATATAACAAGGCCTGTCAATCTCTGTCTCATTCATTTCAGGTTACAACATGTGGGAGCATGTTATAGAGCTCCTTACCCATACTCATCAACTTATGTAACCTTTCATCGGTTCATCCTACAAAAGCACGTAGATTGTTTTTCAGAAACACCAAGGGTGCATCTTCAAACCCTTCAATGTGGAAATACACTTGCATAGCCATATAGGAGTGAAAGAAATTAGCTAGATCATTCTTGTATGACATTACACAAATGTCTTTCATAAGCCAGGTTACCATTAATTAACTAAGGTTGTTAGCCTTTTCATGCATCTAAGGCTACAGAAATTTACAAGCAGTAGTCATCCTATCTTATAGTATCTAGTCCACCAGCTGATCATCAAAGCGATACAAAACATACAATTACTGTTTGGTACATGAATTATAGGTTAACCCGCTTTTGTTTTTTAAACCTGTCTGACTATCTTAAGCAGCCTATTGTTTCAGTTCAAATGGTCTGATTATCTTAGCTGTTGATTATTTCAGTTTTCTTTTAGGAATTAGAAGCCCAACGGACACAATAATGAGGGGAAAAAAATGTACACCCGGTTTCAGGCCAAAGGTTAAAAATTGTGGTAAACGATAGTATTTAAGCTTCTCATTGCAGTAGAAATCTATAAGCTTCCTATAAAATCGAAGGAATATATAGGACACTCAGAATCTCTTGTCAAACATAGCTATGCATCTGTTTATCCTTGTCACGAATTTTGAGGTTATTTGTATTGTTGCTATTATGAAGACAGTTGTGAATGTACATATGGCACAAAAAAAGAAATTATATGTTAAATGAAAATCACCACAACTATATAGGATAATTTTCAATATTGTCGTTACATGGAATTGTTAAAAACATGGTTCAAAGTTCCAACAAATGCTCTGGAACCAAAACTGGGATATTTCAATTTTGACCTAAATCGATAGAAAACTTGGCCAGTTCCAGTATTTAAGCCAGAACTAAATTATGGGTCTACATATGATACAAGCTACTTATGCAATTTCTTTAAATTTTAAAGATAGTTTTGAAAATCAATATCTTATTTAAAAAATTATTGCTTCAGTGTAGAATCAGTAAGGCAATACATCCAAAGGTCCATAAACAAAATAATATACTTTAGAACAAGATTCACGAACTCGATACCAGAATCCGTGTCGGTTGCCGGCCAGTACGATATCGTACCGATAATTAAAAAATAAAAAAAAATCCCATCCAACAGCAAAAAAAAAAAAAAATCAAGCCGAACTGGATCGAACTGGTACCGTACAGTATCGAATCGGACCGAACTGTTATTGTACAGTACCGTCTGGTATCGGGCGGTTCGGTCCTGTTCAGGTCATTTTCTAGAAATCTAGTTCAGAAAATCTGACATGAACCGGATCGGTTCTCCGTCAATACGGTACGATACGGATTGTACCGATCGGTTTGGATCGGTACGGAACACCATGCTTTAGCATGATCTCCAATATATTTTCTTGAATTATTTTATTGTTCTCCATCTATCTTTTAGAAAGTACGGCCCTTAATCGAGTAGAATGGAGGAAAAGGATTTATGTAGCCAACCCCAATTAGTTTGGGATTAAGGCTTACTTGAGTTGAGTTATTTCATTGTTCTCCATATTTTTCCCCTAATAGTGATCGATAATTCTGGTTTTTATAGGATATCAACTGCAACCGATGAAACTAAAGCTTAACCACTCTTAACTGCTAAAATCAAAATTCATATGGTTGCAGCAAAAAAAAAACTGCAGTTATGTTGACGTTTGATTATTTATATATGATTTTTCAAGTGTCATCAACTTGCACCTTACTTTCCTGAATTTCTTTCCTCAATGAAACTACCCAATGGGATTAAAAAACATGATCTAAAAATAATGAGCTTCTGTGCTTAAATCATGGTAACAAGAAATGATCATGTACAAATAATGTTTACCTCTGTGCCTGCAATACCCATTGCTAGACCAATGTCTGACTCATGCAATGCTGGTGCATCATTAGTTCCATCACCAGTAACTGCAACAACTTCATTAAACATTTTCCTCAAGTTTGTCACCAAGGTATGTTTGTCCAAAGGCAAAGACCGAGCCATAACCTGCACACAAATATCTTGACATCAAATAATTGTTTCAGGTATTTCATCAATACTCAAACTAGAGCAATGCAATGACCATGTACAACTCGAACAATTTCCCTCACTGATTCACAATTGGAATAATATTCACTGCATGGAAGGTCTTGCTCTTCAATGACATGAAATTTTATTCCAAGCATAGGAAATTGGATATGGTAATCAATGAAGTTGCAAATTTGTCATTGCATTAAGATTTTAAATCCCATGGAATGGACGTATCCCAGTTTCTATATGGAATGGGACGCCCCGCTGTCCCATCCCATTCCGACAGTGATCCTACATTCTGGTAGATATCCTCCATCTCCTTCTCCTTCTTTCCTTCCTTTCTTTTTTTCTTTCTTTCCTTTTCTTTATTTTCTTCTACCTTTCTTTCTTTTCTTTTCTTTTTCTTTTTTTCTTATCCCTTCCTTTTTTTCTTTTTTTTCCTTTTCTTCTTCTTTCTCTTTCCTTTCTTCGTTCTTTCCTTCCTTTCTTTCTTTCATTTTTCTTCTTTTTCTTTCCTTTCACTTTTTTCTTTATCCTTCCTTCCTTTCTTTCTTTCCTTCTTCTCTCCCCATGTGATAGGTTTCAGAGTATCGACCCTGTCACGATCCTAGTTTCTCATAGGAATGTGACGGGATAGCCAGAACACCCCTAATCCCATTGGGACGTAAAACCTTGCATTGCATTATCTACTAGAGAATGATATGAAACCTGAATTTTAGGTATTAATTTCTTCATTTCTTCAGGGCTCTTGCTGCGAAATTCAGTTCCTTCTATAGCTAAACCATCCTCTGTCAATATGCCGCACTCTTTAGCTATAGCTTTAGCTGTATTGATATTGTCTCCTGTCACCATCCTCACTTTGATACCAGCAGCTATACAAGTCTGAACTGCATCCTTGACACCAGGGCGCACTGGATCTTTAATGCCAAAAACAGCAATTAATGTGTAACCACCAGCAGGAATTTCTTCTCCGTTATGATCACCATCCATATCCTTAAAGGCCAAGCAAAGCGTTCTTAATGCTTCACAGGCAAAAGTATTAATGACACCTGCAATATTCCTTTTCTGCTCATCAGATAATGAGACTGTGTTTCCATCACTATCAATTATCTTGTCACACATCTGTAGTATGATTTCTGATGCACCTTTGCAGAAAGCTCGAATTAACCCACCAGGTAATGAAACGAGGACAGACATCTTTTTCTTAACTGAATTAAAGGGCTCCATTTTTAACTTTTTGCAATCCTGATGTTTGGTATCGACAAGTCCTTCAAAATCCAAGCCAAATTCTAGCAATGCCGTTTCAGTTGGTGTACCCAGAATGGTGTTTTTCCCATCTGTTCCTCTTACCACCTCTGAACCAGTATTTTGAAATATACACTGCAGAAGGATGTCTATAACATTTTCCGATATTGTACCTCTCAAATCATTAGCAGTTTCCTTGCCTCTAAATGATTTAGATACTTCACAGAGCCATACCTTATCAACTATCATATGGTTAGTTGTCAGAGTCCCTGTTTTATCAGTGCAAATGCAATTAGCAGATCCCATTGTCTCACATGCTGATAGGTGTCTCACAAGAGACTTCTCATCCATTAGCTTCTTCATTGCAAATGCAAGGCTCAATGTCACAGCCAAAGGTAGTCCTTCAGGAACTGCAACAACAATTATTGTAACAGAAATTGCAAAATAATCCAGTAATTTTAAAGCATCATCTGGAGTCCAATTTAGTATGCCAACATGAATGGCCTTTTCCACTAGAAACCTCACTAACAGGACTAAGAATGTTAATGTCGCAAATGCCAAACCAATCTTCCCAATAATTGTTGCGACGCCATTTAGCTTAACCTGCAAAGGTGTCTCATCGTCCCCACCCTGAGTCAAAGTCTCCATTAAATTTCCCCACTCTGTCTTCATACCAACAGAAGTCACTAGCATTTTAGCAGATCCATCTTGCACTTTAGTCCCAGCCAGCAAAAAAGGGTTTTCATGAGAGACATACACTGGCTCACTTTCTCCAGACAGGCTCGATTCATCAATCAACAAGGCATATCCAGATATATATACTCCATCAGCAGGAACTATATCTCCAATTGATAGATCAACAATGTCTCCAACTACCACATCATAAATAAAAACTTTTTGCTTGTAACCATCTCTTGTCACTTTAATAAATATCTTTTTCTTTTCTCTGTCTAAATCTCTAAATTGCAATGATTGCTTATAGTCACTGACTGCAGTAACTATGACTACAAGGAAAATACTGAGTATGATTCCGAGTCCATCATACATACCCTTTGGCCAACCTTCTGTCGCAAGTCCAACAACAACGGAAAGCAAAGCACATATCATAAGAATGATTAATGTCAAGTCATGTAATGCATCCCAAACAAACATCCAGAAGCTTCTTGGGGGCTTCTCTACATATTGGTTGACACCAAAAATATTCTGCCTAATGGATAAATCACTTGTTTTGATGCCATCCTCTAGTGACACAGATAGTTTTCTAGCTAATCCATCAACTCCTCCATGGATCTTCAAGCTCTTGATGTTGTGTCCACGTGCAATAGATGCCAATTCATCAGGATTGATATAAAAACCAGCTTTTCTGACCTCTTCAGGAATCTGATATTCAGTTTTAGCAGCTGCATAGAGGAAAGATCAATAGCAGTGGATAAAAGATGTGATTGGAGGAATAAACAGAGCTAAGCTTAACGATTTTAGTTAATATAGGCCATACCATCAATAAATTGCAGAGCAGCCTTTTGTACATAGAGGGCAACTCGAATTTTCTCCTGGTCAGTAGAAAACAACAAATGGTAAGAATGTTATTGTTATGCCTTAATCTTTTGTGTTGCAGGGAATCCATTCCAAAATGGTAAAACTACCTCTTTGTCATCACTATCGTAACTATAAAATTCAAATTAATGAAAAAGTTGTATAATAAGAAACATGGAATACCGTACTAGGCCGAACTGCCCGATACACCCCATACCATACTGTACCGGATGCGTACCGGTATGTCAAACCGTCTGTATCGACACAGGCATACTGTATCATACTGTATACCGACACTATAGTGGATTTCATCGGTACGGGATCCAATACCAAGATGGAATTCCTTGATAAGCAATGTTATAGACTTACAGTATCTAGTGAACCTGGTTAGTTACAGGGAACAATTTGAGTGGTGAGGACTAGTTGCATAATAATCCGGAACAACGCATGCTCATATAGATTTTACCATCTGCAGGATTTTGTTCGTAAGATTTATAAATAAACTGAAGGTTTTGGACTGGAATTTAGGATGAATACTCCTGTAATGAATCCTATGCATACAATATATCCATATTCAAACTAGTGAAAAAGCAATCTAGTTGGACTTGCATATAACAGAGGAAGAGAAGGAAGAGATGGACCCCTTCTATATTTTAGGAGAAATAACATATTTACATTTATATTGTTGGAAAACAACACCCCTTCTAGTTTTCTTCTCAAGCTTGTCATGACAGCTTCTGATACTTAGCATGACTTGTTGGTTCATCCTTCAATCCTTGGATTTTGGAAACGGATCCGATGCAAGCATAGGGAAGGTCTCTTTAAAAAAATAGTAAGACAATACTTAGGAAGCAGGTGGAGGGACTGGTTTCCAAGGAAATTTAGGAGCGGGAATGCCACCTTTCAAAGAAGATTCCTGCTACTAAGCTTTAATCTTGACCACTTCATTTTGCACTTGCTCACCAATCTAAAGTCAGTATCACTTTGATAAATGTAGCTGAAGTGCTGAACTCTGGCTGAAGCCACATGTCACGCTTTCCATTAGTCATGAGCAAACTTACTGGATGCAAACGACATAAAGAATTTAATCAAGATCACATGAAAACTTCAGATCTGAAGTCTGATCAGAAATTTAACAATTGTAGTTGGAATCTGAACCTTTCAGATCAGTCTCTGACTTGCACCTGTTTGAATCTTTGATCTCTCTATAAATGGCCATCATGTTTCTTTATTGTATAAGTTACCACAAAGTTATGCCATAAGCCAACCAACTGTAAGTGATCTAACAGAATCAACATAATTCACCTCTAGTTCATTCCAAACCTTGCAAAATGGATTTCATTTTCCATTTATCAAATACATGTGATACTTTTTGTTCTCCTTTTTGGAGATTTTAATTTCTTGAGTTATATCTTACATTCAGCGTTCCTGAAACTTGCATCTCTTGGATTTGTATAATCCTCCATCATAAAAGGGCCTCCAAATTTCGAGGCTCTAACATGTCAGTGTCAGCACTAACACATTAGGACTGGTTAGCATGAGTTTCCTTTGGTTCATCAAAATATTTGTAAAAACTTTTATTTTACCTGTTCGAGTCTTTTCTACTAGTTTCTTACCCCTTGTTAAGAGTGTTTGTAATTTATGAACCCCTATAACAACTGTTTATGGATGTTTTGAGTAGTGCGTGCTTGCTTTGCAATTTTTTACCAGCCACCCCTTTGTCTCATCCCTTATGAATTATCTTAGTGGATTCTTGAATGATTAGATGTCCCTCCTACTTTTTCATACCTCTAACATTAGGCACGTTTTGACATTCAACCATGATTTTGGTCTATACAGATAAATCTAGCATTCTAAACCATATTAAATCTGCATAGCAATTTCCATGAAGCAAATCCCATACATATGCTTTTCATCATCTGAAAAGATCTAACACACAAATAACATGGACTAGCGTTATATATTTATATTCAATCGATCCAAACAAGAAAAGTAAAGAAGTACAAGATATAAGGTAAAAAGTGCAATAAACTATATAATCAGTTGAAGACACTTAGATGTAGTTTTAAGGGAGTGAAACACATGTTTGCATGATGTCTCAAAATTTAGCTTGGATGTATTTTTATCCATGCAGTAACATATCTAATTTTAGGCAAGGGATGGGAGTTCGACTACACAGCATGTTAAGCCCCCATAAACTTTGTGCCTTAGTACCCCAAGGGCTAGGCACAGTTTGCCTGAGGGTTTAGGCTTCGATCCGGGTGGGGGAGTGGGTGTTTGGTAGGGTGTGGGGATAGAGCCCTGCCATATTTTAATTTATTAAAAAAAACTAACACATTATGCAGTATGCACTATTGATGTAGTCTACCAACTCCTCCCTAGCAGAGTGCACCATGTAATACAATGTCTTACAACACAATGCACCGATCCATGTTGTATGAATTATAGTAGCAAAGTTTTATTAGATGTATTATGGGATCAATGCAACATTTAAGCATTAAAGAAGTCAGAATTGTTGATGATAAACAACATGTATAATAAAAAACCATCTATGCAAGGTAAAAGATGCATGGCCCTAATAATCTACATGAATAAGATTAAAGGAAGAGGTAATCTTTATTATATTGGATGCATGTGAGGATCCGTGTAGGCATATATTTAGTCCCACATTGGCTATTCATCAAATAGATCTTGAGTACTTATACATGGCCAAAGAACCCAAACAACATCTTCCAACTAACCTTTTTGATGAGGTCCTAGATTGTTATAAATAGTATTAGAGCAGACTCAACCTATAGCCCATGTGAACTAGGAGACACTGCAACACATACCCATTTGGATTGACCATAGACTGATCGTAATAATTGTTATTGGATCTATCATTTTTGTGATTGGATTTCAATTTGGACCCATAGCTTGACAAGGGTGCCAAGGCTTAATCAGAAGGAGTATGCGAAGACCTGTGCCGATGTGTTTAATCCCACATCCGCTATGCATTGGGTAGATTTCGAATACCTACATAAGGCCAAGGAACCCAAATAATACCTCCCAGCTAGTTTTTTTGGTAGAGGTCCTAGGTTGTTACCAAATAGAAAGATTAGAGTTTTGTCAACCCACATCCATTTACCTAAAATCTAGCAATAAAGAAAAGACATTGCTTATATCAAAAGCCATAATCATGGCCGATATATAACAACAGAGAAGCCACGGAACCTACCCACTCATACTTCATGCTCCATCATAGCTTGATCTATAGAGTGGCTTGAATTGGCTATTAATCTTTAAATCTATTTTCATAAAAAAGTGGAATAAAAGAGATGTGAGATGGGGTTATTGACCATTGCTTCAGAAAAAGGCTAGAGTGACTCTATGCATATAAGCAGCAAGTTTGTTAACTTAGACACGTTACATGTAACATGATCAAGCTTTGATAATTGATATTTTGGTTTCAAAGAAAACTTAAACCCTCAGTGTGAACATTGATTTCTGTTTCTTTACAGACTGTTTTTAAGCAAAATGGGCCAAAAGAAGAAAGGGAGGGGAGGAGAGGTAAAACTTCACAAAGAAGAAGAACCAAAAAATGTATTACTACAACAACATGACAGGCATGTTTGACAATACATTAATATAAAAATTACCAAGGAAACAATTGCTACAATTTTACTTACCACCTATGTTATTACTATTAACTAATACTCAAAATTCATGTGTTTGTAGGAGTAATTGTAAAAATGTTGGGTGGCATTGAGAGATGGACTGAGAATATCACCTAGGTCATCGCCTAGGAACACAAGCAATTGCCCAAGCAAGAGACTTAGTGCAAAGATGCACCATCATTCTTTATTTCAACTACTTCATTATATCATCACGTTTTCTTATGGTTCATGAAACCAACATTTTAACATGCTTTAAAATGTCCATGGTAAAAACACTGTCATGACACTCTCTTGTTTGTCTATTACTCATAAATAAAACATAAGTAATCACATATGCTATTAATGTCTTTTGCTCAAGTGATACAAATTGCCAAACTTCCTTAATAGTCAAACCAACTAGAGACTAGAGGTTGACTCTAGGGTTTCAAATGGAAGGCTTTCACATAACTTGGTTAATTGTTCCACCTAACTTATCTTATCCTTCTGATACAATTTGATTTTATCTTGAGTCTAGTCTATGTGTTTGATTCCTTGATAAGCATTCACATCTTATTTATGAATAAAAATGACATGATCATAAATGTAATACATGTACAAACATATAAGACATACATACATATATATGTTTAAGTATATGCATACACATCTGTTTGCAATGTTGCATGTATGTTTCATATATGCAAATATAATTGCATCTGTTTATGTACATAGATAATTGCACAAATATGCGCAAGCTTTTGCGCACATAATGACAAGATAAGGCTGTGTAGGCATCTTGAGAGATTTATATCACCCTAGCATCCAAGTAACACTTGTGATAAGTTGATATCAAGGTTTTGGCCCCATTTTGGGCTGCGGTCATTTTTAGCTAAAACAAACAACGACTAGCCATGGTCGCTTTTTTAAAAGCTTAATCTTAGTGTTGATATCTTATTGTGGTGATTTCCTCATTTATTTAAGTACATAGTCTATATGGTGCTGAAATTTAGTGGTTTCTCATTGTTTTTCTTAAGTTAAAAAAGGGAACAAATAATAAACATAACACTTGATGACCTAAGGCCTCTAAAATGGCCCTTATTATAGAAATTTATAAAGACTATTGCGAACAGCTACATATAATACATGTCATAAAAATAATATTTTCTATATAAAATAAATATAACATTCCATAACCTCAAATATAAGAAATAAATGCTTCTTAACTCAAATATTAGAAAGAAATGCTAAATTCAATATCTTGTGAGCTCTTTTGAAAAAGTGAAGAAAAAGCTTTGGATATACTGGGCACCAAAAAGCTTCATGGTTGATGAACACAATGAATTTTCAAAAAATCAGATGTTATAAATAATATATACAGCGGTACAAAGTAGCAGTACACTTAGGAATTTCACACATCTAAAATTAACTTCAGCAGAAATTGTTGAAATTACAAAATAAAGAACCTATAGCACAAAATACTCTGAAATGTCATGTAATAATTTTTCTTGGATTCTTTTATATTATTTTTTATTGAAAATCTAAAACTTGGAGTAGCACTTCTAAAACTGTCAAAAACGAAGCTCCATGGACTTACTCAAAGTGGAAACTGAGTTTCCAGACCTTGGCTCCAGAATTCTAGAACTAGCATGTAGAAAATGTTGCACATCCACATGAACCCAAAAAGGAGGAAAAAACAAATTTACATATAGATAAAGAGGATGACTAAATTTTTTCTCATAAAAGGTCTTTTTGTAAATATAACAAAATGTTGAGTCAAAAGAGGGTGGAAGTGTTGCACCCAAGAATTTCTGTTATAACATTAGAGATTATTAAGGATATCATCATTCAATAATCACAAACATATATAGATCTCTTACTTTGAATCTTTGGGATGAGAACCAAATGTTTTTGCTTGAAATTGTGTTTAAAATGAAACAAACTTCTTCCCTTCAAACAAGCTGAAATAGGGAAAATAGTATGTGGATCGTAGAGTCATACTTATATGTTGAAATTGATTACCAAGAGACTAGAGATTTCCAAATAACAAACATTGACCGGATATTGGAGAACCCGAAAGTGTTTCAAGAACACAAAAGGGTTTCACTAGTATCATTATGTTTGGGGTGGATCCTCTGACCAACTTGATGTTAATTTAAATCTATTTACCATGCAAACCCATGCACCTCAAAATGTTATTCACCTCTAACTCAAATATCACAAGTGTATGGACATGTCAACCATATACAAAACAGACATCATCCTGTCACAGGATGTGCATATGATGGGACACTCAATTCATTGATAATTTTCTTCTTTAGAGGATTACAGCCCTTTATAACTCACATGATCCAAAAAATGGACTGTTTTTATCAGATACATAAGCCATTCTCCCACCGAAAATAAATTCAACTCAAATTAGTTGGTTAATGGTATTGATCAATTGTTATGGTCTGGATTCTGATAAGTCAGTCCTGAACTCTTGCACACACCTCCTTCTCTACATTTTTAGGAAAGGGGTGCTTAGCTGCTACCAAGGTCTCAATTGCTGAATTCTCTAAATAATGAGCCCCCTCTCAACCTCTTATACATCATTGCAGCAGAAAAAAAAGGCCAATAAACCAATTCAGACCACCACTGAGTTTATTCAGAGAAAGAATAATAGCTGTTGTAATGACCATTATTCGCCATTACAATGAAGATAATGGACCATAGCCGATAGGAAACTGTCGTTATCCGCTAAAGTTGACTTTTATGGAATAAAAAATTCTTGCAGTAGCATAGATATTAGAATTTAAAAATATTATTGCAG
>NC_025997.2:34013858-34234574 GCF_000442705.2 Elaeis guineensis | reverse complement strand
ATTCTGCGCGGCTCCACCACTCTCTGGCAAGTCACGACAACGGATGCCGCTCCACTCTCCGCAACAGGCTCCACATGGCGAGTCACAGTGATAGCCATGACCCCACCCATTTACTCTCCGTAACAAACTCCTCTTGGCCCCGAGCGGCCCACTACTAGGTAGTTACAAACGTCGCTATCAATCCGTTGCCCCCTCCGCCTATAAAAAAGGGGGGTCCCAGATACGTTATTTTCTAAGCTCTAATTTCTATCTCAAAACTCTGCTAAAATTTCCATTCGAGTACTCCATTCTTGTTGAGGCAGAGAACTGACTTGAGTGTTAGAGGGTCTTGCCGGAGCACCCCCAACTCCGGTTTAGACTTTCTTTGCAGGTCCCGACGGCGACCGCGACTCCCTCGACTCCAGCTTCTCCGACGCAGGTAGATTTTTGCACCAACAGGATTGGTGCTAGAGGAAGGGTGCTGTGTCTTCGCAGTACCCTTATTCTTAAAGAAGCGCTCAACGGGACCGCCTCCGATCATCTTCCCCGATATCCTCTCCTCCAGTTTCCTGCCTGGCCTCCACCTGATGCCTCCCCGAAGGGCAACCTCCAGGCGGTCAACGGCCTTCGCGGCCAGATCTCGGCGAGCTCCACAAGCCCCGACCCCGTCTCCGATCTCCCAGGCTCCTCCTCCTTCGGCAACAGCAGTCGACATGGAGCGGTCAGATGATCGACTTTCGACGGATTTCGCCAACACCATCTCGGGAGAATCCCGACAGGGAACAACCGATGTATTGGCCGGACCTCCCAAACGACAAAGGATTGAGGAATCCATAACCTTTACTGAAGAAGATGCTCGGGGAGTTCAATTTTCTCATAACGATGCAGTTGTAGTTTCTTTAAATATAGCTAATTATGATGTCCACCGCATTCTTGTCGACAATGAAAGTTTGGCCGATATTTTGTTCTACGATGTCTTCTCAAAAATATCCATCTTTGATGGCCATTTGGGGCCGATTAGCTCCCCTCTGGTAGGGTTTACTGGCGATGCTGTCCCGGTGGAGGGGGTAATAACTTTGACTGTAGCTGCGAGTCGATATCCAAGAAAATCCAGGGCTTTGGTGAATTTCTTGGTGGTGAAGGCGCCGTCAGCCTACAACGCAATCCTCGGCCGACCTGGCCTCAATGCTCTCCGGGCCATGGTGTCAACCTACCATTTGAAATTGAAATTTTCTACTAACCAGGGGGTCGGAGAAGTCAGGAGAGACCAAGCCCTGGCCAGACACTGCTACAACATAGCCTTGCAAAGAAGTGACCAATCTGACCTCTGTCCGATTGATGGGCTAGATGCCCGTGACGATCTCGCTGAGGAAAGGGACGGCCCAATCGAAGATCTGGTTTCGATTCCTTTGAACGATGGGAATACGGAGCATGTGGTGAAGATCGGCTCCAACCTGGGGGAAGAGGTGCGGACGTAGCTCATTAATTTTCTATGAAAGAATGCGGACGTTTTCGCTTGGGTTCCAGCAGACATGCCGGGGATTGACGCAGAAGTCATGGAACACCGTCTGGCCGTCGATCCAAAGCATCGACCGATGAAAGAAAAAATTCGAGGTCATGCATCGGAGATGCAAAAAGCGATAGCCGAGGAAGTGGACAAACTCCTGAAAGCCGGATTCATTAGAGAATCAATTATCTTGACTGGATTTCCAACGTTGTCCTAGTCAAAAAGGCAAACGGCAAGTGGAGGATGTGTATAGACTTCAAAAAGCTGAATAAAGTCTGCCCAAAGGACAGCTACCCTCTGTCCAGAATTGATCAACTGGTGGATGCAACCTCGGGCCATGAGCTTCTCACCTTTGTGGATGCATTCTCCGGCTATAATCAAATCAGGATGGTGCCAGAAGACGAAGAAAAGACTGCTTTCATTACTAACCGTGGCTTTTACTGTTACAGGGTCATGCCTTTCGGCCTCAAAAATATAAGTGCGACCTATCAGCGGCTGGTGAACAAAATCTTCAAGGAGCAGATCGGCCGCAATATGGAGGTCTACGTAGATGACATGCTCGTGAAAAGCAAATCTTCCATGAACCACATCGCCGACCTCGAGGAGACCTTCGGTGCCCTCCGAAAATATAAGATGAAGCTGAACCCGACTAAATGTGCTTTCAGAGTGACCTCGGGGAAGTTCCTGGGCTTCATGGTATCGGGGTGCGGGATTGAAGCCAATCTAGAGAAAATTTGCGCCATCCAGGAGATGGCCGCCCCGAAGTCGATAAAAGAGGTTCAGCACCTTACAGGGAGGGTGGCAGCCCTGAATCACTTCATTACGAGGTCGGCCGAACGGTGCTTACCCTTCTTCCAAACCCTCAAGCGGTCGAAGAACTTCTGTTGGACCACTGAGTGCCAACAGGCATTCGAAGAGCTAAGGAGCTACCTCGGCTCACCTCCGTTGTTGGCAAAGCTCGAGCCTGGAGAGGAGCTGTTTTTGTACCTGGCGGTCTCTCCTATGGCTCTCGCAGCAGTTCTTGTCAAGGAAGAAGCAAAAATTCAACGACCGATCTACTACATCAGTCGCGCATTGAGGGATGCCGAAACCAGGTATACTAAATTAGAGAAACTAACTTACGCCCTGTTGATTGCAGCCTGGAGGCTCTGACTCTACTTTCAAGGGCACACCGTAACATTGCTTACCGACCAGCCGATCAAGGCGATTCTGCACCGGGCAGATGCCTCCGGGAGGATAGCAAAATGGGCGATCGAGCTCACAGAATTCGACATCAACTATCGACCTAGACCGACAGTGAAAGCCCAGATATTGACAGATTTTATAGTAGAGTGCACTATCTCGAAGGAGGCCAAACCTGAACAGGGTGAAATTGACGGCCTGGAGCCCCGACCGAACTCACCCGAAGAAGAAGCAGACCCCCCTGGTTGCTTTTGGGCCCTCTACGTGGATGGATCTTCCAATATGTTGGGCGCAGGCGCGGGCCTGATCTTGATCAGTCCGGAGAGAATCGTCGCGGAGTACGCTCTGCGCTTCAAATTTTCCTCAACAAACAATGGAGCGGAATACGAAGCTCTGATCGTAGGATTGAGGATCGCCAAAGAATTGGGAGTAGATAGGCTCCAAGTTCATAGCGACTCCCAATTGGTAGTGGGACAAGTCAGCGAAAACTTTGAAACACGGGAGGACAGCATGGCTAAGTATCTTGAAAAGGTAAAGGAGCTCATCCCCGCCTTTAGTAGCTTCAACATCAGGCAGATTCCAAGGATGAAAAATACCAGGGCCGATCTTCTCTCCAAGCTGGCTACGCTGGCTCTGGCTGAATTGGGCACTTCAGAACTTCAAAGAGAACGTTAGAAAGTGTGACCGATGTCAGAGATATGCCAACATCCAGAGACAGTCCGCCGCCGAGCTTACACCCTTGAGTGCCCCATGGCCATTTGCGCAGTGGGGGATGGATATCCTTGGACCCTTTCCCATGGCGTCGGGGCAGAGGAAGTTCTTCCTGGTAGCAATTGACTATTTCACCAAGTGGGTCGAAGCCGAACCGCTGGCGAAAATCACAGAAGCTAAAGTGCAAGACTTCGTCTGGAAGTCAATCGTTTGCAGGTTCGGCCTGTCGAGAACCCTAATTACTGATAATGGGCGACAATTTGCGGGAGCGAGATTCGTCGAATTTTGTGAAGACCTAAACATCTCCCACAACTTCACATCGGTAGTCCATCCTCAGGCGAACGGCGAAGCTGAAGTGATCAACAGAACTCTGCTGCAGGGGATCAAGACAAGGCTCGAAAAAGTGAAGGAAACTTAGGCAGACGAACTTTATCATGTGTTATGGGCATACCGAACTACCCAAAGACTGCCCACGGGGGAGACCCCCTTCGCTCTAGCCTTCGGAACGGAGGCTGTTATCCCAATTGAGCTCAAGCTCCCATCGGTACGAGTCGTGGCATTCAACGAACATCACAATTCGTAAGGTCTTAAAGCCAACCTCGACTTGCTGGAAGAAAAATGGGAGGTAGCTCAAGTTCGGATGGCAGCCTACAGATAGAAAGTCATCCGCTATTACAATTCCAGGGTCAAAAATAAAGTCTTTAGAGCAGGAGACCTAGTGCTTCGACGAGCCGCTGTCTCGCAACCTTAGGATCGAGGGAAGCTTACTCCAAATTGGGAAGGTCCATATGAAGTCAAGGAAGTAGTCCAGCCCGAAACTTATTACCTCAAGGAGCTCGGAGGAGCAGACCTCCCGCGACCATGGAGCTCGAAAAACTTACGAATGTATTACCGATAACTTTATTTTAAATAAAAGTTTTATATCCACATGTCTTCTCTCTTTGCACGAGCCTATATCGACAGGACAGTCAAAACAAACCGTGTCGGGAGCAGGAGGAGAACTTCATCTTGACACAATCGAAGGACCGGTTCTCCTTAGACCGGATGGGGGGAGAGGCCCTGCAACGCCCATATGTGCCCCCACGGCCCTGTTAGGGACAGGAGGAGAACCTCGTCCTAACTTGAGCAAAGTCGAAGGCCCGGTTATCCTTAGATCGGATGGGGGGAGAGGCCCTGCAACGCCCATATGTGCCCCCACAGCCCTGTTAGGGACAGGAGGAGAACCTCGCCCTAACTTGAGCAAAGTCGAAGGCCCGGTTATCCTTAGACCGGATGGGGGGAGAGGCCTTGCAACACCCATATGTGCCCCCACGGCCCTGTTAGGGATAGGAAGAGAACCTCACCCTAACTTGAATAAAGTCGAAGGCCCGGTTACCCTTAGACCGGATGGGAGGAGAGGCCCTGCAACACCCATATGTGCCCCCATGGCCCTGTTAGAGACAAGAGGAGAACCTCGCCCTAACTTGAGCAAAGTCGAAGGCCCGATTATCCTTAGACCGGATGGGGGGAGAGGCCCTGCAATGCCCATATGTGCCCCCACGGCCCTATTAGGGACAGGAGGAGAACCTCGTCCTAACTTGAGCAAAGTCGAAGGTCCGGTTATTTGTAGACCGGATGGGGGGAGAGGTCATGCAGCGCCCATATGCGCCCCCACAGCCATGTTAGGGGTAGGAGGAGAACCTCGCCCTAACATGAGCAAGATCTAAGGCCCGGTTATTTATAGATCGGATGGGGGAAGAGGCCATACAGTGCCCATATGTGCCCCCGCAGTCTCGTTAGGAACAGAAGGAGAACCTCGTCCTAACCTGAGCTGAAACCGATCACATCAGAAATGAGGGAAGAACCTCATCCTGACATCAATTAAGGTCCCGCCATTCGAGACCTGACAAGAAAGAAGAAAACCTTCTCGGCGGCCCTCCTGCGCTACCGCGACTCCATAAAAAGCTAGAGAGAACCCTTGCTTAAAAGGAGGGAGATGTGAAGGAACAGCGGCGGGCTACCCCAGTGAAAAATGGAGGTCGAACTACACCAAAGACACAAAAGACCTCATCTCCATGAAGGAGGAAGAGAAAGAGAGATCTACGGGCACAAGCGAAAAGGCGAATCGATACGGCAATGGCTAGGAACCCTCAAACGGTGTCGACGTCGAACAAATCAGAAAACAACAAGAAATTCGATAATGACGACCTAATACGAAGATGAACAAGGAACCCTCGGACAACATCGACATCGTACGGGACAAAAAATGAAAGGAGTCCGACGGACGACAATTCAACACGACGCACGGGCAAGAGGTGTGAGGACAGGGATGACTCGAAGAACGCTTAGGGCCAAGGTGGATGCCAAAGAGGGTCAGAGCTCTCAGAGAGAAGGCAGACACCGACAGAACTTTCAGGTGGAATGAGACTCCTGAAGGTGGAAAGGCGGGTTTAAATAGACCCTGAGATTCGATGCTATAATGATCGCAGATCTCCCCAGGCCGACCCACACTCGTCACATGTCCCACTCGCCACAGCAGGTGGCTAAAAGCGGCTGACAGCTAACAAAGTCATTACTGTGCCGTACCTGGGCCAACGCTCCAGCAAAAATTCCGAAAGGTCCCTTCGGATCACCCCGATTTGAAAAGACTCCGGCATGTGTGCATTAAATGTCAGAATATCTGAGGGCGATCGTGCACAGGATTCAAAGGGATAACTTCGGCTGTGAAAATTTCTCTATACTTCTTTCATTCGAAACTCGAACTCGAAAGTAAGGGGACTGGTGTTGGGTATAAAATACCCCCCCAGCCGAAGTTCGTGACAGGAATGACCCTCCAGGGATTCTACCAAATTCCGACCTTCGGCGACATCTTTTCGAACCTCTCAGGCGGCCGAGCCTCCGCAACATTCTCAAGTTCTGCCGACGGATAAACCCCCACCAGCATTGACCGGATTCTTCACGACGGACGGACTCCACCCAAGTTTCTACCTGCTAGACTTCATCCGAACTCCTACGAGAGCCGGACTTCGTCCGCGACTCCGACTACCTGCTAGACTTCATCCGGACTCCTACGGGAGCCAGACTTCGTCTGTGACTCCGACTGTGGGTAGACTTCATCCGGACTCCTACGGAAGTCGGACTTCGTCCCCGACTCCGAATGCAAATAGACTTCATCCAGACTCCTACGGGAGCCGGACTTCATCCCTGACTCCAACTGCAGGAAGACTTCATCTGGACTCCTACGGGAGCCGGACTTCATCCCTGACTCCAACTGCAGGAAGACTTCAACTGGACTCCTACGGGAGCCAAACTTCATCCCCGACTCCGGTTGCAGGAAGACTTCATCCGGACTCCTACGGGAGCCAGACTTCGTCCCCGACTCCGGCTGCAGGAAGACTTCATCCGAACTCCTACGGGAGCCGGACTTCATCCCCGATTCTGGCTGCAGGAAGACTTCATCCGGACTCCTACGGGAGCCGGACTTCATCCCCAACTCCGGCTGTAGGAAGACTTCACCCGGACTTCTATGGGAGCCGGACTTCATCCCCGACTCCGACTGCAGGAAGACTTCATCCGGACTCCTACGGGAGCCGGACTTCATCCCCGACTCTGGCTGCAGGAAGACTTCATCCGGACTCCTACGGGAGCCGGACTTCGTCCCCGACTCCAACTACCGGAAGACTTCATCCGGACTCCTACGGGAGCCGGACTTCATCCCCGACTCCGACTGCAGAAAGACTTCATCCGGACTCTTACGGGAGCCGGACTTCATCCCCGACTCCAACTACAGGAAGACTTCATCCGGACTCCTACGGGAGCCAGACTTTCGCCCAGAACTCCTGTTGCAGGTAGACCTCATCCGAACTCCTACAAAGGTCGGACTCCGAACTTCTACCACAAGCGATCTACCCCGAGCTTCTGCTACAAGCGGTCTACTTCAAATTTCTACTACGAGCGGTCCGCATCGGATTTTCACTGTAAGCCTTCATCCGAGCTCCCATTGTGGATGCATTCCTTTCGAATTTCTATCGCAGGCAGGCTTCAACCGAGCCCCTCGACAAATGATCCCCATCCGGGCTTTTACAGAGATCGGACTCATACCGAACTCCTATAGCGGACAGATCCCGGATGGACTCCTACGACGCACGGGCTCCAGCAGCCGGACCCCTCCAGCGGATGAACCTCTTCAGCACCATCCGACACCCACTGACCGGTCGACCCTCCATCGAATTCTGCGTAAGACTGAGCTTCGTCTGCGGAAAGCCCCCCGACCGAGCTCCTACAGCAAATGACCCTCGCCTGTAGTGTTAATGCTCAAGGCACCCAATGGTAGAAGGCTCGCCAGCAACATCCAAACTCCTCTCAGATGGATAGCTACCTCTCTCCGCCAGGTGCTTCGACCGAGCTTCAGCCGACAGGCCTGG
The DNA here is from genome assembly GCF_000442705.2 of Elaeis guineensis. Lineage (NCBI taxonomy): Eukaryota > Viridiplantae > Streptophyta > Magnoliopsida > Arecales > Arecaceae > Elaeis > Elaeis guineensis. Next base: position 34,226,792 of record NC_025997.2, on the reverse strand, counting down.
ACTCCCTGATAGGCCACAGTAATGGCCACGACTCTGCTCCACCTCCTGCGATGGATTCTGCACGGCTCCACCACTTCCCGCAACAGGCTCTGCGCGACAGGCCACAGTAATGGCCACGACTCTGCTCCACCTCCTGCGATGGATTCTGCGCGGCTCCACCACTCTCCGCAACTGGCTCCACGCGGCAGGCCGCAGTAATAGCCACGATTCTGCTCCACTTCCTACGATGAATTCTGTACGGCTCCACAACTCTCTGGCAAGTCACGACAACGGATGCCACTCCACTCTCCGCAACAGGCTCCACGTGGCGGGTCACGGTGATAGCCACGACCCCATCCATTTACTCTCCATAACAAACTCCTCTTGGCCCAGAGCGGCCCACTACTAGGCAGTTACAAATGTCGCTATCAATCCGTTGCCCCCTCCGCCTATAAAAAGGGGGGTCCCATATACGTTATTCTCTAAGCTTTAATTTTTATCTCAAAACTCTGCTAAAATTTCCATTCGAGCACTCCATTCTTGTTGAGGCAGAGAACTGACTTGAGTGTCGGAGGGTCTTGCCGGAGCACCCCCAACTCTGGTTTAGACTTTCTTTGCAGGTCCCGACGGCGACTGCGACTCCCTCGACTCCAGCTTCTCCGACACAGGCGAATTTTTGCACCAACATATATATATATATATATATATATATATATATATATATATATATATATATATACATATGTGTATATATATATATATATACATATGTATATATATATACACATATGTATATATATATACATATGTATATATATATATATAGATATACATATGTGTTGGATATAAAATACCCCCCCAGCCGAAGTTCGGGTCGAGAGTGACCCTCCCGGGACTCTGCCGGCATCCGACCTTGAGCGATATATTTCCGAACCTCTCCGGCGGTTGAGCTTCCGCAACATTCCCAAGTTCTGCTAACGGATAAACTCCCACAGCTTCTTTCGCAAGTGTCGACCAGGTTCCCCCGACGGACGAACCCCTGCCGCGTCTCTCGAACTTCTCCAACGATGAGCTTCTTCCATCATCTGTCAGGCTGCTCCAAATGCTCTTGGGATTCTACTGTCGACCGACCTCCTACAAGGGTCAACCGTTCTCCGGACCTCTTCCAGATTTTTTCCCCAATAGGGTTCGATCGACTCCAATCCGAATTTCTTCCAGAACTTCATCAGTTCGTCGGTGGCCGAGCTTTCCCAACAGCAGATCTCCATGATGGATGGACTCCATCCAATTTTCTACGACAGTCGACCGCCTTCCGGACTTCGTCCGGGCTCCCACGGGAGCCAGACTCCTTCTCCGAACTCCTACTGCAGGTAGCCTTCGTCCGGGCTCCTACAGGAGCCAGACTTCAGCCCCGAGCTCCTATTGCAGGTAGGCCTCATCCGAATTCTGACAAGGGTCGGACTCCGAGGCCCCACCACAAGCGGTCTACTTCGAGCTACCACAACAAGCGGTCTACTTCGAATTTCTACTACAGGCAGTCCACGACAGATTTGTACTGTAAGCCTCCACCCGAGCTTCTATTGTGAACGAATTCCCTCCGAACTTCTATTGCAGGCAGGCTTCGGTCGAGCTTTCTTTACAAATGAGCCCCATCTGGACTTCTACGGGAACCGAACTCCGATCGAACTTTTGTAGCAGACAGATTCAGGAGGAACCCCTACGACATACGGACTCCAACAGCCGAACCCCTCCAGCAGGCGAACCTCTCCAGCGCCATCCGACATCCACTGCCGGTCGACCTTCCACCAGATTCTGCATGAAATCGAACTTCATCCACAGCAAGCCCCTGACCAAGCTTCTACAGCAGATGATCTTCACCTGCAACACCAGCGCCCAAGGCACCCAACGGTAGAAGGCTCGCCAGCAACGTCCGAGCTCCTCTTAGACGGAGAACCACCTCTCTCCACCAGACACCCCAACCGAGCTTCGACCGATAGGCTTGGACTCCCTGCCAGGCCACAGTAATGGCCACGACTCTGCTCCACCTCCTGTAATAGATCCCATGCGGCTCCATCATGCTCTGGCGAGTCACGACAACGGACATCACCCCACTCTCTACAACAGGCTCCACGTGGCAGGCCACGGTGATGGCCATGACTCCACTCCACTACTCTCCGTAACAAACTCCTCATGGCCTCGAATGGCCCACTACCAGGCGACTACAGACATCACTGTCAATCTGTTACACCCTCCGCCTATAAAAAGAGACCCCTAGATACGTTATTTCCTTAAGCTCTAATCTCTATCTCAAAACTCTGTTAAAAATTTTTGTTCGAGCACTCCATTCTTGTTGAGGCAAAGAACTGACTTGAGCATCGGAAGGTCTTGCCGGAGCACCCCCAAATCCGATTTAGACTTTCTTTGCAGGTCCCGGCAGCGACCGCGACTCCCTCGACTCCAGTTTCTCCAACGCCAGCAAATTTTTGCACCAACAATATGTATATATATATGTATATATATGTATAGATATACATATGCATATATATATACATATGTATATCTATATATATATATACATATGTATCTATATATATATATACATATATATATAAATATATATATATATATATATATTGTTAGGAATAGTGTCTCAAAGCCAATCGTCAGCCTGTTGACGGTTGTGCTCATTTTTGTATATGTACATAAATTATGAATTAATAAAAATTACTTTGGTATTTTTCATCATAAAATGTTTTATCTTCTAATAAACTCCTATGTTGTGGTGAAGTCTTTAGGATTATTTAGACTCGACAAAGGAGGATTTGTCGTTTAGTCTTTAAATCTGTTCGCGACCAAATGATACGTTGTTACCAAGGACGACAACGTTTATCAAGCATAAATCATTGTGTGCCATATAGGTTGGTTGTCCTCTTAACCAATGAGTGTGGAGACACTGGTATGGCATACAGGTGAGATTTAAGGGTACATCTGTACTGAACGTGACTGACTCCGGAGCTATTTCTGCTATCAAGATTTGCTCCAATGGAATATGGGTATAAATATCCCTCCGACCTGAGACTGCCATGGCGACTTGCAAGTAACTCACTGCACTTATGCACTAGACTACCTGAATTTCTAATTCAGTGACGGAAGGCTACTGGGTGTAGTCAAGTACTTGACTTATCGGTGCGTGTGTCAAGATGGGATTCATCACTTCAATTTAGGAGCTGTGTACAGTCGTATTTCAATTTAGCAAAATCTTAGCCAGGGTAGTCTTTGTGAGGAGTCACAGGAGTGTTTGAGTTGAGCACGATTCGGATGATCTGATCAGGGTTGACAGTTTAACCCTGAGTCATCCTAAACATAGGGATCAAAAGGATGAATTATACAGTAACCATATTCATGTAGGTTCTGAGTGTTGCGATTGTGACTCTTCAACCTATCCGGACATCGGGTACCATTGCTAGATGGTCACTTTGATTAGTACAGGAATTGGTTCCTGTGCTACCGGCTTAGGTTCGAACCTGTGGAGTCACACACATTAGAGGTTCCTATCTGATCTGATGGCTGCTGTAGAATCTTCATATTTGGGACTCAGTGATCGAGAATCAGGATTCTTTGATCATGAGTTCCACACATTATGGGTACCGGGGTCATGAGTCCCACTGGTTGGGACTTTTCGATCAGGGTTACATATTGATGAATTCTGATGCCCGATTGCCCATCGAATTTGGACTCAATATTTATGAGAGATTTAATTAGTGATTTAATTACTAATTAATTCAATTTGATTGAGTAATTATTTTTGGATCAAGTTCAATTGAATTGGATTCAGTTGGGTTTGACCCGATTAGGTTAAGAGTTGACCTAATCGTCGAGATGGTTTGGTCCCTGATTTGATCAGGGGTTGGGCTTAGTCAATTTCTGATTTGATTAGAATTTTATTGAGCCTAATTAAGTCTAATTTAGTTAGATTTAAATTAATCTAATTGGACCTAAATTATTTGATTCAATTAGGTTGGTTTAAATAATTAAACCACCTTGACCCAATCTCTATGCGCCACCTCACTTCCATTGCACCCATTTGAATTCATGAGAAGGAACTTCTCATGAATTATTTCTTCACACCAAGCCCTCTCCATGCCCCACTTTAATGTACCATATGAATGGATAAGGATGATTGGTTGGCCATTCAAATTCAAAATAAAGTTTGAATTTGAATGGGCAATCAATCTTTGCACCTTATCCCTTTTTTTACGTCCCATTTATTATATGAGAAAAGATTTCTCATGAAATCACTCCATGCATAATTTAAGCCATACCTCATGCCTTTAGTGGATAAGAGATGAGTTAGTATCCATTTGAATTCAAAATTTGATTTGAATTCAAATGTGCAATTACTCATCTTTATCCTTTTTTTTGGATAAGATGTTTGACGTGGTTATAAAAGGAGGAGAAGAGTGGGGCGTGCATGAAGAAGATTTTTTTGGAGAAAAATTTTGGGGCATGAGAAGTCTTGTGCGTGAGAAGAAAGTCCATATCCTTCCAAGAGAAAAAGAAAGAAAAGAAAGAAAAGAAAGAAAAGTGGGTGCAAGATTTATGGTGAGTTTCCTAGAGTTTTAGCCTGGGGTTCGGGAAGAGAAAAAGTGAGCTACGAGTGTCGTGAGCCCACAAAATCTCAGAAAGATTTTCAACATCCTCTCAAGCACGTCTGTTGATGATCCAGAGCATCCAAAGAATCGACAGACATCGATCGAAGGAGTTCGATCAGCATCGACCGTCAAAAGGGCTCTACAACGAGCTAGCACTCGTGAGGAGTCGATCAGATCGAAAGCTTCATGTGGATGATCTGCAGAGGCCAGACACACTATGTTACTGCATCACAATGATTAGACTCTTCCGACGGTGATCAGATTACGGTGATCTACTACCCGCATAAAGATATTATGTTCTGAACACATTACAGTAAAGTGTTTACTGTTTGAATTTGAGATTCAAATTTAAATGAATGCATGCAATATATCATATTTAGATCCTAGTGTAGGATAAATTTATATTAATTAATTAAATTAATTAATATTTTTTCACTATAAAATCATAATTTTGAAAAAATTTTAAAATTATCATTTTACCCCTGCACTGAATTTTCCCCACAAATGGTATCAGAGCAAGGTTCTTAGATATGATATATATATTTGCATGTGTAGATTAAGTTGTAATCTAAAAGTTTAAATTTAAAATTTGAAATTTAAAATTTAAAATTTAAATTTTGAAAGTTGTTCGAAATTCAAAATTCAAAAATTTGAAATTCAAAATTTGAAATTTAAATTTTGAAATTTGAAATTCGAAATTCAAAAATTTAAAATTCAAATTTTGAAATTTGAAATTTGTTTGTAATTTAAAATTTAAAATTTAAATTTTGAAATTTAAAATTTGAAATTGGTATATTTAGATATACTTGATCCAAGTAGCAAGTAATCGAATTGGATTGGTTGCCATGACCGTCTGGTCATAAGAGAAAAATAGGGTTTAAAGGCCCTCTCCTCCCATTCGATGGGGTCTCCTATGGCAGTAGGGGTGCCGCAGCAATTATATCCCATACAGATAAAGCAGCAAAAGAAATTAATTGTAAAGGTTCAATTGTGAAATTTATCATGAATGTGTTAGATTAGATCTAAAAGAATATTCATGATTTATTTTGATTGAGTTATTTTCTGTTATGTAATTAGCAATAGGATTGCTATTTATGAAATGTGCTGATCTATTTGTGAAATGAGTCAACATATTTGGTGAATAGAAAACTCTTATCCTACTCCTTCTGCTTACCACTTTATATAGGATGGAGAATGCTGTTACTATGTAACTTCTATCCCTTAAAATTTTGGATATGCTTGTTGCTGCATTTAATGAATGGTTACCTCATAAACTATTATTAAAATTGAGTAAAGAGTCATCATTGGGTTATTATTACGCCCCATGATCTCATGAATATGGGTTATCAACACCCACATTGAATAACCATCGTTCGATCCTTATTTTTTTAGGATCCAGATAGTCGACAAGACACAAAGGATATTTTTAGCTGGATATCGAGTCGCATGCCAAACTTAGTCTGCTGAAATCCAAGTTAGTCTTAGTTAGTCATAATCAATTGAACTCTGAATTGGATCGTCGGCCGATATCGAAGTCGGCATGATCCTTTTAATTGGTCGCTAGCTTAGTCAGTTGAGAGACGAAGATTTACCCCAATACTTGCCCCCAACTCCTGAGTCCGATGGTGTAGTGCGATTGGATGAAAGGAGTTAATTAGTGCTTTGGACTTCATGCCTGACTCTGAGTTTTTTCCTTTGGTGAACTTCATTTATTGTTGTCTCAAAAAAAGGCATCCAACCATTCTATCATTTTGCAAAGTGCGTAGCCGTTTGTCGCATCGCAAGATGTGTGGCGGCTCCATCGTTTCACGGGACGTACAGTAGTTATTGCTGTGGATTGTCTAAAATGAGTTTCCATAATGATTATGGAACATGTAGCAAAATAATGATTCTTGAGCGGTCTGAGTCAGCTACTTGTCAATCAACTATTTATTTGATAGATTTTCATGCGGATTCGGCTGACTTGGCAAGATTGCAGTGGCGGTGCATTGAAAAGCTAAATAAATCATTGACTGAGATCATTGCTATGCATCATAATCTTTGACGATGGTGGGATTTTCTATGTTGATCGTAGCTGCATCTTTATAAATAGAAGGTCTTCTTTCCTTTGAATCTTCTTTCAGTTTCTGGCTTCTTTGCTACCAATCCCATTTCTTTGCTCTAGCTTTCTTTGCTCCAGCCCTTAGTTGGGCATTGGGTTCATCCTCTCGGTGTTCTAGGCTTCATCATTGTTGGCTCCTCTATCATCGTTGGTGTACTTGTGAGGTCGATCTCTTTTTGCCTTCTCTTTTTTTCTAGCTTCATAGGGTTTCTTTAAGAGTTTTTAGGAATGTCTTCATCCAAAAGGGAGTTTGGATGAGAATGTTGTGAGAGATCAAGGTTCTCAAGCTCCAAATACTCGGAGGGAGACTAAAGATGTTCCTCGAAATGCTCTTGAGGATGTTACTTTCTCTTGACAATATCACCTTGGTTCTCATGAGTTGGATGATCAACCAGCTATCGAGAATCTTTTTGGACCTCTTTATGAGGGTTTGAGCTATTTAAGGTTGACATTCAGTAGCTAAGAGATCATTATCGAATCTCGAGTTGATATAGGTTGTTGGCACCTGACGAAGATGGTCGGGTTGTCCGTCCTCTTAATAGCTACATTATCATTTATGAGAAGTTCCTTCAGTCGAGGCTCCTATTTTCTTTATATTCTTTCTTCATCAATGTTTTTGATTGGTATGATATAGTCCCTGCCTAACTTGCTCTTATTTCCATCCGAATTCTTTTTTCTTTTGTCATCCTTTGTCACCTCCTCTTCTTTGAGCTAAGAATCTCTCTTTTTTGTGCTCTTTTTATGTTGAAGAAACATCCTCGGAAGAGAAGATGATGGTTCTTTAGTCCCCAGTATCATTGTCAATTTATTACCAAGCTTCCTTCTTCCATTCATGGGTGGAAGAATAAGTTCTTCTATATCACCGCCGACCATCCATGAGGTTTCAGTTAGATCTGGACTACTCCCAATCTTTTTCCAAACAAGAATGAAGTAATCCTCGAGGAAGATTAGGAGTAGTATGAGTTACTGCTTGGCATCAAAGTTCTAACTCAACAAAAACTTCTCGAGGAGCCATCGTTGTACGACACCAAGCTAAGTCCGATTAACTCCTTAGGTAGACTTCTCTTTTCGAAGTTCCAAATTTTTCTGTAGATTTGCTTTTTATCTGAAGACTAACTTTTCTTGTCGATTTGTAGGCATGAAGATTTCAGTGGAAGCTATTCAGCGTGCCGTCAAGAAGAGGTCGAGCTTTGATCCCCATGGACCTTCTCAGAGACCGCTGAAGAAACCCCGAGAAGGATCTTCTTTACGAGTTTCGAGAACCACCCAGCTACCATCGCCACTCTGAGGATCTCTGTCAAAATGGATGTCACCCCTACCATCGATGCCAGTGGTGTCCGTCGATCAGGATGACGATGTCGTTAGTGGCGGCGAAGCATCGACCAGGCCCACCAGTGCGGTTCAGGCTTTACTGATGCAAGGTGACTTGGACATTAGCTAGATTGTCTTACACTGCATTTTCTCAGCTACTGGAGATGCCAGTCGAGGGAAGGCTCCAATGCCCCCAACCTCCATGGCCGAGTTTGGCCCTTCGGAATCTCCTGAAGAGGCGTAAAGCACGCTCAAGATACACATCAAGGCAATTGACATAGTGCTCCAAGATCATCACCTTGTTGGGGAGTTGATGAATATGGTAATGCTCTCCACCGACTGGGAAGAAAGGAAGCCCCACCCAGTCGATGAAATTATATCGAGCTCCTATGCATCGTTAGTGTTGGTAAGTTTGGGTGTTTATCTTCTCGATGTTCAACTGTTAATTCTTTTCCAAATTATTGACTTAGCAAATTTTTCTTTCTTGTAGATGGCACATGATGCAACTATTTTGTATGAGGGGTTGACTGCCTTCGATCGGTTCAACCGCCAAATGGAGGATAAGGCCCAAACCGTCAATGCTCGGGCCGAAGTAGCAGAAGAACTTCTTCACGCTGCTGAGGAGAAGGAGAAGAAATATCAAGACAAACTCATGCTGCTAGGGGCCTAGTTAACTCTTTGTTGGGATAGAATCGCTAACTTGGAGTCCCGACTGAGAAGAAAAGAGAAGTTGAAGAAACTGAAGGCCAACTTCGAGAAGGAGACAGAGTCAGCGGAAGTTGCTCTCATCGAGGAGAGAGATAAGAGAAGAGATGCCGAGAAGGCCATCGGGAGGCAGAGAAAAAGATTTTGATGGTAGAGACTCAGGCCTAGGATGTAGCTCCTCGAGCACTGGCCGAGTTTGGAGCATCTCCAGCATTCGAGGATGAAATCGCTGAAGGGCCTATTGTCACCTACCGAGTTGGTTTTGAGGACTGTAAGATGGCCCTTTGTCATCTCCACCCCAAGCTAGACCTGATCGAGCTGTGACCTGATGAGGCTTTCGATGATGGCGAGGGCAACAATGCCTCCAAAGCTGATCAGGAAGCAGTTGGCCTTGACGAGCATCCTTAAATTCTTTGTACTTTTGCTTTTTGAGCTATGTACAAACCTCATTTGGGAATGAAATGAACTTCTTCTCAAATCACTTTTGTGCAGAGTTTTCTTTCTTTTGATTTCATTTGATGCTTTGGATGGGGTGACAAAATAGGGTAGTCGGCAGGCATAGTATGCAATAATAGATCACAATCCTCCATGATGCCCAAGTAAGATAGTTGGTAGGAGAACCTAGACAGCGACAAGTAGGATGGACTTAGCGAGAATTTTTCTAAATCAAGTAGTCAGTTACTATAGAATGTCGACTTGAGTAATATAGTCGATTATCAAAATATATTCAATTATTAGAAGAGTTTCTCAAATTTGTTCTGAGTTGTTCAACCCTTAGTTAATTGGGCATAAGCCGACTAACTATTTTTTGGGTGTTTCAAACGTCAAGGGTGCATTTGGTTAGCCATTAAAAAAGTATTTTTTTTATTTTTTAATTTTTAAAAATTAAAAATCAAAAAGTAATATTTGGTAACACCATGAAAAGTAAAAAGCAAAAATCAAAATAATCAAAATAATTGCTTTATATGCAAAGCAAAAATTTTTTGCTTTTCAAAACTTGCTTTTCTATATTTTTTGCTTCTCCACATCTAAAATACAAACCAAAAAGTAAAGAGTCCAAATCTTTTTCTCTCATCGAGCTCTTCACCTCTCCATCCTCTTCTCCCTCCTTTTCGAACTCTTTTCTCTTGTCGAGCTCTTCACTTGCCATCCCCAAACATTACTTTTTGCTTTATAGCAATGTAGTTACCAAACATACTTTTTGTTTTTTTTGCTTTTACTCAATAGTAAAAATAAAAAAAAATAAAAGTACTTTCTAAAAATCAAACATCAAAAAGTGTAACCAAACATACCCCAAGTTAGCTAATCGGATGTTAACAAACTAACTCTTTTGTCCATTTGTTAATTGGGCATTAGCCGAATAACTTTTCACCAGATGTCAATCAATAATTTAATTATATGACCAAGTGTCAGTCGGTCATGTTATTCGATAGATTACTGAATAGATGAACTTATTGGCATAGAGTCATAGAAAAGAAGTCTTTGATGTATTCAATCCAAATAACTTATTAGTAATACATGCGTAGATTCTCAGTATTCCAAGTCCGAGGGATTTCTTTATCGTTTAAGTTCTCGATCTTGTATGTCTCTGATCGGAGTACTTCTAAAATTTTGTAGGAATCTTCTCAATTTAGGGGACAACTTTTCTTGCTCAATCAGCTTGGAGATTTCAGCTCTTCTGAGGATAAGATCTCCTATTCAAAAAATTTTGGGTTTGATCTGAGAATTATAATATCGGGCTACTTATTATTGATATGATGCCATTCTTAGTTGAATGTGCCTCCAAGTTTCATCGAGCAAGTCTAAGTTCATGCATCATTTGTTCAAATTGGTTGACTCGTCGTAACATTTCACTCAAGTTGACGGTAGATCGATTTTCAAGGGGATCATGACTTTAGATCCAAATGTTAAGTTGAAAGGAGTTTTTCTAGTCAGAATTCGAAAAGTTATTTAGTAAGGCAACTATAGAGTTCGTCGGCCCATTGACTTTTGGCTTGATTCAATCATATCTTTAGGCCTTGCGATATTATTCTATTGGTTATCTTGACTTCTCCATTAAATTGTAGATGTCCGACTAACGTAAGCTTGTGAATGATTTGATACTTTATACAGAATTCTTCAAACTTAGTATTATTGAATTGTCGGCCATTATCTGTGATGATGATTCGGGATAGACCAAATCGATAAATAAATAATTTTCATAAGAAATCTATCATCTTTCTCTCCATTATTTGTGCTAAAAGCTCTACTTCCATTCATTTAGTGAAGTAGTCGATGGTGACCATAATAAATTTTCGTTGTCCACCAGTAGGAAGAAATGGGATAAGTATGTCCACTCCCCACTGGTCAAATGGCCAAGGTGCTGAAATTGACATGAGATAACTTGATGGAAGCCTCTGAATGTTAGTGAATCTTTGGCATTGGTCACATTTTTGTACTAAGTTGGCGGTATCCTTTTACATAGTCGGCTAGTAATATCCTCAATAGAGTATTTTATATGATAGTGATCTATTCCTCAAGTGATTGCCGCAAATACCTTCGTGGACTTCTTTGAGGGCATAATCAGCTTCAATATGATGAAGATATTTAAGTAAAGGCAAAGATGCTGACCTTCTGTAGAGTTAGCCATTGATGAGCACATATTGACTCGCCAACCATCTGATCCATCATGGTTCCACATGATCGATCGGCAAAGTTTCGTTGGTTAGGTATCGATGAATGAGTTGACCCAACTCGATTCATGGCTGACTTGGACTTGATGAATTTCTTCAATATCGATGCTTGGATTGTCAAGATGTTTGATAATTTTTTTTTCAACTCATTGCAACTAGATATCGTGAGTTGGAATAAAGAATCAACTCAGACGTTCTTTGAGCAAGGAATGTGGAAGCTCTCAAAGTAATCAAAATTCACTTGCAAAGATCGAAGCTTTTGAAAATATCTTGCTAGGATTGGATCTCATGCTTCATATTCTTCTCAAAATTGTTTGGCTATCAGTTGTGAGTTGGTGAAGACTTTTAGTCATTTCACGTCAAGATCCTTAGCTACTTTCAGCCCAACTATCAGGACTTCATATTTGGCCTGACTATTCGAGGCTTTGAAAGTGAATCGAAGAGCATACTCAGTGACCATTCCATCAATATTGGTTAAGATGAGATTCGCTCTGTAGCCTTGTGCATTTGAGGCCCCATCTGCATGTGGAATGCATGCCAGTTCCAAAGTTTTTTCCTCGAATTATTATCTAATTTCATTGTCAATAGTCATCATGCACTCAACAATAAAGTTGGCTAGTAATTGGGCCTTTATTGAGGGTCAAAAAGTGTAAGAAAGATCAAACTTATTAAGCTTGATTGCCCACTTTGCCATCCTTTCTGAGTTATCTGACTATTGTAGTAAAGTCCTCAAGGAAAAGTTGGTTAAGATTTTCACCAAATGGGCTTGGAAATAGGGGCATAGTCGTCGTACGGTGATGATAATTATGTAGATGATCTTTTCAATCCAAGAATATCTTATCTCTGCTCCATGTATAATCCAACTTATGTAATAGATGGGTTTTTGCACTTTGTCATCTTCTTGGATTAAAACTAAGCTTACGACTTTAGAAGATGTAGCCAAATACATAAGCAGCTCATCACCAATACTTGGCTTCATCAAGAGAGAAGGGGAGCTCAAATATAACTTCAAGTCTTCAAAAGTTTTATGACATTCTTCTATCCAATTGAAATTCTTCATTTGTCAAAGTATTTTGAAGAACGAAAGGCATCGCTCTGCCGACTTGAAAATAAACCAGTTGAGAGACACGATATGTCTGACCAATTTTTGAATTCTCGCTTAGAAGTTGGGGGCTTCATGTTGAGAATTGTCCTAATCTTTTTGGGAGTAGCTTCAATGCCTTGTCTCATCACCATGAATCTGAAGAATTTTTCAAAAATCACTCGGAATGCACATGTAGTCGGGTTTAACTTCATTTGGTGCTTCCTTAAGGTGTCGAAAGCTTTTGCTAAGTTATCGATATGAAGAGATGCTTCATCACTTTTCATTAGTATGTCATCAACATATACTTTCATATTGCGACCAATTTGATTTTTAAAGACTTTGTTGACCAGTCGCTAATACAATGCTCCTACATTTTCAAGATCGAAGGGCATGACCTTGTAGCAATATAAACCCATCTCAATAATAAATGTCATCTTCTTCTCATCTTCAGATGCCATTTGAATTTGATTGTATCTAGACAAAGTATCCATAAATCTCAGCAATTGATGGCCTGAAGTAGCATCGACTAACTGGTCGATTCTTGATAGTGAAAAACTATCTTTTGGACAAGCTTTGCTCAAGTTGGTGTAGTCGATATATATTCTCCACTTGCAGTTAGCTTTTTTGACCATCACGATATTTGCCAGCCAATCCAAGCAGGTTGCTTCTCGAATGAAGTTAGTAGCTAGCAACTTGTTGACTTTTTCATCGATGGTCTTTTGTCGTTCAAGGGCAAAACTTCTGTTCTTCTATCGTACAGGCCTGCACTTGGTGTTAACATTCAATCTATGAACAATTATGTTAGAAAGAATATCTGACATGTTGGAAGTCGATCAGGCAAAAACATCAATATTTTTCCATAGAAAGGTCACAAGTTTTTCCCAAAGATCGTTGCTTAGCAAGGATCCAACTAGGATGGTCTTTGTCGGGTCCTTTTCCTTTAGAGGTTGAAATGAGCTGTTCAGCAAGTTGAACAGCAAGTTCTTTCTGACTTTCTTCTTCTCTTTGATCCAATCCATCAATCGGAAGGGCTTTCATGGATTTTTTTTCTTTGATCATGATTAAGTAATATTGTCCGATTAGCTATTGATCTCCTCATATTTCATCAGTTCCATACTTTGTCGAAAAGCATACGAGCAGATGGTACGTTGAAACTACAGTCCGAAGTGTATTCAGTCTAGGTCGTCCCAATATAATATTATACGTCGAAATAACTTAGACTATGAGAAAGTTAAGCCGTATAGTAGATTGTCGAGGTTACTGTCTAACAGTAACAGGGAGTTTTATTCTCCTTCCACTTTAACCGATCACCCATAAATCTAATTAATATATGTTGATTGATTTTAGTCAATTAGTAAAAATTTATATTCAGAAAAAAATATCATAGAATAATACATCAACGGAGCTTCCATTATCAACTAAATATCATTTTACATCATAGTTAGCTATTGTCATGAAAATGACAACAGCATCATTATGAGGAGTTTGAATACCTTGCAAATTTTTTTTTGAAGAAAATGATGGCATTATGTGTCCTTGCTAACATTTTGATGAACATTTCGAGCCTCATGGCCCCCCAGGCATTGGTCCTTTAGAAATCATGTTGATCATGTCAGCTGTCAGTTGAGCATGAGTTTCTTTCTCAGGATATGACTGAGGTTGGGGATTGGCAAATAGTTGTGTAGGATAATCCCATAGGTACTTTCTCAGTTAACCCCATCGAATCAGGACTTCTATCTCATCCTTTAACTGGATGCATTGTTCAGCGTCGTGATCGTGATCTCGATAGAATCGATAGTATCTTTTTCTGTTATGAGATGTCAACAGCATCTTCATCGATTGGGGCCATCGAAGGTAGCTTTCTCCTTTTATCTCCATGAGAATCTATGCATGAGGAGTAGTAAAGAGAGTGTAAGAGTCGTATCTATAGCCAAAGTTCTTCAGCATTGGACCCTGTCGGCAAAGTGGAGCCTTTCCATCAATTCGAGCTTTGCTGGTCTCCATTGAGGCTCCATCTTTCTTCATCTTCTTTCGACCTTTGCCTTCAGATTGGCGTCGATCGATAGCACCTTCCTTAGTGCAAATATACTTCATGCACATTCGAGGAGTTCAGCATATGTTCGAAGGAGCATCTTGTCTAGAAAATAGGTGAATCTGAAACTCCGTAACCTCCTTTTTATGGCCGAGATGGCCGTAGATTCATTGAAGTCTCAAACCTCCAATGTAGTGGCAATGAAATGTACCACATAATCTCTCAAGGGCTCTCCATCTTGCTGTTTGATGGAAAAGAGACTATCGGATGTTCGTGGCATTCTTCTACTGATGCTGAAGTAGGCCACGAAGAGTTGTTCAAACTGTTCAAAAGATTGGATGCTTCCCAACTGAAGTCTAGAATATCAAGCCTAAGAAGCTTTTCAGAGAGTAACCAAAAAGACAATGCACAAAAGGGTATCAGAAGCTCTTTGAAGTAGCATGAGAGCCTTGTAGCTCTCAAGATGATTAAGCGGGTCGATGGAGCTGTCATATGGCTCTATTTGTGGCATCTTGAACCGGATAGAAATTTGCTCGTCCATAATTTATTGGGAGAATGGGGGATGAGTGTTGAAGCTAAGGAAGTTGATAGAATCCCAGTTATCAAGCTGAAGTAGATTAAGCCAACAGTCAAGCTTCCACAGCTTGTGATCATAGTGTCCAACCATCATTGGGTTTCATTGGAATGTCGAAAATACCCTGGGATAAAATCTTCTCCAGGGGAGCTTAGAAGTGATCGAGGTCTCTTTCCCTTTTTTGAAATTCATCATGGGGAAAGAGACCAATGATCCTTTGAATCGATATGCTAGATATGCTGAAAATTAGCATGATGCGAGTGTCGGATAGGTTGAGGATTGGTATGATGAGAGTGTTGAGTTTGCTGATGGGCGGAGGAAGGGCCTGTTGACTGTACCTAAATAGCACAACTTGTGGCATCGATTCCTCTGATCGTTGCCATTGATATCCCATAGTCTACTATAGACTATACACAGCTTTCTTAACAGTTTACACCTGCTGCACTAGGGCAACAAATTATTATTGGTCGGCTGTATTTATCGAATTCGAAGCATTAGCTTCTGCATTGGTTATTGAAAGTGCCTTATGTTGGGATGAACATCGAGCGAAACTGATTAAAGCATTTTGTGCTCTCATATTGGCCATGGTTCTTGCTGTGAAGTGTCACAAATCACCTTCTCCCTACTTGGCACACCAAACTATTACTGCAAATCTTCGACAAGATGGTTGGCTGAGAGCTGAGGTGTTGCGCCTAGATATTAAATAGCGAGAACCTACAAATTCAAGCCAGCTTATTGGAAGTTATCTGGTGAGGGACCCTTCGATGCTTAAGTCAGTCAGACATAGGAAATAGTAGAAAGAACCAAAGCACGAGAGCAAAGAGTTTAGTCAAAAAATCTTATCCTATTCCCCCCACTTACCACTTTATACAGGGTGGAGAATTTCATTACTATGTAACTCCTACCCCTTAAAATTTGGGACATGGGAGTTGCTGCCTTTAGTGGGTGGTTACCTCATTAACCGTCAATAAAACTAAGTAACGAGTCATCAATGGATGATTATTATACCCCATGATCTCATGAATGTGGGTAATCAACATCCACATTGAGTAACTGTTGCTCGACTCCTATTCTTTTGGAATCAAGATAGTCAGCAAGACATCGAAGAAATTTTTAGCTGGATATCGACTCACATGCTAAAGTTAGTCAGTTGAAACCTGAGTTAATCTTAATCGATCATAGTCGGTTGAACTCCGAATTGGATCGTTGGTCGATATTGAAGTCGGCATGGTCCTCTTAATCAGTCGCTTACTTAGTCAGTTGAGAGACAAAGATTTACCTCAACACACACACACACACACACATATATATATATATATTATATTAATTATGAGTAGACTAAAATTTGAATTGGAACTCGAATATGATTTGATTGATATCGAATTGTGTTGATATTGAATATTAATTTTTTCATCAAGTCGAGTTTGAACTTGAGATATTAAAGCTGATCGAACTTGAATCGAGTATTGGATCTCGATATTTTGAATCAAATTAAGCTTGAGCTTCTAGTTGCTCGACTTATATATATATATATATATATATATAAATTATGAGTAGACTAAAATTTGAATTCAAACTCGAATATGATTCGATTGATATCAAATCGTGTTGATGTTGAATATTAATTCTTTCATCAAGTCGAGTTTGAACTTGAGATATTAAAGCTGATCGAACTTGAATCGAGTATTGGATCTCGATATTTTGAATCAAATTGAGCTCAAGCTTCTAGTTGCTCCACTCAGCTCGACTTGATTGCACTATTAATGCGGCCTTTTTTTCTTTCTTTGGCGACTATAACCTGTAGCAGCATAGAGAGAGATGCACATCCTCACATCCTCTTCAGATGCCAACACAAAGAGGGCACACATCATAACCCCTCCTTGTGACACCCATGCACTCTCTAAACATGAGAGCTCAGCATCAGCAATGAGACTCATCTAACCAAGCATAGCTTAAATAGATGAGGGGCATGACCCACTCCTATTTCTCCCCCTCTCTACCAGGAGACCACCACCACCCTTCTGACATGAAATATTAGTTTACTTCAGGCATGACCAATGTTCATTATGCCTTGGTCAGTCACTGATCTACTTGTCTCAATGCTTGGTTAGCTGAGGTTCAAAATCAAGATTCTCAATGGCTGTTATGCACCAAGTTATTACTATATCTAGTCTGCATTCAAGATACACTCTAAATCTATCAAGTGACAGCTCGTCTTGGTCAAATAAGGCAAAAGCAGCATGATTCTCTCAATCACTCCTACTTTCTTTGTAGAGATAGCCAGTTATCTCTATCTATAAATAGGGGGCAATAGGGATCCCCTGGTATGCTCTCAAGCTCCATTTTCTTCCTCCTTCTCGCTGTTCTTTGATGACTGAATTGAGCATCGGAGGGTCCCCGCTAGAAAAAATTATGGCAAAGGACCACTCCTGATCAGTTCGATGCTAGCATTTAGCTACTTCAGATCTACCAACCCCAACATCGGATCGGGCACCAACAGCAATAAATTGGTGCTATAGAAAGGGCCCAAGGTTCGATTTCGAAAAGGAGTAGAGAAACTTGACCATCAGGAGACCTCAAAGAGGGGGATTGAATATTTCATGCCACTCCAATGGGACAGTACCTAGGCTAGCCGAGGTGTAGTCCCAGCCAATTGTGGTACCTCCCCAAGTCGAAGTACCATCCCATTAGCCCAAGGTCCAACCTTCACCACCCCAACATGCTCCAGGGGTAGCCCTCAAATAGTTCAACTTGCTGATCTAGTAGGTACAAACATTGCCTATAGCTATCTTGGTGATCCAATAGGAAACCATTGGCTCAAGGGAAGTCCCTCAGCAAGCACCTCTATAATAACAACCTCCTCAGCCGCTCCCTCATAGTCCAAATCAGGCACAACAAAGTCAGCATAGCCCACCAAAAAATCCAAAACATGGCCACTAAAAATGTTCCTTGACTCCTTAGTTAGGGAAAGATTCCACCTTAGCACATTCTACACCTCAGCATTCGGAAGACTACACTACATGGGATGCCAATGTTGGTCAAAGGCTCCAAGACATGAATCAATAGATGGTAGCGCTTCGTGATCGAGCCTAGGCACAAAATAGTGAGGTCGGTTTCAATGCCAACCCATCCTTTAGCAAGAAGATCATGGACAAGCTAATCCTGAATCAATTTAAAATGCCATAGCTGGAGGCATGTGATGGGATGACTGACCCAATGGACCACTTAGTTTTAAGTCTCTCATACTTCTGCATGGAGTCGTCGATGGAATTCTCTACCAAGCATTCCCTTCTATCTTGCAGAAGATAGCTCGATATCAGTATTCGAGCCTCCAATCGAGCTTGATCCATTCTTTTGAAAAGCTCGCCCAATCATTTGTGGCCTACTTCATCAAAAGTCGAAGACAACACCACGGATCTAACTATCTAGTGAAGTATGTGACCTTGACTAATTAGTCACCATGTCTGCTTTGAAGGGTGGCCTTCTTAAGTGCCAATTTCTCTTCTTCCTAAAGAAGAGGTACCCGAAGGATTTCACAAAAATGCAGGCTTAGGCAAAAAAATATATCAATATCAAAGAAGCTATGGAGCTATACGAAGGTTCCCTAAGAGGAAGCCTAAGGAAAAGAGGGAAGAAAAGAAAGAAAAAAAGAGCAGGCCGAGACATGATGACCAATGTGGGAGGAGCTTGCATCGATCCCGAACTCCACAGACATGTCGATCTAGGACTCCACCTTGGGTCGACTATTATGCTCCCCACCATGGAGGTTTTCTACTTACTCTCCCTTAAATGCCTTAAGGACACAGGTCCTGATGGAGATCAAGAACAATGAAAAGTTGCCAAATTTGAGGAGGATGCGAGCTCGACCGATCCAACATGACCTAAAGAAATATTATCTATTCTACTATGATCATAGGCACAACATCGAGGAATGCATCTAGCTTAAGGACAAGATCGATGAGCTTATTTAATGAGGATGGCTCGACAAATACCTCAGAGATTAGCGAGAACAAAATGAAGCCCGACCTAAGCCATCCTAGCTTGAAGGAAATTCAAAAAATTGACCTACTATTGGAGTCATTAACACCACAACTAGAGGTAATTTGATGGCCTACACTACAAGAAAAGTTCTTGTTTCCTGCAGATTTTAGCTAAAAATTCATAGAAAATGATATTTCCTACGGATTTTTCTATGAAAAAATATTCATAGGAAATACGCTCATGGATAATATTTCCTATGAATTTTAGAAAATTCATGAGAAAATTTCTACTGATTTTTCCATAGGTAATGGATAAAATTTGTAGGTATTTTTTCATGAGGAAGAGAGCTAAAAATTTTTTTTTTTCTAAGGATTTATTTATGAAAAAATCTGTAAGAAACTTTCTATGATTTTTTTTCCAGCAAAATTTCTAAATAAAGTTCCAACAAAATCCATAGAAAATAAGTAGCAGAAAAATCCACAAAAAATTTCTACAAAAAGATCTATAGGAACATAATTCATAGAAAAATTTTCAAAAAATTTTTGCAAAAAAATCTGTAAAAAAATAATTCACAAAAAAATTAATAAAAAACTCCATAAAAAAATCCATAAAAAATATGCACAAGAAAATCCACAACAACTGCAGACCATAGAAAAATCTACAAGAATTTGGCATCACAAGATCGAAAGCTTCCACAAAAAAATCTACCAAAAAATTATTCACAAAAAAATTAGTGGAAAATATTCACATGAAAATGATATTTTTTTGAAATTACTTGCAAAATCTACAGCTAAATCCATAAAAAATTATTTTATAGAAAAATCTCTGGGTAGTGTTCATAGAAAATCTTCAAGAAATGTTAGTTGCAAGAAATTCTATAGAAAAAATTTATTAAGTTGCTTAAGTTGTATAGAAAATTCTCCATCAAAATCCATAGCTAACAAAATTCTGTAGAAAAATCTTCATGAATTTTTTTTGATATCCAATTATAATTAACAATATTTTGACTTTGAATTGCTCCTGAAAATAATTTTTAATATATATAATAAAATTATAAAATATTTTAATCAATATAAAATCAATAAATATAAAAAAATCTTGATCACATATATTCAAAATATGCTAAAAATTTATTAACTAAGTAGTTCTACTTCACAAAGAAAGATTACATTAAATTACTAATGTAAGTAGTCCACAAGTTGTAATTCATATACATTAATGCTACATGTGATCATAATCATCATCACCATCATTACCATACTAATCATCATTGTCATATTCATCGTCATCGTCGTCATCATCATCATCTTCTACATGTTAAGATGGAGTTAATGCATGAGAAGAAGATCCTTTTAGATGTTCCATCAAGTATTCTAATTTCTTATTAGTCTCAGTAATCTGAGTTTTGATTTCTTCTTTTTCATATTGCTCTTGTTGTAATGATGCAGCTAAGGATGAACTTGGTTCTTTATCTCAACATAATCCTCGGGCATAATGGTTGATGATTGCTTGGAAGAGGAGGACTGTTTTAAACTTCTACTTACAGAACCAAGTCCAAAGACTCTTCCCTTCTTCTTTTTCCCAAATACATCTATCCAGATATCCCCATCATATGGAATAGGCTGTGTTTGCTCACTACCATCAGTAATTTCTCCACCCTCAGTTGATGCAATTTGATTAGTTAAGTTTGACTTCTTGTTTTAAAAGATTACTACATTGAAATCATACAAATCAAAACTTTAACAAGATAATAAAAAGAATAATCAACAGATTACAAGCAAGCTGATTGATAGTTTAACCTACTACTATAACTAGGCAGCCAACTAAACAAGTTTGAAAAAAGAAGTAAAAATTTTAGTATAGGACTATAATGCTGCCCAACCTTTTTTTTTTAATTTTTTAGTGATGAAAATATCTTTTATGACTTTCTGATATCTTGTATGACTTTCTATGAGTATACAGAACTTTCTGTGAATATATATGAATTTCTATGAATATATATGACTTCCTATTATATGACTTCTTATGAATATATATGACTTTCTGTGAATATATATGACATCCTATGAACATATATGACATTTTGTGAATATATATAACTTTCTGTCATATGACTTTCTGTGAATATATATTGACTTCCTATAAATATATATGACTTACTATTATATGATTTTTGATTGATATATATGACTTCTTATAAATATATATGATTTTTTGTGAATATATATGACTTCATATAAATATATACGACTTTCTGTGAACACCCACAATAGCTGAAACTACAAAACTATTAATGCTATGCTTCAACCATAAAACTATTACATAAAACCAAAGAGTATAGAATTGTGATTACTATTAAGCTAGCTAGCAATTAATTCTTTGTGCACCGTATGTGGTATAATACTAGCGCATCGTCCAATAATATTGGGGCATGTAGCGCATTCGAATGGGATGGTCCTTTAATGCTGTCTAATTTTTTTCTCTAATTTTTTAGTGATGAAAATATCTTTTATGACTTTCTGATATCTTGTATGACTTTTTATGAGTATACAGGACTTTCTGTGAATATATATGACTTTCTATGAACATATATGACTTTCTGTCATATGATTTTCTATGAATATATATTAATTTTTTATAAATATATATGACTTTCTGTCATATAACTTCCTATGAATATACATGATTTTCTATTCTATGACTTTATATGAATATATATGACTTTCTGTGAATATATATGATTTCTTGGGAATACCCATAGCAGTTGAAACTACAAAACTATTAACACTATACTTCAACCACAAAACTATCATACAAAAACTAAGAGTATAGAATAGTATGTAATCACTATTAAGCTAGCTAGTGATTAATTTTTTGGGCATCGCATGCAGTGTAATACTAGTGCACTGCCAATAACATTGGGGCTTGTAGCGTATTAAGATAGGACAGATATTTATTGCTGTTCAATTTTTTTTTTCTTCAATTTTTCAATGATGAAAATGCCCTTTATGACTTCATGATACTTAGTATGACTTCCTGCGAGTATACAGGATTTTCTATGAATATATATGACTTTTTGTGAATATATATGACTTCCTGTTATATGACTTCCTATGAATATATATGATTTCTTATCATATAACTTTTTGTGAATATATATTGACTTTCTATAAATATATATGACTTTCTGTCATATGACTTCCTATGAATATATATGACTTTTTGTCATATGACTTTCTATGAATATATATGATTTTCTATGAATATATATAACTTCTTATGAATATATATGACTTCTTGTAAATGGCCACAGCAGTTAAAACTATAAAACTATTAATGCTATGCTTCAACTATAAAACTATCACATAAAAACAAAGAGTACAGAATAGTATGTGATTACTTTTAAGCTAGCTAGTGATTAATTCTTTGTGCACTACATGCAGTGCAATACTAGCGCACCGACTAATAACATTGGGGCACATAGTGCATTCAGATGGGATGGACATTTAATTCTATTCAATTTTTTTCTTTTTCTAATTTTTCAGTGATGAAAATGCCTTTTATGACTTTCTGATACCTAGTAGATATAGCACTTCCTGTGAATATATATAATTTTCTGTGAATATATATGACTTTCTGTCATATGACTTTTTGTGAATATATATGACTTCCTATCATATGACTTTCTATGAATATATATTGACTTCCTATAAATATATATGATTTCTTGTCATATGACTTTGTGAATATATATGATTTTCTGTTATATAACTTTCTATAAATATATATGACTTTCTGTGAATATATATGACTTTCTATGAATATATATAATTTTTTATAAATATATATAACTTTCTGTGGACACCTACAGTAGCTAAAATTATAAAACTATTAACGCTATGCTTCAACCATAAAACTATCATAAAAAATAAAGAATATAGAATAGTATGTGATTACTATTAAGCTAGCTAACAATTAATTCTTTATACACCGCATGCAGTGCAATACTAATGCACCATCTAATTACATTGGGGCATGTAGCACATTCAGATGGGATGGATATTTAATGCTGTCTAACTTTTTTTTAAAATTTTTTAATGATAAAAATATCCTTTATAACTTTCTGATACCTAATATGACTTGTTGTGAATATATATGACTTCCTATGAATATATATGACTTCCTGTAAATATATATGACTTTCTATCATATAACTTCCTATGAATATATATAATTTTCTATCATATAATTTTTTATGAATATATATGACTTTCTATGAACATATATAACTTTCTATAAATATATATGACTTTCTATAAACATATATAACTTCTTGTGAACACCCACAGCAGCTGAACTATAAAACTATTAATGCTATGCTTCAACCATAAAACTATCACACAAAAATAAAGAGTATAGAATAGTATGTGATTACTATTAAGCTAGCTCGAGATTAATTTTTTATACACCGTATATGGTATAATACTAGTGCACTGTCCAACAACATTGGGACATGCAGTGCATTCAGATGGGATGCACATTTAATGCTACCCAGCTTTTTCTTTTCTCCAATTTTTCAGTGATGAAAATATCCTTTATGACTTTTTGATACCTAGTATGACTTTTTATGAGTATATAGGAGTTTCTGTGAATATATATGACTTTCTATAAATATATATTTTTATGAATATATATGACTTTCTGTGAACACCTATAGTAGCTTCAAAGAATGAAGTACTCTTGCTTAGCAGCTGAAACTATAGTAGAAATAGATATAAATTTAAAAATTTATATAAGCACTTTCAGCTTTTGCACCCACCCAACTCTGATCCTTCTTTCTTCGATGAGTACAAAAATAAAATTCTAAAAGTGAAGGAGCTGTCCCACTTTAAGTCTTCTATAATTGATTAAAAACAGAGATGAAAGAATAATACTCTACAAGCCAATCACATACGGGATATGATAGGATATTTTTTGTAATTTATCTTTCAGACTCATATAATTGATATTAATATTATTAATAAAATAGATATTTTTGATTCATTATATGCTGCATCTTATTATTTTTAAGATTATAATGAATCCTATAGGTTCGGACAATGGTTTTAGGGTTGTGATGAGATCATGCCAATAAGACTTAAAACTTTGATAGCCATGACCTAAAATATTTCTAATCATTGGTTCATTAAGTTGGGGATCAATGATACCGGTAAGACTGGCATGTCCTATGTATGCTCAGAAATGAGGGTGGTTGATCTTACAACTACTTGTGTGGTGACACTAATACAAGAATATGGATACTCATTAGAGAATGAGTTTACTGAATAGACCTGTGAGAGAATATCAGATGGAGTCTTATTTATATGTCAGCTGATAATTCTCTAGTGGGTGTTGTGTAAGTGATTCTTTGACCTGAGATCGTCATAGTACCTTATGTACATGATCCATATTTTGATTCATTTTCTAACTTGGTTCTGATCTTTTTATAGGATATTCTGGATATGGTGAAGTATGCATGGAAGTTGTGAGTGATCAATAAGGGATTAGTCACTCTTAATAAGGAGAGCGAACATTCTATGTGATCTCATAGGTCGGTGATTTTGGAAGTCTTTGGCCAAAACAGGATGATAATTAGAAAAAAAATTTAATATATCATCAACTAAATCATCACCTTTTGATTGAGATACATATAGATAAGCAATTAAGTTTGATATATTTTCATACCCACAGCTCATCTGAGATGTTGTTTGACTAAAGGATTGTATTACATGGTAACTTACCACTGAAGGATATTTTGATAATTTTTTATCAAAATTTTAAATCTTTTAGATAGTCATGACACGTTGCTAGATGTCAATCTTAACTTATGAACTCATCAAAATTAAAAAAAATTTAATTTAAGAATCAATTAGGAAGAGTCTTAGTTGATTGGGACTCTTCGACTGATCTAATCTGATCAGATTAGGATTACGTCGAGAGTCTGGATCCACTGCTGGTTAGATTTAGAACTCAATGGGTCACACACTTTAAAATTTAATCTTGATCTAATTTAGTTAGAATTTAATATAAATTCTATGGTTAATTTGATATGCTAGCACATTGTATTAACCTAAGTTCCTAAATTGGTTCAGTTCAAAGTGTTTGAGCTAAACTAGATCAGTTGTCTTTGACCTGATGGGATTGGATCCATTTTAATTGAGTTCTTATCCAACTTGGAATAATTTTAAGTGTGGAAGAACTCATCTACGCCCACTAGGTTTCACACCAAAATAAAAGTGCCGCCCCCTCTTAATTAATATGGGAAGATGAAGAGTCCTTCTTAATGAGGGCTCTTATGTTATCCTATTGCCTTGTATTCTCATCCAGATCCTTTATGATTTCACATCATTTTTTCTTAGAGAATTTAGGAGGTGTAGAAGGGGGGGGTCCTTCTATGTGAAGGCTCTTTTGTGCCAAAAATAATGCACGATGATTTAATTCACCACATGAGAAAGTGGAGCGTCAAAGGTTGGCGCCCCTTGGTCCTTCCTCATGTCCCATGGTCACCTATTTATATGGGGCATCTCATATGGACTTGGTGCTTGATTTTGGATGAAAATTAGAGATAAACGGTGTGTAAAAGAGAAAAAAAATTTAGAAAAAATTTGAAAAAAAGGCAAAAAAAATTGAGAGGCAAAAGTTGTAAAAAGGGTAGTGAGATAGTTAGCAAGTGTTGCTAGTGTGTCCTAGGATTTGATTTTTACATGTGTTGGAGCTCAAAATCAAATCTTAGGTTATGAGACATCTGAAGAGTATCTTTTTAGCATAATTCTGGTGGCAAGATCGAAGATGATTGGGCTTTGGTGTGATTGTACTTCGAGTTCGAAATCGACAGCATTCTTAAGAAGACAAGGCTGCGGCAACACACCGATTAGGAAGGACCTAAGCCAACTTTCATGTGGATCATTGTTGGAGGACTTCTACTTTAGAGTCTTGTGGAGATCACCATCGTGTGATATTATTTTTTGATGAAAGTATAAAATTCTATCCCTTTGCATGCTTGTTTTTGTTTTGATCGACATCGGCAAGGTGATTCTAGAGTTTGAATTTTGGCTTGATAATTTTAACTGTTAAAGCTATTGATTTATTTATTTTAAAATTTTAAAAATTTAATTTTTATTGCATGATCAAAATTCAACAGTGATATCAGAGCCACCATTGTTAGATTCGATCAAACAAGTATAAAGTTGTAGTATAGAATTATTCTTGTTCATATATTGCCAAAAATATTGCATCGATTTTTAGTATCAATTTTTTAAAATCAAAAATTATTTTTGACTTTATATGAATCATGAATTTAAATTTTAGTAATTAAAATTATGAATTTATAATAATTTGAAATTTATTGTTTTATGGTTGCTAGATGCTTAAATCGATTTATGGTTAAGGGTGTTATGCATGCCTAATTTGATTAGGGTTTGCTTTCTTATTTGATATGTTTGATATATATTAAGTCATTTTTGTACCCTTATATAATTTTTGACATGATTATATGATTGTTGTTATGACTTGTAAAAGCATGCCGAATGCATAATATGTTTAGCACATTTTATGTAGTTGTAGTTAGGATGTGTCAAAATCAGTTCAAAGACCCTCTTAAAATTATATTAAGTTGTAATGTTGAAATTCACTTTCAATTTAAATATCAAATTTATTTGATCAATTAGTATCGAGGAAAGTATGAAAGGTGATTTTCTAATTAGGTCCATATGCTGCTTTGACCAACTTTGTTGGTATCTAAGAAAAGCTATGGGGAGCCTCCCATCTACTGATCTGGCCAATTTAGTTTGATATAATATAATGGCAAAGTTGAAAAAAAAATACTATTCTCTTCTAATGGATACGATGAGGTACGGATCCACCAATGTGAAGGGAGGCACCCGCACAAGAATCTCGATTCATTTTATTTTGTATTGACTTAGTTAGGAATTCAGGAGACTACCAATAAGCCTTCATTTCTCTACATATGGTATCTCCTATCCAATCTGGCTTGCGGTTTAAGTTCTTTCTAAGCTCTTAAAACAATTGACTCATTTTAGACGAACCTTTTTGTCAAATTTTGTTCTAATTATATCATTATGGCCAGGCAACCACCTAAATTTTTTCTATAATTATTTTTGAAAATGGTGATAAACATATGAAAAATAAGTTAGACATGTCACATTGCAAAGTACTAATCAAAACAATATATGCACATTTATCAATCAATTTAAATTTTTACACATCATTAACTTAAATTCTTCAAAGCAAAAATCTCAAGTAGTTTGAGAAAATTTTTTCTATGATGGCTTCGCCTCCTCAAACTTACTTTTTATGCATGAAGCAATGGCATCAATAACCATTTGGTGATGGTCTTCGTCGAATCTATTTTCAATAAATAAGTCAAGAATATTTACTTTATTTTAACATAAATAGTAATATATCACATGTGAACACATGTATTACTCAACCATCTCTATCAGGCTCTATCTGAATTCGACTATCTTGATCATCTCCGCCAATGCCAACTTGACTAGATGAAGTACCCAATGTTTGATTAGCAGATGGAGATGATTTCCTAGGAGGGACCATAATAGGGACAATAAATGGAGTATGATGCACAGAAGGTGCGACTGGAGTTGAAGGAATGGGTTGAGGTTGAGTAGGTTCAGGTGGAGGTTGAGATATGGGAGGATTAGATATGGTAGTTTGAGGTGGGATAGTTTGAGATAAGAGGGCGTGTGATGGAATAATTTGGGGAACATGAGTTTCTGATGTAGGAAAATGATGTAATGGAGTATTTTATGATGGTTATAGATGTCTGGGATGTGAGTGACTGAATTATGGTGTGTTTTGGATCACTGGCTCAGAAAAGAGTGGCATCTTCTTTTTCTCACTTACCCCTTTATTAGCCATCAATTTTTTAGAAGGATCAGAATTAGACATCTATAACAAAAAAAAGCATAATAATATATAACACAAACAATTCATATATTGTTAGCTATATTGGTAGACAACACTAAGATTACCATATACTGCTTTAAAATGTTGCACATATATGCTGCACCACAAGACACCAGCATATTAGTCTCAAGCTAAATCTAATTATTCTATAAGCTACTGATCATATATATATATATATATATATATATATATATATATATATATATATATATATATATATATATATATATAATATTTACTACTTAAGATATGGTTTCACTTCGTCATAATCTAACAGAATATATAATTGGGCAGCACGTATATCTCTATCATCTAGCCATTGATCTCTACACTTACTAGCAGTATAGCTAGGAGGATTGGGATTCAACATTCTAAGAGCAGTAGACAACTCAGAATGGTTTTCACAATCTAGCCATAACAGTTGTTAAGTTGAATTCAATAACTCATAAAACTTTGCAGCATCCATATTTGGAGGCTCCTCTATATTTTGTTCAAACAGTTGCCCAAATTCTACACCAACAGCATCACACACTGTCCTTTGATATCTATTCACATGCTCATAGTTAGTACATGGAATATTGCTTGGACCATCTGAATCTGTCTCAAAACTCTCCATTGGAAACCCACTTGATTCACCTAAATGCATATCAAAATCACACTCTTGATGACTAGTTATAGTAGCTAAATGCATATCATCATCCAAATTAATCTGAGGTGCTTCCTCTCCATGTGATGTCCAATACCAATATCTTGGTGTAAATCCTTTTTGAAGAATGTGAACATTCACCAAATCAGGGGCTAAATGCTTCTTATTTTTACACAACTTACAAGGACACCTAATAACTCCCTTAATTATATATTTCGATTGTTGACAAGCAAAGTTAATGAACTCTTTCAAGCCATTTAAAAATTCATTTGTATACTCCCTTCAGCCTGGAAGAAGCCAATTATACATCCATATCTGATATCTAGGGATTTTCATTTCTGTACAACAAACAAATCAATCCTGTTGCAAATTCCTAGCAATAAAAAGAGAAACCACCTATTGTAAGTTTGCCAACCTTTGAATAACTTAATTTGGGTCTGCACCCAAAAAAAAATTAAAAATATGAACGAAATCATGAAAGTAATTTAAATCTGAACTGCTGCAGTCTCTTAACTTGGTCCTAGTTAAGAATTTCAGCAAATTCTATGCTACAAAAGCTCTCATGTAGACCATTACTAGCTAATGCCTCAAAAAATATATCTTTATAATTCATAAAGCAGTAACAACAATAATACCAGTAGGAATAGAGACCTTAAGCCTATGGCAATAGCCTATTCCTGCAGTGGGGATATTGCAAGAAATCAAATCGCACCATTCAATTAGAGAACCTATAGAGGCAAAAATCAAAGTCAATGTTTAAACAATACCTCTGCAGAGGCGGTCCCCTCACATTCGAAGCGAAGGTCGTAGAGATGGTAGAAGCCATCGGCCAAGACGAGGAGGCCGACCCAAGGAAGTCGAGGACTTGGAGACAACATCGATGCGAGAGAAAGAGAGAGGTGGGACTTGGAGACAGTGTCGATGCTAGAGAAAGAGAAAGGCGGGATTAGAAAAGAGATTTTTGCGGACACAAGGGGGGAGAGAGATAGATCGTGGGTAGAAAAAGAGTTTTTAGATGTTGGCAAAAAAGCATGATGGTAGTGTATAGGAGAGAGAGAGAGAGAGAAAGAGGAGGTTGTGGCTCGAAGATAAGAGCGAAAGAGAGAGATATCTTGCGCACGCATGGATGAGGGAGGAAAAGAGATATATCACGTAGAATTTGGAAGCTTTTCTCCCTAAATTTTAAAAATTAACACACACAAACTTATTTAAAAAAAATAATCACAATTTTTTTTGCCATTCTATTTTTAATTATCTTTTTTTGAAAAGCTCAAACAAAATACAGTTCATATAATTAAACAAATCAACACCCTAATTAAGGACATAAAATTAATATATGTATGAATTTTGATTATTGTGTTATATATAAGATCGATCATCAGCTAAAATAGACGGTACCAAACTAATTACTAATTAAAGTAGACATCGATCATATATAACCAACAACTGAAAATTCAAATTAGGATCTAGCTATCATGCATGTAAGCGATGGTGATGGAACAATTTATATATCCATTATCAATTAAATATGATTAATTCGATCAATGTCATATGTTCGTGTCATTTAGTAATTATATGTGTATATCTATATAACTTATATAACTTAGCCTATGTGCAAAATTATTTTTGGCAAACAATTATATGCATGTGTAACATTTTTTTTTAATTGACTATATGCATGTTGTAGCTATTGACCTCAGGAGTGATTTTGATGATGATCAAATATTAGAGCATATATTTATTAATATTTTTCATGAGATTGTCTTGTAGAAAGAAAGTTTTATCAAAGAATTTTACTAATATATTTACTAATATTTTTGATGCTACTAATGAAAATCTTTGTCAAGAGTTTGCTTAATGCAGGATAAATTCGAAATGAGCATGATGGGAGAGCTCAATTTCTTTCTCAGGCTTCAAGTTAAGCAAACAAAAAAAGGCACTGAGAGATGCTCAAGAAGTTTGGGATAGAGAATGCAAAGAATATTGGAACACCCATGAGCCTATCTTGCAAACTTGAAAACTACTAATAAAAATCTTTGTCAAGAGTTTATTGAGCTAATGCAGGGTAAATTCGAAATGAGCATGATGGGAGAACTTAATATTTTTGTTAGGCTTTAAGTCAAGCAAACAAATTAAGGAAGGCATTGAGAGATATTTAAGAAGTTTGGGATGGAGAATGCAAAGGATATTGGAACACCCATAAGTCCATCTTGCAAACTTGAAAACTACTAATGAAAATCTTTGTCAAGAGTTTGCTGAGCAAATGCAAGGTGAATTCGAAATGAGCATGATGGGAGTGCTCAATTTTTTTCTCAAGCTTCAAGTCAAGCAAACAAATTAAGGAAGGTATTGAGAGATACTCAAGAAATTTGGGATGGAGAATACAAAGGACATTGGAACACCCATGAGTCCATCTTACAAACTTGAAAACTGCTAATGAAAATCTTTATTAAGAATTGCTGAGCTAATGCAGGATGAATTTAAAATGAGCATGATGGGAGAGCTCAATTTCTTCCTCAGGCTTCAAGTCAAGCAAACAAAGGAAGACATTGGAGATTGCAAAGGACATTGGAACACCCATAAGCCTATCTTTCAAACTTGAAAAGGATGAAAAAGATAAAAATATAGATAAAAACTCTATTGAGGTATGATCAAATCTCTACTTTACCTTAGTGCTAGTAGGTCTGACATTCTATTTAGTATATGCATATGTGCTAGATTTTAATCAATTCAAAAGAATCTCATTTGCTTGCTGTAAAAAGAATTTTTAGATATTTAATAGGTACTCAAAATTTAGAATCTAGGATTGTGATACTCTAAACACTCTTCACTTAATTGGATATTCTGATGCTGAATATGGAGGGTGTAGAATTAATAGAAAAACTTGTCAATTTTTTGGGTTGAATTTAATCTCATGGTTTAGCAAGAAGCAAAAATCAGTTGTATTTTCCATGATCGAGGTCGAGTATGTTGTAGCTAAGGTTGTTGTGCTAAAATCCTTTGGATTAAACAATAACTCGAAGATTTTAAAATTAAATAAAATAAAATTTTAATAAAATAGGATAATACAAATATAATTAATCTGACAAAATTTTTCTAGACAAAATAGATAAGACATCATAATTTTATAAAGGATCATGGAGAAATTCTTTGTGCACCGATCATGGTGCAAAAAATTTGATGTGGAGCGCACTGACTGCACTGATTCCTCCATGTGGAGGGGTCCCACCACCCATTCATGCCGTCTCCAATCCATAATGTATGTCATCCGAAGTCATGTTTAATACGATAAGATGTACTAGCATGCAGCGGGGAGGGATTTATCACATATCAAATCAATATTTTGAAATCATGATTTGACAAGAATGCCCTTTTTCTCAAAAAATCAAAGCTTTTTCTCCTCCTACTTGGCCATTAAGAGAGCTTCATTTCTCTCTCCTTCGTCTTCCTGCTTCAGCTTCGGAGCCTTCAAGGTTTCTCTTGCAATAAGAAGTCATGATGATCCTATAGAAAGTCATAAAAGGGGTAACAGAATGTCATAGTCACTGTTCGGAGGTCATATATGCCAGAAAAAGGCAATATGGGAGCCTTCATCTACATGCTATGCCTTCTTGATGAACTTCCAAGGAATGTTGAAAAGGTAAGGGCACACGAGGGTGGAATTTGCTCTTAAAAAGGTCTAGTACCTCTCTGTGGGGGCATGGAGGGTGAGCAGTCTCTTTCTCCCACTGCTCTCGAAAACGTTTCAACTCTAGTAGCCCTATTGAGGTTATAGTGATTGTTATGACATCCTATTATGTATTTATGACATCCTATACTTTGTTTAACTCATCATTGCAGCAGAAGGAATAAGAGAAGCATAAGAAGTTATAACCATGTAATAAGATGTCATAACTGCTATTGAGAAGTCATATAGGAGAGAAATAGGTCAGTGGAAAACCTTTATTGCATCTTATGTAACCTCAATTAAAATTTTTGACTTTTTCTTCCTTCTTTTGATGCCATATTTAATTTTTATGACATCATGTTATTCGTTTGACTCAACAGAAGCCTTCGTCTGCATCGTAAGTCATGACCATAGATATTTTGGACCTCATCTTGAATTGTCTTGTCGTTCTATTTTATTTTTTTGATATTGTGAATGTTGTTTGAGTTTTCATTGCAATCGAAAGTAATAATGAGCAAACAAAAAATCATAAATAAAATATAGAATATCATAAAATCTATTGGAAAGTCATATAGGCTAGCAGGAAGCATTACAGTAGCCTTCCTTTGCATGTTATGACATCTTGATCGATATTTATGACATTCTTCTACATCGTTATATCATCCTATTATACTTTTATGGTATCATAAAATTTATTTATCTATTTCTTCTCATTTGTTAGACTTGACGATAGAGGGGCCCTTGGTCACATAAAGAACAAACCATTATAAATACCAGAGAATTTTGGTGATATTTTGACATTTTGCTGAGGAGTTATGATATTATATGTTAGTATTATGACATTCTATAGGTAAAACACCTAATTGATATGGATTTTGAATATTATGTTGAGGATGTCATAATTTTGCCCTACAATGTCATAATTTTAATACAAAATATCATTACTTTAAAATAAAATATTCATAACTTTTTAAGATACTATAATTCTGCTACTATTGTCAGGAAAGTAGAATTATGATTTTTTGGATTAAAATTATGATATTGTGGTTTAATTTTATGACACCCGATAACAAA
This sequence comes from Elaeis guineensis, assembly GCF_000442705.2. NCBI lineage: Eukaryota > Viridiplantae > Streptophyta > Magnoliopsida > Arecales > Arecaceae > Elaeis > Elaeis guineensis. The sequence goes on along the minus strand of NC_025997.2, from coordinate 34,193,332 downwards.
AACATCCTCAATTGTCATATTTAGTCAACAATTTATGACATCATGGTCATTTCTGAGGGGCATTTTCATGTTTTGCCTGTTCGAACTTTATATTTTCATGGGAACTTGAAATCTAGAGAATATTTTTCAGATGAGGTGCAGTGTTCAATAAAGGTATGGAGAAGATGGATCGATAACCCTCATTCTAGGTTCTCTATAAATGGAATGAAAATATAGGGACGTGACGAATCATTCTCTAAGAACATGATTATCCGTTGATCCATTTTTAGATCAATGGATTTGATGCATGCATGCATACAAATAAGTGCGATCAACTAACCATCCTCTAATCTATTTTTGGATGAGTTTGATGCATACGTCTCCAGCCAACTAACACAAGAGAGAGTTTGATCCGTATGATTTGGACCATGGATTGCATAATGCTGTGTTTTGGTATGTTTTTCATTTCACTATGTCATTATTTTAACCTACGATGTCAAAACCTAACATAGGATGCCATTTTTCTGCATTCATGAATATTTTATTTGCCATAATATCATAATGTTGACATTCAATTTATAATTCTGATGCAGGATGTCATAATTTCTATTCATTTGCTATGTGAATGTCATAATTTTGGCATGCAATGTCTTCATTCTACATATACTGTTGGCGTCATGTGATTTCTCTATGCACCACGTGTGGCGTTGAGAATCTTTCTGGATTGTTCCTTTCTTTCTGAGAATCTTCTTGAGCCCTCTACAAATAGCTCTCAGTATGTTTCGATGCCCATGTCTTCTCCATTGTGCTCAAAGTCCTCTACAAATAGCAGCTAGTGCTACCAGGTGTGCCCAGTATGATCTCCTCCAGCATTCTTTGTTGGTGAAGATGTGATAGAAGATACTCCCATTATGGCAATACATCAGCTCGATGGTGATGGATACTCCCCAACCTCTCAGATGGATGCAAAGAGCTTGCGAGGGGTGTGCTATCGCACACCCACACACCTTGGAATGGGAGGTATTTGGAAAGTCCCTGCGAAATGGATAGCAAAAAGAGGAGATCTGCAGGGATGGAAAAAAAGGATGGGGAGAGAAGGGGTGGGGGAGAAGAGCATCTCCGCGCATGAAAACAAAGTCCCTCCCTAATGGTTTGTGTGAAAGGAGATGTGGAGGAACAGGTGAGAGAAGGGATGGGGAGAAAAGTGCCTCGATATGAGAACAATATGCTGTAAATTTTTAATTGGATGTCATAATTTATGTATCGGATGTTTTAGTTTCATAAAGGTATAGAATATATTACAACAGATGGTCTTATATTTTAACATAATTGAGCATGTACTGATCTTAACTGTGTCATGCCTATGAAAATTTGGACATGATATTATAATTGGCAAAATATCATAAATTTTAACCTATAATATCATAAATTTCTACTTGGGATGCCATAATTCTCCTCATCATTGTTTTTTGGAGTAGACGCATCAGGTCCAACTTTGGGACTATCCTTCACAGGCATGCCTTGCAGTTATTGAAGCTGTGGATGAAACTGACTGAGGATGCCTCCATGATTTCCTCCTAAAATTGATCGAAGCCTTGTACTCCTCAATGCAGGAGGATTTGATATCGTTGAAAATGTGGACTAGTGTCTTGCTAGGAGAAGGCTGGGCCCAATCAGAAAGAAGGGGAGCCTGGAAGGGTGGTGACAACCCAACTGATGGTGGCTCAAATAGCTATGAAAAGGGGACAGGAATAGGATGCTGGGGAGTCCTTTATCTTTTGGAGGATGACTCGCTGCTCTCGGAGTACATTCTCTTCCTCACTGCCTTCTTGATTGCACCAAAGGAGGGTTAAAATTATGATTTCTTAAGTTAAAATTATGACATTATGGTTTAATTTTCGATCCAACATGTTGTAGTTCTACGTTCCAGGACTTCTCTGTTCCAAGATGCCATAATTTGGACCTATGGATACTGTTGGATGTCATAATTTTAATTCAGGATGCCTTAATTTGGACAGGATGTCACAAATTTATACACTACAATATTTTTATGACATCCTACAGGTAAAACAAAAATAATTTTTTTTTGATATTTTTACGATATTTTGGTTGAAGATGATGACATTCACCGTAAAAATTATGACATACTATAGGTAAAATGCCTATCGAAGATAGTTTTGATAATATTATGATATTCTATATTAATATTATAATATTATGTATCAATATTATGATATCTTGTAGGGCATCCTATAGAAAAAAATCAAAATTTTTTTTGACATTTTTATAATATTGTGTGTTGAAATTATAACATTCGATGTTAAAATAATGATATTCTATATATAAAATATTTTTTGAACGTATATTTTGATATTTTTATAATATCGAAGGTTAATATTATGATATTCTAGATTAATATTATGATATTCTATAGATGAAGCAAAAATATTTTGATCTACGATTAATATTATGACATCGTACTTCTATGCCCGTATTGAATGCATGTCGCATCGAAGTCAAAGAGAGGGGAGGCGAAACGACACGACCACCCACTTATGCCCGAATTTAGTGTGTATTAGCTTGGGCAGTGCTCGCGATCAACCCCCAGTTGACACATGTCGCTGGTTAATTGTGGTGGTTATGGTGCGCTTGAATTTGGCTCTTCTTTTTATGGAGGGAGACCCCTGCCTCACCTCCATTCAGAGTGGAGGTTCACCTCTTGCATGTTATGGTGCGATGGGGTGGCTCCTTTCACCACAGGAGCCCACCTTTTCGATCGGGGCTATCGCCTATCATTCGAGGGAAAGAAGTCATCTTGTAGGTTCCAACTTGGCTTGGGACGTATTGGAAATGGTCATCTCACTTCGGGGAAGTGCGGATCCATGCATAGCATGGGGATATACCTTCAACTATATTTTCTAAAGCGTTCTCTCTGGGTTACGTGCTTCCAAAAGGGTTGGCCATCAGACAGCAGTCCTCTCCGCAAAGGACTTTTTATGGCTTCTTGATGCATTGAATAGCTTTTTGAACAATATGTATGACTTCATGTGAATATACATGATAAATGAACATCACTTATGCATTTCTACATCGTTATTAGACTTTTGAGTACCATTTGTGCTACTTGATGCCTTTTTGTGGCTTCCAGATGCGTTCTATGGCTGCATTATGCGTTATATAGCTTTCTGAACAATTTGAATGAATTTTTGTGAATATATATGGCTTCATGTGAATATATATAACTTTCTAAAGAATGTATATGGCTTTCCAAAGAATATATAGAACATTCTGATACTCAGGACGACTATTCTATGCCTTTTTATAGCTTCCTGAACAATATATATGAATTCTTGTGAATATATATGGCTTCATGTGAATATATATAACTTTTTGAAGAATATATATAACATCTTGATACTCATGACCACCATTTAATACCTTTTTATGGCTTCTTGAAGAACAGTTCAGTTATGGCTTCATCGTGGTCATTCCCGAGGGGCATTTTTATGTTTTGCCTGTTCGAACTCCATATTTTCGTGGGAACTTGAGACCTAGAGAATATTTTTTAGGTGAGGTGCAATGCTCAATGAAGGTATGGAAAAGATGGATTGATAACCCTCATTCCTAGCTCTCTATGAATGGAATAAAAATGTAGGGATGTGATGAATTATTCTCTGAGAATGTGATTATCCGCTAGAACAAGGGATTCGTTTGCATTGTGGGGTGGAGAGAATATGGATGATATGGAAGATTTTGTTATTGAAGGTAGGTCCAAAAATATCAAAGTTTTCTTTCCTATCGAAGATGTTCATTTGGATAGCTATTGGAATCTCCACAGTGGTGGAGTAGTGCATGTCCACCCTATAAGAGAAGGGGTAGACCTTCTTGATGCAGTCGAAGTTGCAGAAGCTCTAAATCGCCTAGGGCCTTTAGGGATTGATTGGGATCTAATTAAGCTAGGCGATAATGCCTACTTGGTTAATTTCCTATCGTGAATGTCCCTTATGCAGGTCATCCGACATGGCCACATCCATTATACTTATTTTACCTTCTTTGTTCGATCTTGGTCCTATAGAGATTGGGCTAGTCCTCATCATTTGCAGGCTTATGCACTGCTACATCTTTTTGATGTTCCACACCATGCTTGGGACACAGAATCTGGTAGGAAGATAGTGTCTGGTTTTGGCCAACTCGATCGAGTCAGTCCCAAAACCTTCAATAGTAGAAATCATACTGTCTTCAAACTTATGGTTTTCTATGAAAATTTGGAGGATATCCCTTATTTCATAAATACAGTCCTCAGAGATGCGACGTATCTAATTTCTGTTTCCATTCATAATTATGAACCTGGGCATCCATCCCCTTCTGGTATTCATCCACGAGTAGATTTCGAGCTAGATTGGACTCTTCATGCACCAGCAGAAGAAGTTGGATCTGCATCATCATCATCATCTTCATCGAATGTTCCTCCATAATAATCATAATGACATAATGTATTTACTCTTATTCGGCTCAATGTAGTGAACCATATGCAGTATTTCATATAATTACTTTACAAAATCCAAAGGAAGTGGAAGCACATGAAAGTTTGATGTATAGATACCTTTCATTTTATTTGATAAGATGTAATGGCTCTCTTTTGTGGGTATATATTTTGTGGCATTCCAAATGTGGTGAAATTTTAACCTACGATTCCATAACTTCAACCTACGATGCCATATTTTCGATATAGCATGTATCTATGCCTGGATGTTATAATTTAGACATACAATGTCATAAGTTTTATCCAAGATGCAATAATTTAGACCTTCAGATACTGTTGGATATCATAATTTTTATTCAAGATGCCTTAATTTGGACAGGATGTCATAAATTTATATGCAGAGATATTTTTATGACATCCTGTAGGTAAAAAAAATCAAAATTTTTTTTTTGAATATTTTTATGACATTATGTGTTGAAATTATGATATTTGACATTAAAACTATGACATCCTGTATGCAAAATGCCTTCTGAATGCATGTTTTGATATTTTCATGACATCATGGATCAATATTATGACATTCTAGGTTAATATTATGACATCCTGCAGCTAAAATAAAAATAGATGCCATAATTTTGAACTACGATTAATGTCGGATGTCATAATCTGAAGCATAATGACCATAACTTTGACTCAAGATGTCATAATTCTGTAGAAATTATCGAAAAAGTAGAATTATGACATCTTGGGTTCAAATTATGATATTGTAGGCCAAAATTATGACATCCGATAACAAAAACATCTCTAAATATTGAAAATATCATAATTTTTATTCTGAATGTCATAATTCTAACCTATAATTGCATACTTTTATCCAACGATGTCATACTTTAGACCTAAAATGTCATAATTTAGCGTTCGGGGATATCTTCATGTGAGGATATCATAATTTCGAACTATGATGCCATAATTTTGATCTAGTATGTCATAGTTCTGTGATTTGGGATCACTTTATGTCAGAATGTCATAATTTTGACATACGATATCAATGTTTCAAACTAAGATGTCATAATTTTGACCTATGATGTCAATTTTCATAATTTCAAGCATTATTTCATGATTTCATGCACTTTTATGACTTCGACAATATTTCAGGATATCCTACACTTTTATAACTTCCTTCACTATTTTATGACATCTTATACTATTTTATGACTTCCGACAATATTTCAGGATATCCTACACTTTTATAACTTCCTTCACTATTTTATGACGATATTATTTTATAATTTTCTTCACTATTTCATGATATTCTACACTATTTTATGATATTTTACATTGTTTTATAACTTTCTCTACTATTTCTACTATTTTATGACATCCGGCATTGTTTTCTTGACTGTTTCTTGATTTTCAATAATGTTTTATGACTTTCGATACTCCTAGATAACTTCCAGCAATGTGCTATATCATCGTGCACTATTTTATGACTTTTGATACTGTTTCATAATTTTTTATATTATTTTATGATATCCTGCAATATTTCCTGACTTTTTGCACTGTTTTATGACTTCTGATACTATTTTATAACCTCCGATATTACACTATTTTATGACTTCTTGATATCCTGGGTGGTAAAAATTTATGACATTGTAGTTCAAAATCAAGACATAAATATTTCCATACACAAAGTAAGAAAGTTCAATTCTAAATAAAATATTTTATTTATAATAATTATATGAAAAAGAATTGTAATGATTTATGATCACACAAACAGAAATAACAGAGGCTATCATACAAACAAACAAAGAGATAGAGAAACAATAGAAGCCTACTCTACGCTCACCCGATGAAAGGCTCCTTTTCTTTCTTTTGCCAAGAAAAAAATTAAAACTTGGGTGCACCATCACCTTCCCCGCAGCGAAAGTTTCTACGCTGGTGACCTTTCATGACTTTCGACACTATTTCATAACTTCTAACATTGTTTCATAGCTCCATATATTTTTTTTATGATTTTTAAAGTTGTTTTATAACATCCTACACTGTTTTATGACTTTTGTAATGCTTCAGGACATCCTACACTATTTTATAACTTCATTCTCTATTTTATGACTATACTATTTTATAATTTTCTCCATCGTTACATAATATCCTATACTTTTTTATGATATCCTGCATTATTTTTATAACTTTCTTTACTCTTTCTACTATTTCATGACATCCGATATTATTTTATGACTTCATTTACTATTTCTTGACTTCAGACACTGTTTCATGACTTCCACAATATTTTATGACTTTCTACATTATTTTATGACTTTCTCCAATATTACGCCAAGTTTCGGAATAAATTTTTTGTACTAGAAGGCCTCTTTTACAACATCCAAGACAACGACTTACTCAGCTTCCAACGTCAAATCCGCAATAATGGACTGCTTGGAATTTTTTCAGCTGATAGTTGTTGAGAAGCATGACGATTTTATGCATGCATTTTTAAAATTTTATAGTGGAACATACATAGATTAAATAATTTAATCTATAATGCTTGTATAGATCAAATCTAAAACTACCATACAAGATCTATCACATGAATTAATATGCATGTATGTAAATCTGAGATCTAAAATTCAGCAAATATAGATCTTATCTATATAATATTTAGATCATATCTAAATATGAATGGAGTTCAAAACTCAATATTTGAGCATGGATAACAGATCATCACATCCAAAATCTATGATAGTTGGTTCTTCATGACGCTCAGCAGCTACACATGCATCCGATCTCTATGGATAACCATATAAAGTCCTTGTGCCGATCGATCTCTCCAGGAGTGTTAGCTCGTAAAGATACTTTTTGTTGGCTGATCTAAGAAGAACATGAAGAAGATGAAGAACAAAGAGACCCTCTCTTTTTCTTCTTAGATCCATGCATCAGATCTCTATGATAGAGATCAAGGGAAGAACTCTTTCTTCTCAATTCTTTCACGCATAAGAGAGAACCTTTTTCTCCTTCTCACACCTTCAAGAAGAACTTTTCTTCTCTGATTTTTTATGATAAAAATCAGATCGAATCTGATTTTTCATACAAAAAATAACATAAAATCCTAAGGCCTAGAAGAATTAAAAAGGAATGATCTAAAAGAAGAACCGTTCTCCTCTTTTCTTATCTCTTTTCTTTATAATCTAGAGCCCTAAGAAGCCCCAAACATCTAACCAATTTTTTTTGATATTTTTTCTCTAAATCTTTATGTTAAAAATTAGATCTAATCTAATTTTTATATAAAAAAATAAAAAAAAATCAGAGAGAAGAACTCCTTCTTCTCTAAGACTGTGCACTAGAAGAAAGATCTTTCTTCTTCCTTCTCTTTCTGATCTAAAGCCCTAGAAAGCCCCCAACATCCAATCAAATTTTTTTGATATTTTTTTTAAAATTTTTATATTAAAAATTAGATCTAATCTAATTTTTATATTAAAAAAATAAAATAAAAATCTAAGAGAAGAATCTTTTCTTCTCTAAGGACTGCGCACTAGAAAGAAGATCTTTCTTCTTCCTTCTCTTCTTCTCATTGGGAAGAATGTTTCTTTCCTATTTTTCTGCTGTAAAACCAGAAAGAGGGGCTCTCTTTGATGCCTTGAAACCAATAGCAAATTCTCATAAAAATCCCTTCAAAAGGGATTGGAGATGAAGCTTGATGTGGAAGAGTATGGGACGTCCAACCCTTGGATGCCCCATCCCAAAAAGTGGGCGATAAGGGAGAGAAGGGGGCGCTTCTTTTCTTCACGGAAGAGAAGGGGGCATGGCTCATAGTTGGGGTGTGGATATCTCTCACTAAAAGGAGAGGAGGCATGAAGAATTAATAGCACATGGGGTTTATTATGAGTTGGTTAAGTCCTAGTCTAAATAGGACTCTTAATTCTTGATCCAAATCTAACTAATTCTTGGATCCAATCCTAATCAATTTAGAAATTAATTATAAAAAACTAATTAATTAAGTCTTAATCTAATTAAAAAATCAATTAGGTCCTAATCTAATTAAAAAATTAGTTAGATTAAACCCCATCAATCAAGGGATTGACTCTTCTTAACTTTTTTCTTTAATATTTTCAGGGAAGCATGTGATAATAAGGCTTGATCCAATCAAGCCTATTATCTAATTAGAATTTGATCCAATCAAACTTAAATCAAATTAAATTGAATTTTTTTCAATTAAATTTGATTTGCATCCCTAAAATTAATTAAAATAAATCATAATATCAATTAGGGCTTGATCTAATCAATCCAAAGCAAACCTAATTGAATCCAATTCAATTAATTTGATCCAATCTCTATTGCTCAATCAAATTGAGCCAATTAATAATCAAATTATTAATTAATTTTTTTTAATTTACCAACTTTTAGTAAATAATTTATTGCAACCTTTACACAAGATTAATCATCAATCACATTGATAATTAAATCCTTCAACGATTCATAATCGTCGATCAGCTATTTGATCAGATAGGTACTTCTATGTGTATTATCTCATAGATTCAAATCTAAGTCGGTAGCATAAGAATAATATTTATACTAATCGATGTAACCCTCTACTAATGAAATCCGATATCTGGATAGGTTGAATGTATACTCAGCAACACTCAGAAACCTACGTGGATATAGTTATCGTATAATTCATCTCTTTGACTCTCGATGTTCAAGGATGATTTAAGATTAAACTGTCAATCCTAGATGAGTGGTCCACATTGTGTCTCAATCTTAAAAATTCTGTGACTCCTCACTAGGACTGTTAGGATGTGTAGGTAATTTCATGCATGTATTTCAAAAATTTTTTTAAAAAATTACAGCAAAAGATAATTAGATTAATCAAATTAATCTAACATGTATATAATCTAATCATCAAATAAATCTACTCTAAGATCTATGATATAATGTATTACATATAAAATCTAAAATAATCTGAAGACAAAATCAGCATGCATGCATGTGAGTAATAGATCACATCTACTTCTAATTTGAGTTCAGAACTTCATACCTGATCATGGATCAATGATCTCCACTACTGAGAGACATGATAGAGAAGATCCTTGCTGGTTGCTCACAACTGCACATACATCCAATCTCTACAGAAAATTCATTCGAAGCTCCGATCTGATCGATCTTCTTGGGAGTGCTAGCTCGCATGAAGACCTTCTTCTTGGCTGATTTGAATCTCTTCTTCAAATCTCTGAAATCTTTTCAGAGATTGAAGATAAACTTCTAGAGGAGATGAAGAGGTAAAAGAAAGATGGAGAAAAAAATAATTTTTTAAAATTTATTTTCTCCTTTCAAACCTTTAAAACTAAAAATCTAAAATTTAGATTTTTGCGCACACCCTAAGAGAGAGGACCCTCCTCTCTATTTTTTACATCATGAACCATGCCCAAACTTTTCTCACATGAAGATCTCTCTTTTGGTATCTAACACACATAAAAGAAACTACAAAAGCCCCTTTTATAGTGGTGTAAGGAGGTGAGATGAAGAGTCCTAATGATCCTGGACTCTTAAAGGATTCTGTCTCCCTTCACAATTCTACATCCTAAAATATATCAAAAAAATATGGGACATCTATTCTTATATTTTTTTATGGTAAACTAGTTCTCCAAATAATATTTTATAAAAAATCTTCTCAAAATATCACACATATAAGGAGAAAAAAATTTATTGGCATAGAGAGGTTGATCTAGATGAGTACAAATTCTTCTGATAAGAAATATTTTGAAATCTAATTTTAGAACCTTCCTTTTATCAAAATCAAATTCAGATGTAAGATAGATAAGGGAAAGGACTCTTTTGTGTGAAGAAATCTCACACAAAATAATTTTGTGTATAGAGATATATGACGTGTAAACTAGATTGGTGTAGGGAGAAGAGTCCTATTCCAATAAGGACTCTAAGTTTCTTTATTTGAATCCAAATCAAATCACATCTGGTTTAGCCCAAATAAAATATATGAAATCTAATCTAATTAGGTTTATAAATTCTTAATTAAATTTTAATCAAATTAAGAATTGATTGAACCAAAATTTTAATCAAATCAGAGATAATTCTTCCTTAACGATTAGATCATCTCATAACCTAATCAGGTCAAACCTAATTAAATTGAATTCAATTAGATTTTATTTAATCCTCTTTGCTCAATCAAATTAAGCTAATCAGTAATTTAATTATTAATTAATCTTTTATTAATTTACTAGTACTTAATGAATTAATTTATTATAACTTTTGATAAGGTTAATCATCAATCGAATTGACGATTCAATCCTTGAACGATTCTCAATCGTTGATCAGCCACATGATCAGTAAGAAACTTCTTTTGAGTATGACCCCATAGGTTCAAACCTAAGCTAGTAGTATAAAAATATTTTTCTGAACCAATCGATGTAACCATCTAGCAATGATGACCTGATGTCCGGATAGGTCGAATGAAGGCGAAGCAACATTCAAGAACCTATTGGTGTATGATTTTCATATAATTCATCCCTTTGATCCTAATGCTTGAGGATGATCTAAGATTTAACTATCAATCCTAGATAAGTCATCTACATTATATTTTAATCTTTTTCAAATCCATCATATAGATTACTCGGGCCCATATTTTGCTAAATTGAAATACACTGATGCATATCTCTTACTAATTCAGAGGGGTCAATTCTATCTTGACTCACGCACTGACTTGATAAGTACTTGACTGTACCTAAAAATCTTCTATCACTGAATTAAAAACTCAGTTAGTCCAGTATCAAAGTACAGTGAGTTGCTTGTAAGTCACCGTGGTGATCTCAGATCGGAAGGACACTTATACCCATACTCTTCGCGAGCTATCCTTGACAGTAGAGTGCTTCACAGTTGGTCATATTCAGTGATGATGTACTCCTACATCTTACCTGCATGCCATACCAGTATCTTCATACCATTTGGTTACGAAGATAACCAACACATATGGTGCACAACGACCTGCACTTAATATCATTATCGTCCTAATAATAGCATATTGTTTGTTTGTAAACCAATTTAAAGACTACACGATAAATCTTCCTTTATCGATCAAAGTAGTCCTAAAGACTTCATCACAACATAAGAGTTTGTTAGAAGATGTATCCTTGTAATAAAAAATATCAAATAACTTTTATTATTTATTAATTCTTATACATTTATAATTAGCACAATCATCAAATGATTAGCTCTAGGATACAATTCCTAACAAGGACTACTCTGATCAGAGTTTTGCTGAATTGAAATAATATGATGCATCATCTCTAATTTTATTTGGAGCAGTTAATCCTATCTTGACTCACACTCAAACTTTATAAGTACTTGACTATACCCAAAAATCTTCCATCATCGAATTAAAAATTCGGATAGTCCGGCACCAAAGTACAGTGAATTACTTGCAAGTCACCTAGGCAGCCTCAGATCAGAGGGATATTTATACCCATATCCCATCAAAGCAATCTTTGACAGTAGAGTACTTCGGAGTTGGTCATGCTCAATGAAACATACTCCTGTATTTCATCTGTATGTCATACCCGTATCTCCACACGTCTTGGTTAAGAGGACAACCAACTAATATGGCACACAATAACCTACAGTTGATACACTTATCATCTTTGTAACAATTATATCATTTGGTCGTGAGTAGGGTTTAAGAACTATACGATAAATCTTCCTTTATCATTTTAGAAGTAGCTCTAAGGACTTCATCATAACACATGAGTTTTATTTAGGAAGATGTATTTCTTATGATGAATCTGTCAAATAATATTTATCAATTTATAATTTATATACATACATGGAGCGCAATCATCTACAATCTAGATGATTGATTTTAGGATATATTTTTCAACAACTTTCGCTCAGACTAAAGTTAATCAGATCAGTATCAAATATCCATCTTCCATTTGTGATCATCGAACTCCTTAGATCTGATGGCTCTAGTCAATGGGTCGGCCAAGTTCTTCTTTCAGTCGATCTTTCTAAGGTCAATTTTACCTCAATCTTTTTAGATAAGATGATTGTACTACAAAAAGTATTTGATTCTCAGATGGAACATCAATTCTTTAGCTTGAGCTATAGCTTTAGTAATGCTATCAATACAAAAGGACTGGACCATCAACGAAGGGTGCCACTCTAAGCTCGCTAATGAACTTTCATAACCAAATAACTTCTTTACCAGATCAAATATTGCAAAGAACTCTGCATTGCATATAAAATTGGCTACTGAATACTACATGAAATCTTTCCAGCATGTCATTCCTCTTTTTTGGGTAAAAATATAACCTGACACAACTTTGTCATTTCAATCTGACTAAAAACTGGAATCAATATTTCATAGATTTTAAGTCAGATTCTCCATAAATAAGCTATTGATCTTTAGTATTTTATAAATACTTAAGGATGATTCTCATAACTTTCCAAATCTTTATAAAGAATAGAGATGACAACCAAGATTTTATTCCCTACTAGGGATGTCATTCCTGATCAAAAAAATTTTATCCATAAATAATACAAATAATAATATTACAAAACTATCAGACTATTTACACATACAGGATTCTTTTTCATTTTCAACAAAATCATACATTCAAAACATATGTTCCAACTCTGAGAAGCTTAATTCAATCTGAATGGACTTGAGAATTATCATAAGAAAAATATCTCATCATAATCAATATTATAACTTTGATGAAATCTCTTGACAACTAAATGAGATTTTATAGGTCTCCATCTTTCCATCTGTGCCTCTTATCCATTTGAAAATCTATCTACACCTTATAGATCTTATCCCTTCAAGTGAATCAATAAATATCTATACATCATTGATCTTCATAGACTTCATTTCAGATTTAACGGCTCCAAGTCACTTTTCAAAGTTAGATCCCTGTATGGCATCCATATGGGAGATCAAATCTCTATCCTAAATCTAGAAATCAAACTATCTATTCTACTGATATGGTACTCTATCGTATCTACTCAAAGATGTCTTTACATCGGGCTTCAGATTTGATCTAATCAAGTTTGATTCTATTGGTTTATATGTTAGAGTCAATTTCTCTACCTTTCAAGCTTCACTAAGCTTGTTCTTAACGACATCAGTTCCTTCACCAAGAAACTTCTTTTTCAAAAAGAATATCTTAAGATTCACTAATATCTAATGTCCATTAAGAAGATAGAAGAAATATCTCTAATTTCTTTGGGATACTTTAAAATAGTATTTATCATATCAAGATCTAAGCTAGTCAGTTTGTGAATATTTCACATAAGTCTAACATCCCAAATCCTAAGATAAGAGAGCATCGAATTACCCAAGTCCATATCTCATATGAAAATTTGATGATGATTTGCTCGGAATGTTCTTGAGCACATATTAAGTAGTCTCTAAAACATAACTTCAGACAGACTAACAAACCCACAGTAGACCGAACCATGTCTAACAAAGTTTGATTTCTCCTTTCAGACATCCTTTTAAACTGTGGTGTCCTAGGAGATGTCTATTGAGAGAGAATCTAATTCTCTCTTAGATATATCTAAAACTTACTATAAAGATATTCACTTCATCAATCAAATCAATGAGTTCTAATACTCTTTGCAGTTTATTTTTCTATCTCATTATAGAATCATTTAAACATTTCAATCGATTCGGACTTGTGCTTCAAAAGGAAGACACACCCATATCAAGATAGGTCGTCTAAGATTTTAATGAAGTAGTAAAGTCCCATTCTGGCACTTATATTCATGAGTGTAAATATATCAATATGTATCAAACTCAGAATATTATTTGCTCATTCACCCTTTTCAATAAAAGATGACTAAGTCAACTATACCAAAGGTAGGCTTTAGTGATATTATCTAATCTAAGATGCTAGTTAGACATGTACATTATACTAATAAGCTGTGATATTAGGTATATGTCATTTTTAATTATCCACTCATTATTGCAGTTTCACTCACAATGATATCATAATAATCATACTTATTGACACTATCAATAAGATTGGACAGTAGTGACAATCACTTAAAATGATTCTTCAGGATTGAAAATAAGCTCGACGATTCCTAATGTTAAGACTGAAACAGACTTCTATCTCTTACATTCAGGAGCCTTTTGCCATTTTCAAACTTTCTACTATCTTAATATCTTTGTAATTAATTACAAACATGACTTATACTATCGGTATCTAATATCCAGATAGTAATATTATTAATAAAAAAAATTTAAAGAGTTATCATATAACTATCTTGACCAGCAACCATTTGTTGATTTCTCTTTTAGGCCCATTTGGATTAGCCTTAGACTTCTTGATCAAGTCAGCTCAAAAATAATATTCAACTTCAGATACTGGCTATCGAAGTTAGGTTCGATAACGTTGTCACTGTCTAATAGTAAATAGAGTGATAATTTTCTAGCTATTTTTGAAAAGAGCACAATTGACCTATTAGTATATGAACTATTTTAAGTCTAAAGACTTAGACTTTAGTCTAAAGGTTCTTCTACTATTTTATATGAATTAGTAGTCTCTACCTCTAATTCGAAGAATTACTTTAATTTCTTAGCGAGTACTAAAATCCACATAGACACATACGGGCCTGAGAAAGGCCGACCAACCCATGTCCATCTATGGGTTGGTCTAAACCAATTATTTTTCCAAATAATTTTTAGTAATTAGTTTCATCTCAGATTTTATTTCAGTAAACGATAAGCCTCCACTAAAAGTCTTGCTTAGATCCAACCATTAACATGAACCTACTCAGTGATTCTAACTAATGAATGATTAGACTCGAGAAAAGTTCGACCAACCTGACCACCATTAGAGAGACTCGACTAAGTCATCATATGATAAATAATAATTCTATCATTCAGAAAAATACCAGACGGATGGCACCTGCAATGTCAATCTGAAGTAATGGATCCATTACTATTCACCTTAATGGGAGGTTATGATCTAGTTATCTTTATAACTAGCTCATTTTATAGACATAATAATATAGAGAATTTGCTTAAATCTTTTAGAAGACATCAGTTGACCTGTAAGTCATAAATTCTCTCACTGACTTCACTAAGTAATAAAAAAAGACTAATGACTAGCTGGTCCAACCGATAAGTCATAAATCTTTCCATTGACTTCACCAAGTCATAAGAAGAACTAGAGACAAATCGATCTAGGACACCTAAATCCGTCATATTGATTAACTTTAATGACATAGGTCAACTCGAATCATTCAGTGATCTAATCAGTCTAATGACTCGAGCTCAATCACTAAGCCACAATCAAGATCCATATAGTTTAATCAAAGATATGGACTCGATCTTCTACAACTATTATGTTTAATCTAGAGTATTTTTGATCTAATCTAAATCAACTATTGGTTAGATCAGATCAACTATCCTTTTAGTCTATTAAGTTTTTGATTTTTAACCTTAGGTCTAACCTAATTAAAAAAAATTAATTTGAGCTAACCCATGCCCCATGTTTTATACAATGTCATTAGATTTTTAATCACAATTAGAGATCTAAAATATATTTCTTAATTATCAATTAAGTGAAGCATTAACATGGGTTAAGGTTATTAATCGAAACCATTTCAATTTTGTAAAATAATTTTGCATCATTTTTATGCACAATTTTTTGTTCTAAAAGCTAGGTCGGTGCACCCCTAAATTAAGTTGGCTCACTTCAGTGGATCGATTAAGTCTGATACTTAATCGACTAACTGATTATGAACAATAATCATTACTGTTCAGCTTGAGATAACTAGATCATGTTAATAAGTATCAAGCCGACTAAACCAGTATACTGGATCAACTCAATTCAAAATTGAGTCAGCTCAGTTGGTGTGCCAACAGGTATCATATAGTTTCAAATCTAAAAATTCTCGTATAAACTAAAATAAAATCAATCATAAATGAACCTTTATATCATATCTAAATATTTTATGATTTTAGATTTTATTATTCATAATTAAAATAATTTTAACCATATAGATTAGATATTTTACTTTTCATACAACTCAAGCTTTATATCACATACAACAAATCCTAAAATTTCAATATCTAGGGTTTTGTAGAAAAGTAAGCTCTTCTTTTCGTGCTCTTCTTTATGGGATTAAATCACATAGCACCCCTATATGCCATAGAAGGATCCTATCAAATAGGAAGAGAGGACTTTTAAATCTTTTTTGCTTCGATGATCGGACGGCCTGGTGATCAACCCAATCCAAGTACTTACTAATCTAAAAATCTAATCTACTCACATATTATATATACAAAAATTTAGATCTAATCTAAATTATATCAGATTTGATTTTTATATTAGATCATATATAAAATCAGATCATAACACATCCCATGCATTACTAAATCTAAATTTTAACTCTACATGCATATATATTGATGTCATAACGAACCTTTGCCATGATACTATTTGTTGGGAAGCGTGACATTTTGTGTATACATTTTTAAAATTTTACAATAGAACATACATAGATTAAATAATTTAATCTATAATACATGCATAGATCAAATTTAAAACTACTATATAGGATCTATGACATGAATTAATATGCATGTATGTAAATTTAAAATCTAAAATTCAGTAAATATAGATCTTATCTATATTATATATAGATCATATAAATTGAGTTCAAAACTTGATACCTGAGTGTGGATAGCAAATCATCACATTCAAAATCTATGGTAGTTAGTTCTTTATGATACTCAGCAGCTACACACACATCTGACCTTTACGGATATCCATACGAAACTCTTGTGCTGATTGGTCTCTCCGAAAGTACTAGCTTACGAAGATACCTTTTGTTGGCTGATTTAAAAGAAACATGAACAAAGTGAAGAACAAGGAAACCCTCTCCTTTTCTTCTTAGATCCACGTATTAGATTTCTACGATAGAGATCAAGAGAAGAATATTTTCTTCTCAATTCTCCGATGCACAAGAGAGAACCTTTCTCTCTTTCTTTCACTCCTTCAAAAAAAAAAATTTTCTCTAATTTTTTATAATAAAAATTAGATCTAATCTAATTTTTTATATAAAAAATAATATAAAATTTTAAGTCTTAAAAAAATTAAAAAAAAATGACCCAAGAGAAGAACCGTTCTTCTCTTTTCTTCTCCCTTTTCTTCATGATCTAGAGCCCTAGGAAGCCCCCAATGCCCAATCAGATTTTTTTGATATTTTTTCTCTAAATTCTTATATTAAAAATTAGTTCTAATTTAATTTTTATACTAGATAAAGTTTTAAAAAAAATTAGAGAGAAGAACTCCTTCTCTAAGGCCACACACTAGAAAGAAGACCTTTCTTCTTCCCTCTCTTCCTGATCTAGAGCCCTAGGAAGGCCCCAACGCCCAATCAAATTTTTTTAATATTTTTTTTCTAAATTTTTATGTTAAAAATTAGATTTAATCTAATTTTTATGCTAGAAAAAATAAGAAAAAAATTTTAAGAGAAGAATCCTTTCTTCTCCAAGGGTTGCACAGTAGAAAGAAGATCTTTCTTCTTCCTTCACTTCCTCTCGTTGGGAAGAACCTTTCTTTCCTATTTTTCTGCTATAAAACTAAAAAGAGGGGCTCTCTTTGATGTCTTGAAACTAGTAGCAAACTCTTATAAAAATCTCTTCAAAAGGGGTTGGAGATGAAGTTTGATGTAGAAGAGTATGGGGCGTCCAACCCTTGGACGCCCCATCCTAAAAAGTGGGCGACAAGGGAGAGAAGGGGGCACTTCTTTTCTTCATGGAAGAGAAGGGGACATGGCTCATAGTTAGGGCATGGATATCTCTCGATAAAATGAGAGCAGGCATGAAGAATTAATAGCACATGGGGTTTGTTATGAGTTGGTTAAGTCCTAGTCCAAATAGGACTCTTGATTCTTGGTCCAAATTTAACTAATTCTTAGACCCAATCCTAACCAATTTAGAAATTAATTATAATAAACTAACTAATTAGATCCTAGCTCAATTGAAAAACTAATTAGATCCTAATCCAATTAGAAAATTAGTTAGATTAAACCCCATCAATCAAGGGATTGATTCTTCTTAATTTTTTTTTTAACATTTTTAGGGAAGCATTTGATAATAAGGCTTGATCCAATCAAGCCTATTATCTATTTAGGATTTGATCCAATCAAATCTAAATCAAATTAAATTGAATCTTTTTCAATTAAATTTGATTTGCATCCCTAAAATTAATTAGAATAAATCCTGATATCAATTAGGGCTTGATCCAATCAATCCAAAGCAAACCTAATTGAATCCAATTCAATTAAATTTGATCCAATTCGTATTGCTTAATCAAATTAAGCCAATTAACAATCAAATTGTTAATTAATTTTTTTTTATTTTATCAATCCTTAGTAAATAATTTATTGCAATCTTTATATAGGATTAATCATCAATCACATTGATAATTAAATTTTTTAATGATTTATAATCGTCGATCAGCCATTTGATCAGACAGGTACTTCTATGTGTGTGACCCCATAGGTTCGAACCTAAGCTAATAGTATAAGAATAATTTTTATACTAATCGATGTAACTATCTAGCAATGAGATCCAATATCCGGATAGACCGAGTATATGCTCAACAACACTTAGAAATCTATGTGGATATAATTATCATATAATCATCCCTTTGACTCTCGATGCTCAAGGATGACTTAGGGTTAAACTGTCAACCCTAGATGAGTGGTCCACATTATGTCTCAACCTCAAAAATTTTGTGATTCCTCACTAGAACTATTTTGGTTAGAGTTTTACTAAATTGAAATATAGTGATGCATTATCTTCAATTTTACTTGGAGCGGTCAATCCCATCTTGACTCACACTCAAACTTCACAAGTACTGACTGTATCCAAAAACTTTCTATCATCGAGTTAAAAATTTGGATAGTCCGGCACCAAAGTACAGTAGTTGCTTGCAGTCACCAAGGCAGCCTCAGATTAGAGGGACACTTATACCCATATCCCATCAAAGCAACCCTTGACAATAGAGTATTTTAGAGTTGCTCATGCTTAGTGAAACGTACTCTTATATTTCACCTGTATATCATACCCGTGTCTCCACATGCTTTGGTTAAGAAAATAACCAACTAATATGACACACAATGACTTACACTTGATACAATTATCTTTCGTGTAACAATTGTATTATTTGATCATGTGCAGGATTTAAGAACTACACAATAAATCCTCCTTTATTGTTTTGAAAGTAGCTCTAAGGACTTCATTATAACACATGAGTTCTATTTAGAAAGATGTATTCTTTATGATGATTCTGTCAAATAATATTTATCAATTTATAATTCATATACATACATAGAGCACAATCATTTACAACCTAGATGATTGACTTTAGGACACATTTTTCATCAATAGCACCACCATTGCATACGAACACACACCATAATGTATACCTTCTAATGTCTGAATCAGTGTATCTTTCAATCTGTAACTCCGATCCTCCTCAAAAGATCAAGAACAAATCTTTAGTTTTTTTCAAGTACTTAAAGATATTCTTCACAGTTATCCAATACTCTTCACCTAGATTCGACTGATACCTGCTCGTGATACTCACACAAAGACAATAGCAAGTCGAGTACATAACATGACGTACATAAAGTTTCCTATAGCCAAAGCATAAGGGATCTTTCTCATATGCTTAATTTTCTTAGATATGCCTGGACACATCTTCTTGAAGAGAGTGATACCATGCCTAAGGGGTAGCAGTTTTCTTTTAGAGTTCTCCATGCTGAACCTCTTCAGTACTTTCTTTATGTATATTTTCTATGAAAGACCAAGTATCCTCTTGGGTCTATTTCTATAGACTTTTATTCGTAGAATATAGGATGCTTTTCTTAGGTCTTTTATAGAGAATTTCTTGGACAACCATCTTTTGACCAAGATCAGTATGGGAATATTGTTCCTAATAAGGAGGATGTCATCACGTACAGTACGAGAAATGTGACAGTGCTCCCATTGACCTTCTTGTAAACATAAGGCTCCTCCTCATTCTTGATGAAATCAAATATTTTGATTGCATTATTGAAATGAGTGTTCTAACTTTGAAAAGCTTGTTTTAATCCATATATGGACCTTTGCAGCTTGCAGACTTTATAATCTCCATCACTGGATGTGAAACTCTTAGGCTATTCTATATAGATATTTTTCTCAAGATATCCATTCAGGAATATCATTTTCACATCCATCTGTTAAATTTCATAATTGTAAAAGACTGCAATAGCTAGTGTGAGGATGGATTTAAGCATGGCTACAGGTGAAAGATATCTTGATAGTTAATGCCTTTGTACTGACTGTAACCTTTCACCATGAGCCTAGCTTTATAGGTTTCTACCTTACCATTCGTATCTATTTTCTTTTTGTAGATTCACTTACATCCAATGGATACTATATCCTCTAGTGGATCCACTAAGATTCATACTTGGTTCGAATATATTGAATCAATCTCTGACGTCATAGCATTCAACCATTTCTCAGAGTCGATATCAGACATCACCTTATCATAGGTTTTGAGATCATCCCCATGACCCCTATCTCCTACGAAGAATATTTTTTTTATATCCTCTATAAGCATACCTAAGTACCTTTTAGAAGAATGAAAGATCCTACTTGATTTATGAGGTGGAGGAGGAACTATTGGCTCAGTGTTAATGGGTTCATCAAGTTCAATAGCTCATTACTTTTCAGAGACTCTCTTCAAGCTCAATCAACCTTCTATTGCCACCATTCTGGATATACTATTTTTTTAAAAATATGATGTGTTGACTCACAATCACATTGTGATCGACTAAAAAGTAAAAGTAGTATCCTATTGATTTCTTAGGATATCCTATGAAGTGAGCTTTCATAGATCTAATCTCTAACTTGTCAGCCATCTGTCTTATGATATAGGTAGGACATCTCCAAATCTTGAGGTGACCAAGATTTGATTTTTTACCATGCTATATCTCATATAGTGTGGTAAGAACAGATTTATAAAAAATCTTATTTAATAAATATATTACAGTTAATAGGGTATAATCCCAAAGATATAAGGATAAGTCAGTAAAGCTTATCATGGATCAGACCATATCTAATAGAGTTCTATTTCTCCTTTTGAATACTCCATTGAGTTGAGGCATACCAAGAGGAGTCCATTGTGAGACTATGCTATTTTTCTGAGATAACTCAGAAATTTTCTACTAAGGTATTCCTCTTTTCGACCTGATCGAAGAATCTTAAAAGATTTTTTTGTTTGTCTTTCTACTTCACTTCTGATTTTCTTAAATTTTTCAAAGGCTTCAGACTTGTGTCTCATCAGAAATATAAATTCATACTGTGAGAAATTATTAATAAAGATAATAAAGTAGTGATAACCACTTTTGACCTATACATCAAATAGGCCACACACATCAGTGTATACCAGGATAAGTAATTCAGTAGTCCTTTCCTCATGTCCTACAAAAGATAACTGGTCATTTTTTCTTGAAGGTAGGATTCACAAACTGGATATAACTTAGAATTGAATAAGCCAAAGATACCATTCTTTTTCGGTTTGTTAATCCTGTCCTCTCCTATATGGCCAAGTCTAAAGTGTCACATATACTTGTGGTTTACATCATCTCTAGATCATTTATTACCTATGGCACTGACTAATTGCTCGTTTACATTTACACACGCATCAACATACAAGTGATAAAAACTGTCAATTAAAAGATCTCGTGCTATCAATTTATTTCTCAAATAAATCAAACAAAAGTCTTTATTGAAATTGAATATAAAATCTGCCTGTGCTAGCACAGATACAGAAATCAAGTTCCAGCTAGCTATGGGTACATAATAGTAGTCTTTTAAATCTAATCTAAAGTCTGATGGTAGTCGAAGAGGAGAGGTTCCAACGGCTTCAACAGCATCCTTGCTCCATTACTGACTCAAAGAATCATCTTATCATGTCTCAATCCTCTACTGTCTACTAGTACATATGTGAGTACTTGAATCAGAGTCTAATATCCAACTAGACGTAGAGGAAATTGTTAGGTTGGATTCAACAATGAGCATATGTTCTGAAGGTTTATCATCTTTTTTGGTCTTTAAGCTCTCCAGATTTGGTGGATAGTTCCTCTTCCAGTGACCGTCATTCTGACAGTGAAAATATTTTTCTTTGTCTGTAGCTTTCTTTAGAGTGTCCTTCTTCAGCTTCTTCTCCTTTTTCTACTTCTTCACAGGCTTATTCTTCTTTTTTCTGGAAGACTTTCTCTTGGAGGAAAGTTCCTGCTCCACAGCAAGAATAGAGCCCCTTGAACTCTTCAAGATTTCTTCAGTAGTAACCAACATGTTGATAAGTTCGGATAGGGTGTAGTCCAATTTATTCATATGATAATTTACTATAAATTGATCATACAAACTAGTAAGGGATTGCAAGATTAGATCCACTTGTAATTTCTTCTGCATCGTGATGCCGAGCTTCTCAAGCTCCTCCAGGACCTTGATCATGGTTATACAGTGATTGTGGACTGACTGCGCTTTGCATATTTTGGAGTTGAAGAATCTCTTCGATACTTCAAAATATGCTGTGTAGCTCTACTCACCATACAACTCTTGTAGGTGAGTGATCATAGCCGTAGCAGTTGGCATATACTCATGTTGGCTCTGTAACTCATTTATCATAGAGGCTAGTATGTAGCACTTGATCCAATTGTCATCATTCATCCATTTTTTATGTGCTGCCCTTTGTTCAGTACTTAGATGACTAGGCATAGTAGGGGGGTTTTGGTCGAGCACGTATCCTATTTTTTCCAAAATCAAGACTATCTTGATATTTTTGATCCAATCCTTGAAATTAATTTTGGTCAAATGGTTGGACTCTAAGATGCAGGCTAAAGGGTTCAAAGATAATATGGTTAAACTACGAAGAGTAAATATTCTAGTTAGACATTTATATTTAATTTTATATTTATTTTATAAACTTTAAAAAATAAATAGGCTCCTACTATTTTCTTGGATCTCTCACACTCCTCGGATGGAGAAACGAAAATTCTAGTACAACATAGATTTTTAGTGGGTACTGTAGTCCCACTGATATACGTCAACCTCACCTGACAGATATTGATAACATGTTATACTGATGAGTGGATAACTCTTGTCCAATGCTTCTCAAGCATGTTACAATGATTCAGTCTCTAAGTCATGTAGATTCACTTGATAGATATTGGCTACACTTCTTAGTTAAGTCAGATCCACCATTCAATGCAAGAGGTGAAGCTATCATTGGGTCTCTCACTTGATAGATATTGGGCCCAACCCCATCATCACCTTGCAGCAACCTTTTGCTATAAAGTAATTGCGTATTTTTGATGCAACCGAACCACTATGACCAATCGAGAATAATCAACACTAGTAGCACGCTAGCACATCTACAATGGTGGAAGATTGCTAGACTTAATATGTGTGAGGTGATTTTGATTTAGATCTCATATAGTCATTCATCATTATGACTAAACTAATTGGCATGGGCTAAACCAAACTACCAAGCAACCTTACTCAAGACTCAATTTTTCAAATTGATCCGGTAAGTAGAGATCGGTGGGAGGCACCCCCTTGATAAAATCAAGGGTTCTAATTAAATAACCACCTTTCAAGCATTTGCTTTAGACATCAATTGGTTAATTGATTTCAAATAGATTAGCTTAAGTGATTCAAGCTCGAGCCACTGAGTCGAATCTAAACTTTGGGTCAATCGATTTAACATATGAATATCAATCGACTCGACCAACTACAACTACTATTTTGATCCTAAGTACTCTTGATCTAATCCTAATCAATACTTGACTCGATTTGATCAACTGTTCAAATCGATTGGGTTCCATTATGTTCAAATCGAAAGCCCTAAGTGTAATCCAATTGCAAGACCTAATTTGATTTATCCATATCCAATTAATCATACATTAACTTAAATTTTAAATCTTAATTCTCAATTTTAGATCTAAATTAATTGTATGAAATTATATTTTATGATCTCAAAATTAATTTTTAGATCTAAATAAATTATTCATATATCTCATACATGATTGAAGATCATATCTAAAATTTTTTAACATCGATATAGGATAATCTTTACAACATAAGGGGTAAACCTTATGCCTGGATAACCTTATAGCATATCGATGTCGAATTAATTAACATATATCAGATCTAAACTAATATTTATACATCTCATACATGAATAAAATTAGATCTAATTATAAAAATATTTTTTACACATATTTATTTCAGATCTAATCATATCAATCCAACTCTTATCATATAAATTTAGATGTAATCATATAACTTTAGATCTGATTAGAAATTAGATCTCATCTGATTGAAAATCAGATTTCAACTTAATTTTTGAATCATATGAATCCATGGCTTCGATACGACTATTGGATTTTGAGATGTCATGCATGCAAAATTTTTAAAACTATTTTGAACATACAGCAGAAGATAGATTAAAACTATTTATAATCTATACATGCATAGATCTAATCTAACACCTACAGATCTAGTTCATATGATGAAAAATAAGAGAGCATGCATCTTATTTCATAAAGAAAAATAATCTGATGATCAGATCACCAATCTGAATCACAAAATCTTTTTTCAAATCGGATCTGAGGATGTCTGTAGGTTCTATTAAAAGATACATTCGCATCTGACCTCTACAGATATCCACATGGGGCTGAACTAGATCGAAAGCATCGAAAACCATCGAGGTGCTAGTTCTCTTTCAGATCTCCACTTTGCTAGTTTAGATTTGATCTTCTTCTTCGACCATCGTAAAAAAAGATCTGCAGGATCTATGTGCACTGCTATCACGCAGCACTGGAGGACGTAGAGAGATGCTACAAAACACCTTCTCCTTTTCTTTTTCCTCTCCTTTTCTGATCTACCTCTCTCTAAATTCTTTATTTATGTGGCTAACCAGAAGAGGGCTTTTGGGCATGTGGATGGTGGAAGGAAGAGGGGGCGGCACAAGGTGGAACCCTAGGTTGATTTTCTTTTTATTATTGTTCACCAAGCCCAAACACCCACCCTTTTATAGAAGGTGGCTAGGGGATGGAATAGCGATCAGTTAATTTCAAACTCTTATATGATAAGAGCTTGAATTAAACTCGAATCAATCCAACCCAGTCAGATAAGGAGAGAGAGTGTCCCAAGGAAGAGGTCGGTGCCCTCTTTTCTTTTTATCGCATGCCAAAGGAGGGGGCACGCATCCCCATGCAGCCCCTCTTTTTTACTGTGAGAGAGGAGAGAGAGTCCCAATAAGACTGGGACTCTTGCATCCTTATCTAATTAGATTCAATCTGGATCTAATCTGAGTCCAATTTGAATCTGATTCGAATCAGATTCAAGTCCGATTCATTCCAGACTCATTCCTAATCTAATTAAGATTTAAATCTTAAATCTAGATACCTAATTAGACTCAATTAGATTAATCTTAAATAAATTAAATCTGATTTAATTATGTAGAATTTGATCTTTCAACTTGATCTTATGAAATTGGATTACAACAATTACAATTAGGTCCTCCTTGCTAACTGTTAGCTGATCCAATATTTATAACTTTTATAAAATTGAACTAAATTATCCATCATATTGATAATTTGATTATGATTCGATCGTTTAATCTGATCAAATCTTTTTTGTGTATAACTTCATAGGTTCTGTTTTGTCTGGTAGTGAGATATACCATGATCTCCATCATAGTATCATCAAAACATCTTTCGATGGGTTAGAATATTTTCAACTCTCACTAATTAAAGATCATCGATCCAGAATGATCCAAGTGAGCTCTCACAATCCACTAGTAATATCTAGTAGTATGTAGTGGCAATCCAGTAGAATAGAATAATAAAAATCTTAGGTGTAGTTACCGTGTGATTTAGTTCTTCTATCATGAGTCTCAACAAGATGGAGATTATGAAAGCTCATCAAATCTCAACATCCGTCATATGAAAGATTCGATTAGCTCAAGTCCAAATCATGATATCAATGAAAACTTCTTTCTATCTATCACCTTGCTATAGCCACAGACTTAAGGACTTAGCTTCTCAAACCCCATAGGACTACTTTTTATCTATTAAGATCGATAGATTCCATTTAGGTGTGCACCCTACTCTTACAATGAATCTACTATAGTCAATATATACTACAAGAATCTAATTGGCTAAAAAATTATGTTTATATACAGTCAAACTACAGCAACCCATTGTGAGCAGTCGAGGCTCCATAGGTCAAAGAACTACTCACACTACTACAGCATCGAGATGACCACTGACAAGTGAGTAGACATCTATGTGATATCTCGTATGGTCATGCTTAGTACTGATATTCTCTAACAACCACCCACACTCTCACTCAGTGTCTCCATAATGTAGATTAGAGATTCGTCTATCTTGAAGGAAGTGATCCGTACATCGATCTAACCAGATTAGTCACCATCTCTATGATAATCCATCGATCAAAAGTATTTTAAGAATTAATCATACATATCTCCAGATCTCAACTCTTGAGAATGTGTATCTTTAATTTATTAATTCTTAGGATGATTTTCGGATACATGAAACAAGAATGGATAAAAATATCCATTTTATTGATAATTCAATATTTAAGTATAAATATATGTCTTAGAACTATTACAATGTATCTTATTATATTGGCTTTCTAAGACATACATCTAATAGACTTGACTGAGATCAACATTGAACAAGGTCTGCTTGGACAATAGCTCCTTCAAAGGAGGAACCATGTGCTTAAGATCTTCAAGATTTGATGATTAGTGTCACCAAGTGATGGAGCTTAGATCACCAATTTTTGAGGTCGGCTTTATAAGGTGAAGCCTCAGCCTTCCTATCAGTAGAAGAATAAAAGAAAAACCTCTCCTACCCATGAACAGAGGAAGGAGTATCTTGGATCAGGCCATGCCCTCTCTAAGGAGAAATATACCATCAATCCCGCTCTATGGGGTGCCTCTTGAAGATAAAGTAGGCCTGAAAGAGCGGGATAGAAGGTTGGATTTCAAGCAAGAAGCAGAAGGTGGTGAAGCCCATAATGAACCAACATGAGTTTGGAACTACCAAACTCAAGGCTATGTCCAAAGAAATGAAAAAGATGAATGAAAAAAATGGATGCAGAGGAAGCCTCAGACTAGCTCTTAAGGACTTTTCATAAAGTTCGAGCTGACCTCTCGATGGATCAAAGATCTAACTACTTTGGCTTGGGCTTCCAAGCGGTACTCGGGTGGGACCCAAAACTAAAGATGGGTCAGCTCCAAGTCCCCTGGGTGGAGGGCTGATTGGAAGCATTTGGGGTAGAAGATTCTTCATCCCTGGTCTCTAGCTTCTCAAACTCATATCCGAAGGAAGACATGGTCCCACGACCTCGAGGTGGGTCCTAATTGTTTGACTAGCTTTCTATTGAGCCAACAGTACCATTCGTCCTAAGGAACAATATTGAAAAAAGAAGAAAAGAAAAAGAAGCTAAAAACTAAAACAAGGGAGGACTGGGAGCCAAGATGAATCGAGTCAACCTTGAAAGTACTGATAATTGCCAGAGCTCAGTCATCGGAAGAGTGTTAAAAGGACCATCAAAAAAGTTTTGGAGCCACCACACCCCAGCTGGAAATCACTAGAGTCTTATCATAGTGAAAAAAATGGAAGCAAATCTGGGTAGACCCCAATTTATAGAAAGTAGAGGTGGCCCAAAACTAGCACTGATTCAATTAGCCCCATTCGATGAACGACATGTCTCGACTTGAGGTTGATTGAACCAAGCTCCCACAGATCATCACTAATAGCATATTGAGATAGATGATAGTTCACTTCACCCAGCTGAGCCCTGCTATATGTCCCTGCAATAAATAAGCAAAATAGGTCTAACCTAATCTAAGAAATACTTTAGTCAGCTTCTTACTCTCTTCGTCCGAGCTACCTTTAGCTCAGACTAAAGAGTGGAGGGCATCTGATACAGAATATCAATTTATCTCAGACATGATCGATGTTCACTTTGGCTCAGTTAGTCACTGACCTATTCGCCTTGGTGCTTGCTGAGCTGAGGTTCCAGAATAAAATTCTTGATGGCTATTATACACCAGATTATTACTATATCCAGTCTGTATTTAGGATATGCTTCAGATTGAATGGGTGACAGCTCATCCTGGATAGATAAGCCAGTAGTATGATTCTCTAAACCATTCCTGCCTCCTTTGTAGAGACAGCCAACTGACCCCCTCTATAAATAGGAGGCAACAGGGATCTATAGGTATGCTCTCAAGCTCCATTCTCTCTCTCTCTCCTTTCTATTGTTCTCTAATGACTAATTAACTTGAGCATTGGAGGGTCCCTGTTGGAAATAATTTTAATAGGGGACTTGAACTGCAGGTTTAGTCAGCCACTCCTGACCAGTTCGGTGCTGATATTCAGCTACTTTAGATCTACCAACTCCAATGCTAGATCGAGCACCTGCGGCAACACCTTCAAGACCCTATGACTTTTCTCCTCTTCACTCTCTCACCACCTTTTCTTCTCTCTCCACCTCCCTCTCTCTTGGAGGAATTTCATCCCCCTCTCTCTCCGCTCAAAATCTTATTTGCTCTCTTTTTTTATTGGTGACTATGGCTTGTCTTTGGTTAGTAGCATCAAGAAGGGTGTAGTCCAAGGTGGAGAGTGATGCATTGTTTCTGTCGCTTGGTAGGTTACTTTTTTTTTTTCTTGTGGTTGTGAT
This sequence comes from Elaeis guineensis, assembly GCF_000442705.2. Lineage (NCBI taxonomy): Eukaryota > Viridiplantae > Streptophyta > Magnoliopsida > Arecales > Arecaceae > Elaeis > Elaeis guineensis. The sequence goes on along the minus strand of NC_025997.2, from coordinate 34,164,071 downwards.
TTTAGCCCGTCATTCATTAGCAAGGAGTTTAGCTCCCCCCACCCCTTCCAACACCACATGTCGAGTTCTGAATGTGTTACGCAGCCTTTCTTTTTTCTTGGTAACTACAACCTATCCTTGGTCCGCAGCATGGATAGAGATGCATGCCTTCTTCCATATGCCAATATAGAGAAGGGCATATATTGCAACCTTTCTCCTTTCCTAGTGACACCCACTTGCTCCTCGTATACTAAGGGATAGTGATGGCATGGTCACCCCTCCGATCGAGCATGGTCAAAGAAGTTAGAGGCATGGCCCTATCCTATATTCTCTCCCTCTCTAGCCCGAGACTAGCATCACCACCATCCTATTCCTTCAAAACCCTCTTTTCACTCTCTTTACCCTTTTTTTTTCTCTCTTCTCTCTCCATGTCCCCTGGTTCTGGAAGGGATTTGAACCCCCTCTCTTTGCGCTTGAAACCCTAACCCTAATTGCTATGTCTTCACTCTTTGTCATCTAATTTGTTTCGATTTTTGGGGTTTTGTTGGGTGAAATCCCATCGTCATCATTACTATTAAAGGATTTGCGAAGTCTCTTTCTTGTATAGGATATGGAAAGGGATGGAAGGATATTCAATCTACAAACACCAAAGGAGGTCTTTTGATATTATTGGCAGGATTTGGTATTTCTATTGGGTTTTTGAGAGAAAATGAGCATTCTATTCCAAGCCATGGGTATAGGAGTTCCAATAAAGTTTGTGGCTTAAGTCTCTCTATTCCTTTTTTCCAAAAGATAAGACTCTCTCCTCCCATATTTCATAATCCCATTCCTTCTTTTTTTTTTTTCTTTCTTGTTCTCTTGTCCACATTTTTTAGAGTTGGACAAAATGAATACTCTAATATAGCATTTTATGTTAGCTTTTTTTTGGGATTCCTATTTCGAAAGGATTGAATTCTATGTTTGAAATTTCTATTTTTTTTTTCAAATAAAAATATATCATGCTTGGAGAGACCACATATTGGGTGGTGTGAGTGCAATGGCATTGTAAACAAAGTAGAGAGATATACAAGAACATTATGTCCTTTATGTGATTGTAATAATACAAGCACCACTAATTTTTTGTGATTCTTGGTGGAGATTTTTTTCATTTTTAATGTAAAATTGGAGCTTATCTTTAGCATTAATACAGAAATTATAAATTATGAGAAGAAGTTTCACTTGCATCTCCCCCTCCCTTAAGAGTCTGATCATTTCAAATAAATTTATCAGCATTTTGCACATAATCTAATGTTTCAAACAACTCTAAATTTTATTGATTCCTTCCTCCATATTAGTTTTTCATATTTTTTAATTAAATTCTGCATAATATGGGTTACTTTTTTTTTTTTTTTTGGATAGAGAATAATATGGGTTACTTGCTAGTATATAGTAGACCGGAGCATGTGTAGCTCCCTAATAGCTCATTCTTGTTTTTATTTTTATTTTTTTATTATTTTTTTGGGATTTGTTTAAGTCAAAGGACACCGAATTTTGTTAGAATTTATATTTAAATTTTTTTTTCTATTATTAATACGCATTTGGAGCATCACCAGGATCTAAAGGATTTTGCAGCGACTCGTATCCTTTGAGGGGAGAATGATGCAATAGATTTGGTGGTATCATGCATGGCTGGTTATTCTGTGAATACCATCTACAGAAATTTTTCTTCGATCACTGTTCAATTTCAGGATATTTCGTTCTCGAATTCTTCAAAATATATTTACACCAGAATGGTACCACCTGCTTCATCGAGAGAAAAAAAAAAAAAAAAAAAACAAACAACATCCACAGTTTTGTTGGACGATTCTCACATGCTAACATGGTAGTATATCATTTAAAAATGAAACAACTTTAAATCAGAACCAATCAATTCTTGATAAGAGATGTTGAAGTGCTCCTTTCTATCCTAGCATTAGAGATTGGGATTCGGGAACTCGTGACGGGACACCACTGGACATTGTGCGCATGATATGCAGCCGTAGCCATTTTTGCTCCTACTACTAATCACATGATAGGATTCCAATACGTGAGACGGTAAGGATGGGACTTGGATCGAGATTCCGATACCATTACCCGTTCCCAGGAGATTCCAATACCATTACCGTAAATTTCATCTAGAAAAAAGCACACCAGAAATGGCCTTTCAAATATAAGAAAATCATCTAGTTGCCACTAAATTACATGCAATTCCGACTGCATGACGTACTCATTTGCTCTGTTCCAAACAACCTTGTCGTTGAAAGTCAAAAAGGGTAGCAAATTGCAGTTATCTTTTATCTGCATCCAAAAATTAATGGATCATCAGCCAGCCATAAAAAGGTGGTTGGTAATATTATATCAACTGAGATTTAATTAATCAATTATATCTTAGCACTTGGATGGATTAAGGTTAGCCACTTGTTATTTACACAAAAGACAATACATGGGTAGTTTATTGCTGGAGTTAAACTGCCTAGAGATAGTGGGACGAAAAAGTTATCTGTAAAGGAGAACAACTAGTGCAAAAAATAAAAGATCATAGTTATTAATGCAAATAATTATCAATCTACATTATAAAAAGGAAAGAAGGCTACCTCATGAGACCCCAGGGTCTGTACACATTCAATGGATATTGATGTCAACACAAACGTGGACAAGGATTCTAAGGCTCTCCAATGAACCTTTTTTCCTTTTCTTTTCTCTGGAGTATAGGTTTGACATACCCAAGAATTTATCTAGTTGTTCATAATCACTTTTTCATAGTTTTTGTCAATTCATTCTGCATTCTTCATTTATTCTGATGATTGTTTCTATAATGATAATTATCATGATGAGCGCATGATACATATGATGATTAGTATTATAATTTAGATAATGATCATTATAATATGAATGAAGAATGAAATAATTTTCAAAAGCTTGTACACAAACTACCGCAACGCATCTCTAATGTTTTCGCCAAACATTTAAATCATGTGACAGATTATAAGTCCTCATTTTCTAGGCATATACAAGAGCCAACTGCCTCTCTTATCAATCATCTTATGCTCCACATCATCCAAGTCAAATTGTTTTCTAATAGAAACATCTTTATAACTATTTGACCCGTGCATTACATGGTTGGTATATCAAGTCCTGGTTTTGTTTGCCACTATAATAAACAATTCACCATATTAGAATCTACAACTGCAGTGGTAAACAAGGCGAGCCCATTCCAATTCCTTTCTAGTTGCATTGGTTTTTCTGATTGGTAGATAATGAGTAAAATTCCTTTTTATTAAAGCTTAATTCAACATATTTTCATCTAAAATTACTTATATTAATGGTTGAGATACTAACATAAAAAAATAATACCCTTCATTTGAAAGTGAGCATTCTCAAGATACAATATAATTTTCCTAAGAGCTTGGATCTACTAGGTTGGTATTGAACGAGAGAGGGATGACCATGATTGTTGATCAACCAGCCCTCCTTCATTTAATACTAAAATAGAGAGGATTCAAAATCTTTTTAAATCGAGATGATTAATAGTGCTCTAAGAGTCGGTGTTCTCTTTAATTCAAACCGACGCTAGAGAGGACCAATCCTGATCCTGCACATGCATTGCATGCTATTTTATAATCACATCAACCCCATTACATTTCAATATACTTGGTCAATGGTGTAAACTCATCCATCATGGCTATCATGCAATACATAAATAATTGTCGGTGCAAATTCAAATCAGGGAGGATTCAAATACAAAAATGGTCGTAGTCAAATAACATTGTTATTGGAACCTAGCTTGATATGCAGTTTTTTTTCAAAAAAAAAAAAAAAAAGATGACCCCATGGCCTATGACATTTGATGATTTACTATATAGTACCTAGAAGGCTAGAAAATAAGTGTGGACCCACAACAGTAGCATGTTATGGAGATAGGTATGCTAGATGGTGGTTATCACCATCATCATCATTGTCATCACATCATTATTTCAATAGTTATTTAGTGGGACATCTAAGCGCGAATGCATGTCACTACTATAATATATAGCTGTTCTCACATGCTAACTTGGTAGGATATAGCTGAAAATAATTTTTATGAGAAATGCTTAAGGGCATCTGTCCTATAACTGTTCAATTAACCAGTCCTACATGGCAATTATTGTTTGTACTTGCTCTAATCACATGATAGCATGTGAACATGACAACATATAATAAAATAAGATATTCAATGCTGACCATATTGTAGAATACGAGGCTATCGATTGAATACATCACATACTTGTTTGTTTGCAAATGATAACTATAGATGGACTTGGTTGTATTACTAAAATAATATTAATTATGCCTACACCAACCAACAAACTTGTTGGGATTTAGAGCCATCATAAATATGCTTCCAAAGATTTTTCTAGTTGCAATAGTTTGTCTTCCGGCCAATTTTTAGCTATAAAACAAAATACTGCAATAGTTTGACCCACAAGAATTTCATCAACTTACAGCAGTCCAAACACTAGAAAGGAGCCACCTCTTGTAGTCCAGATTCAGGTAAACCTAGTTGCAAATATCCAAATACACCCTAAATTAGTTGATGGCCAAAGGAGGCTTAAACTTGTACATGATCCTTTTCATGAATGTTTGACTAGTTTATTATATAGTTTGTTTAGTCCAGGGTGCTTTGCCAAGCCTTAAATACAGATACTAGAGTGTGCTATAATTGTTATCATTTTTAGTAAACAAATGCCCTATTTTTATCTATTACTATAAACAAGCCAAGCTTGCTCTCCCCATTTCACTTTGGTGTTGATTATTTCTATTGCTGAGATTTCGAATAAAATTACTTTTACCTAAAGCCTGCTTTTTTATGAGTAGTCCATAATGAGGCTTAAGGAAATGACCGAACAACAAGAAAAATAGTAATGAAGGGATGAGCATGTAGGCATGCATGAGTAGCCCATAATGTGAAAGTCGGTATTCTTCAGGGAATATTCCAACCATGACTAAAGAGACTGGTAAAGCATGATCAGCGAGTAATTGTCAAATTACAATCAAATCAAGAATCAAAATGTCATTTCCACTTTTTAGAGAGGATACTTTCTTTTTAACTAAAGCAACTCATTCAAAAAAGAATTTATTCCAACATTAGGACTAAAGAGATATATGAAACATGACCATAGAATAATTATTCAACCACAGTTAAATCGAGAGTTAATATTTTTTTCTTTAAAAAGAAAAACTTTTCTTTTCAACTGAAACACAAGAAAAATTAATTTTTGCCTACTTACACTAATCCTCAATTAGGCAAAACCCGCAACATTATTTGCATATGGCTTTCACATGGTACATGCTGAATTGTCTGCACACCAGGACGACAAAGTGGACCGCACCCAAGGCTGTAGAAAAGCTGGGGCCACTTGTAGCCCACTTTGAATCGAACGGGGTAAAAGTCAAGTTGGCTTAGAAGGCGAACATTTAACAATCAATGGGTTTGGTCTGAGAATTAATATTCAACCTTACGTAACTAGACCAGGCTTAAAGATGAGAAGAGTAAGAAACAAGCGTGTAGACCGATGCATATTCAGCTAGAAAAGGCCAGCTGTGTCAAAATTCAAATTTTAGTTCTCATAACATATGCATCACCTTAATCATGACATGCAGGAGTGCAAACAACTCCGGTGGCTCATCAGTTAATCGAGCTCGCTTCAAGTCTAAGCTAAGTCAATTTCACTTTTTTCGAGCTCAAGTAGCAATATAGTCGGTTCGAAAGCTCGCAAATATATTTAAATTGATATATATTTTTAATAATATTATTTTTATTATATATATATATATATATATATATATTATTAGTAAGTTAAGATTCTTCAAATTCAAGTTCAAATTTAAAGTCAAATATGACTTAGTCAATATTCATGTCGAATCAAGTCAATCTCGAATATTGTTTTTTTGTTATCGGGGAGAGTTCGAGCTTAACATATTAATGCTCGGTCAATCTTGAATCAATTTTCGAGCTCGGGCATTTTGAATTGAACGAGCTCAAGCTTGTAGCTATTTGACTTGGTTTGGCTTGGTTGCATTATTAGTGATATGAAATAGCAAAACCTAATCATTAGACAGAAGGAGCCTCATATATTGAGAAAAGCTAAAAGAAATAAAAATATAAAACAAAAGATCTTTAGTTTGGCCAGTAATCCTTGGTTGAGTCGTTCGCACCCATCTTCCAGCTTTTAAGACTAGTTCTTCGTAGGGGTCTGGAGTATCAAAAATTTATTGGTAAAAAAAAATAGCAAAGTTGCAAACTAGGTCTACACCAATTTGCTAATAGAGGCTCTTACTAGATGCTCCGAGGACTATGGACATTTGCCTTCTTTAGTTGTATTTAGTTAAACATTAGGAAATGTTTGAAATAAATATCATGCGCTTGCTTGGATAATATCACCTCTTGCCGTCTGGGTAATAAGACGTGGGGTGAATACCAAATAGCCGGAGGAGATTGGCCCCTTGTATCGAAAAAGTGGGGGGGGAAAGGGAGAGAAGAAATAAAATAAGCTGGAGAGGGATAAAGGGAGGATTAACCCAATTTAAACGAGTGTTTGGTTGAATGGGGAGGGACAAATCAACCTACAAAGCTTTCCTTCTATCTTATCCCTCAACCAAACGGACCAAATGCATCACTATCATTGTGCAGGTTCGAAGATGTTGAGTGATAGCTTCGAGTATCCAAGATGATTTCTTGTTCGTTGGCAATTAGATGGCTTTTACATATTCTAGGAATGCATTTCATTGAAGAAAAAGAAGTGAAATATGAATATTTGTTCCTTTCAAATTCTCATTTTTGTTGGCTACAATTTCCTTGAAGAAATATACGCTGAGGGTTGGAGGTAAGAATAAACAAGGGCTTTAAGCCAGGAATAAATCATAGCTACCTTTCATTTTCACGGTTATTCTTTGCAAAAGCAGGTTTATCTGGAATAACAGCACATTCTTCCTGTAATAAGAGCCTCTCCCTGCAATATAAAATGAAGGCATGGACTGCTTGGTGGAAAATGCTTGGCAACTCACTACCTGCCGTACCTCACAACTCAATGTTCAACCACTTGCAGTGTATCGCACCAACTCCTAGAATTGCACAAACCCTTCATCCCGTCTCGCAATAGAAAACATTTTCTTTGCATCAGACAAGCACTCCATGGCTTGTGCGCATACACAATAACTCAACTGGTCAAGAAACCCAACTACCCACACAATACCTACCTTAACCTACCTCAGAGCTTATAGATCAACAAAACTTCTAAAATTAAGAAAGATAGCATACTTTACCATGAGGTTTCATAAAATTAGAATTTCTGCCTGAAAAGTTGTTCCTCACTTTGTTCTAGGGTCCTTGATCTAGTTCACTTGTTTGTTGGTAGATCTTGCTCTTGTCAAACTAATCAGCCTGCTTAAGATGCTGTTTTGGTACCAAACAAATATTAAAACTCCACAACATTGCGGAGATATAGTCACCAAATAGCAAACAATTTTTTTATTAAAATCTCTACTACTCAAAGCTCAGAAGACAAAAGCTTTACCATCCACAGCATTATCAAACTAGGTCTAAATCTACCAACCATATAACCACCAACTTCCTTTTGGTGGCCATTTATCAAAGAAGTGAGATACTAACATAAAAAAATAATACCCTTCGTTTGAAAGTGAGCATTCTCAAGATACAACATCATTTTCTGAAGAGTTTGGATCTACTAGGTTGGCATTGAACGAGAGAGGGATGACCATGATTATTGATCAACCAGCCCTCCTTCATTTAATACTAAAATGGAGAGGATTCAAAAATTTTTTTAAATTGGGATGATTAATAGTGCTCTAATAGCCGATGTTCGATCTCTTTAATTCAAACCTACACTAGAGAGGACCAATCCTGCACATGCATTGCAAGGTATTTTATAATCACATCAACTCCATTACATTTCACTTGGTCAATGGTGTAAAATCATCCATCATGGCCAACATGCAATACATAAATAATTGTCGGTGCAAATTCAAATCACAGAGGATTCAAATTGTAATTGTCAAATTACAATCTAATCAAGAATCAAAATGTCATTTCCACATTTTAAACAAAAAGAGAATACTTTCTTTTCAACTAAAGCACCTCATTCAAAAAAGAATTTATTCCAACATTAGGACTAAAGAGATATATGAAACATGACCAGAGAATAATTATTCAACTAAAGTTAAATCGAGAGTTAATTTTTTTCTTTTAAAAAAAAAAAATCTTTCTTTTCAACTGAAACACGAGAAAAATTTTTGCCTACTTACAATAATCCTCAAGGCAAAACCCCCAACATTATTTGCATATGGCTTTCACATGCTACGTGCTGAATTGTCTGCACACCAGGACGACAAAGTGGACCGCACCTAAGGCTGTAGAAAAGCTGGGGCCACTTGTAGCCCAATTTGAATCTCAGGTGGTAAAAGTCAAGTTGGCCTACAAGGCTAACATTTAACAATCAATGGGTTGGGTCTGAGAATTAATATTCAACCTTACGTAACTAGACCAGGCTCAAAGATGAGAAAAGTAAGAAACAAGCGTGCAGACCGATACATATTCAGCTAGAAAAGGCCAGCTGCGTCAAAACTCAAATTTTAGTTCCTATAACATATGCATCACCTTGATCATGACATGTAGAAGTGCAAACGAGTTATGCAACTCATCGGCTAATCGAGCTTGATTCAAGTCTAAGCTCAATCAACTCCGTTATTATCGAGCTTAAGTAACAATATAATCGGCTCGAAAGCTCACAAATCTATTTAAATTGTATATATTTTTAATAATATTATTTTTATTTTATATATATATATAGGTAGACTAGGATCTGGTTGACCAGATCCCAGCTCTCATCCGATCGGATCCCCCTCTGTTGGATTGACGCTCATCTCCAAGTCAAATATTTGGACAAACAGAAGATTTCTGTAGTCCGTTAGCTGATCTGGCTAAAAATAAAAAATAAAAAATGATGCGACCGGGTGAGAGTGCGCATTGACTGTGATGCGACGTCAACCCACGCATGCCCTCTACCATCTCTTCGAATATCCATCCCGCACTCCCATCCCTCTTCCGAACCCTCTTCTCCCCCTTCTACCTCCATCTCTCTCCCTCAAACCCTCTTCTCCCCTCTCCCATTCAAAACCCCAATCAACCCAATACCCCCACCGCCAGCTCTTCCCCAACTGCCAACTCTGATCTTTTTCTCCCCTCTATCTCTCCCTTTCTTCCAACTCTTATTAAGTGCTGCCGTCAGCTGTTCCCTAACCTCCAACGCCCCAACCCCAAGTTCTTCAACCCCACCCGTCGCCGGCTCTTTGTCAACTTGCACCCACCGCCGGCTCCGATCAACTGGATCCTGCTGCCTCCACCCACCATTGACTGTTCCTCAAACCCCACCCGATAGTAGCAACCGTATTATTCTCTAACCTCCACCCACTATCTCCTCCCACGGTTGGCTCTTTCCCAAAATCTAACTCCCACCCTCATCTGCCACCAGCTGCACTGCCCCCAACCGACGCTGCCACCAGGCTCGAGTGCCCCCAATCGTCGCTGCCACCACCTGGCTCCACCCTCAATTATCGCCGGTAGCACCCATTGCCGCCATCCTTAACCGTCGCCGCTAGCATCTGCTGTCGCTCCTAACCAGCACTGCCACAATTCATTGTCATATCTAATTAGTGCCGTCACCACCCACCGCCGCCCCCACGTATAGCCAGAGTGAGCATATTCTTACCACTTTTTACTTTCTAGTCACAAATTTTCAAAGAGCTACATGAATATTACAGAATTACATTGATATATTTAATTTTTAATTTATGTAGTAAATAAATTATAACTGATCTCTATTGATTCTTGCAGATGGTTCATTCGAAGTCCTCTTTAAGTGAAGAGAAAAGCTCTCAAAAGAAAGCTCCCCCTCCCCCCGATTGATAAATTGTCGCTGCTATCTACGGCGATACGTGGACTTCATCTGGGGTATCCGGGAGCTATTGACAGATACCCACAAAAGATTGATACAACAGACATCTTTCTACTATATGCTTGACATCTCAATCATCACACAGGAGCGAGCAGTTGTAGACCAACTCTTCAGTTACTAAGACGATAGCAACAGGAGATTTTATTTAGGAGGGCAGACGTTGATTTTCTCTACTGAGGACGTTGCCCTCATTTTGGGGCTATCCCTGAATGGGGTAGCCATTGATATGAAGAAGGCTCCCCATAATGTAGTTAGGACCATACATTTTGTGGGAGAATAGTTAGGAGAGATACATTAGAAGATAGGATCAAAGAATTATTATCTGATTCTTCTTCCAATGGAATCCGATCAACGGTGCAATTGCTTGTTTCATACCTTTTGGGTATAATTTATTTTCTTTATCGAATCTTAGCATTGCACCATGGATCTTCTCCATTGTTGACCCCTTAGAGGACATTGGCCATTTTGCATGGGCCAGAGCAGTCCACGAGCATCTCATGAAATTCATTCCAAGGGCTGCGGAGAAGATAAAGAGAAGGGAGAGAGGTGCGAAGGAGAGCACCGGTTATCTTAATGGATGTGTTACAGTTCTGATGGTAAGAAAGATGTTAAGTTATTTCTTTATCTTCTTATTCCATTTTGATTATCATTATGTCTTTATGTGATTGCTTTTCTTTCTTTCAGGTTTGACTTTTTGAGAGAACAAACATAATCAAATCATCTATTTTCGATCAGCTTCCTCAAATCCTGAACTGGGAGAAACCTCAGTTCAGAAAAAGGGCCCACTTAGAAGAGGTGTTGAAGGGCCTAAAATATGGAGATGTAGTATTATTTTGATGCTTGATATTATATTTTTTTTGTAAGATTAGAGATCTAACTATTTTGCCTTTATTTTTAGATTCGAGATCCACTTCGAGCACCATCACCAAATGAGGTGTTGCTCCTTGAAGTGAGTCCTTCCACCCATCAGGTAGATAGAGCTGAAGGTAAAACAAGTAAGATGGGTAAAACAAGTAAGATGGATAGGAAGAGGAGTAGAGCTAGCAGCGCACATAGTACTTCTGTGGTATTGGCTTATCATATAATTAAATATTTTTAAAATTCATTGCTGACGCATGTAATTGTTGTATATTTATCCTTAAATGGAGCTCGTACGTAAATATCGATGCGTCTTTATATAGGTGAGGAGTGGGAGGGCTCGAGATGATGCTGAGAAGATGGAGCTCTAGAGGATGCTCGTCGAGAAGGATAAGTTGATTTCTGAGTTACAAGTGGCGTTGAAGAGCATTGAAGAGAGCACTGAGATCAAGAATGCGGAGGGGAGCACTCAGGAGGCAACATCAGATGTGCCGCTTATTGAGTTTGTGAGTGCTGTAGCCTGACGGTACCTATCGAGCATGCAGAACTACAGCATACCGAGAGATGGATTACGCAGTGAAAGTGGATAGCTCAGGGCTCCCATCTCCTATGTAGTCCATTCGTCCCCCTACCTTCAACTACTCCGGATCTCAAAAGAAAGCACAAGAAGTCAGTCTACCGTAAGGATGATGATGTAGTAAGTAGAGTTATCATTTAGTAGAACATTCACATTTCATTCACATCTGATATCCAACGTACTCATACAATACGTAGGGATTTTTTGAGACTAGTCGTGACTTCCCAGGGTTGCAGCTTCTGGATGACATGGAGCGTAGGTAAGTCTTCAATTGTTTAGAAAAAAAATTGATCGATATATTATTCCATTATTTATAAAATAAATAATTTTGATATCTTTCAAACTATATTTGTCTTTGGTCTACATTTGTCTTTGATCTTTAGGTTTGACATTAATTGCACCATATAGGTCATTGGTTTGGACTGATGGCATCAGCGTCATCAACCAGCTGTAGGTTCATGACATACTATCTAAAAATTTAATTGATGATGATGTAAGTATTATGTACTAAGTTGGATAAATCAACATATGTGCAAGTTAATTTTTATTTTTTGTAATGGACTATACTGGTCATAGATATTTTTTGGTCTCTCCTACAGCAACGTCTTTTGATTAATTTGCAGTCTATCTTTATATTGCCACCTTTCTTTACAATACTTATTTATATTCTTTATACAATATTATGCATTGTAACGTTGCATTGTGTTGTGTAGTCTAATATATGTTTCAATATTTTCGTCATTATAAAGCATGTTGCTGGACAAATAGAAGGTTTCTGATAAAGCTGTGTGAGACTTCATACCTCGTTCATTGGCTGAAGTCAAGCAAATATTCATACCCATATGCTCATCATTTTACTGATACTTACTTATCGTCGACATAAAGAGCACATATTTTAGACACATACATTTGTGAGTGGTGCAGAGTATAGGGGCATCATTAGAAGATTTGTGAGTAATGACTATATTTATCAAATATTTATCAAATATCAAATATTGTGCATACTCATGCATTGCTAACAATATGGTTGATTACTAATATTATGATTACAGATAACCTAATTGATTAAGATGGCATGAGATATGTACTGAAGCAAAATTCAGTGCAGGGATAAAATGATAATTTTAAAATTTTTTCAAAATTATGATTTTACAGTGAAAAATATTAATTAATCTAATTAATTAACATGTATTTATCCTATACTAGGATCTAAATATGATATACAGCATGCATACATTTAAATTTGAAATTCGAATTTGAACAGTAAACACTTTACTGTAATGTGTTCAGAACACAATACCTTTGTGCGGATAGTAGATCACCGCAATCTGATCACCGTCGGGAGAGTCTGATCATCACGATGTAGCCACACAGTATGTCTGGCCTCTGTGGATCATCCATATGAGGCTCCCGGTCTGATCAGCTTCTCACGGGTGCTAGCTCGTTGTAGAGCCCTTTCGACGGTCAATGCTGATCGAACTCCTTCGATCAATGTCTGTCGATTCTTTTGATACTCTAAATCATCAGTAGACATGCTTGAGAGGATGTTGAAGATCTTCTAAAATTTGGTGAGCTCAAGACACTCGTAGCTCATCTTCTCACTTCCCAAACCCCAGGCTGAAACCCTAGGGTACACTAAGAAAAACTCTGTACCCTTTTTTCTTTCTTTTTTTATCTTTTTCTCTCGGAAGGTTTTGGACCTTCACCTCACATAGAAAGGTTCCTCACACCCCAAAGTTTCTCTCCAAAAAATTCTACGTACGTCCCACCTTTCTTTTCTTTTTAAAACAACGTCGAACATGTCTTATCCGCGTGAGAGGATAAAGATAAGTGGTTGCACATTTGAATTCAAATCGAGTTTGAATTCAAATGCAAACCAACTCATCCCTATCCACTTATGACATGAGAAGAGAAGGGTGTGGACTCTTTGTGCGTAGAAAGGTTTCACGAGAAACCTTTTCTCGTGTAAGTTATGTGGCGCACAAGATGGATAAGCCTGAAGGCACAAGAGATAAGTTATCCATTCAAATTCAAACACACTTTGAATTTGAATGGTTAACTAATCAGCTTTATCCATCCATATGGTACACAAAAGTGGGCGTGGGGAGGGCTTTGTATGAGAAAAAATTTATGAGAAATTCTTTCTCGTGAATTCAAATGGGCGCAGTGGATGTGAGGTGGCGCAGGGAGTTTGGGTCAAGGTGGTTTCATTATTTAAACCAACCTAATTAAACCAAATAAGTTAGGCCCAATTAGACTAATTTAAACCTAACTTAATTAGACTTAATTAGGCTCAATAAAATCTTAATCAAATCAAAAATTGACTAAGCCCAACCCCTGATCAAATCAGGGACCAAACCATCTCGATGATTAGGTCAACTCTTAACCTAATCGGGTCAAACCCAACTGAATCCAATTCAATTGGACTTGATCCAAAAATAATTATTCGATCAAATTGAGTTAATTAGTGATCAAATCACTAATTAAATCTCTCATAAATATTGAGTCCAAATCCGATAGGCAATCGGGCATCAGAATTCATTGATATGAAATTCTGATCGAAAAGTCCCAAACCAGTGGGACTCTTGACCTCGGTACCCAAAATGTGTGGGACTCATGATCAGAGAATCTTGATTCTCTATCACAGAGTCCCAGACACGTAGGACTCATAGTTCACGAATATTAGGACTCTTCATCAGCCATCAGATCAGATAGGAACCTCTAATGTGTGTGACCCCGCAGGTTTGAACCTAAGTCGGTAGCACAGGAACCAATTCCTGTACTAATCAAAGTGACCATCTAGCAATGGTACTCGATATTCGGATAGGTCGAATAGTCGCAATCACAACACTCAGAACCTACGTGAATATGGTTACTATATAATTCATCCCTTTTGACCTCTGTGTTTAGGATGACTCAGGGTTAAACTGTCAACCCTAATTAGATCATCCGAGTCGTGCTCAACTCAATCAGTCTTGTGACTCCTCACTAGGACTATTCTGGTCAAAATTTTGCTAAATTGAAACACGACTGTACACAGCTCCTGAACTGGAGTGGTAAATCCCATCTTGACACACGCACTGACAAGTCAAGTACTTAACTACACCCAGCAGCCTTCCATCACTGAATTAGAAATTCAGGTAGTCCAGTGCCTAAGTGCAGTGAGTTGCTTGCAAGTCACTATGGCGGTCTCAGGTCGGAGGGATAGTTATATCCATATCCCATCGGAGTAAATCTTGACAGCAGAAAAACCTCCAGAGTCGGTCACGTTCAGTGCAGATGTACCCTTACATCTCACCTGTATGCCACACCAGTGTCTCCATACTCCTTGGTTAAGAGGACAACCAACCTATATGACACACAATGACCTATGCTCGATAAACATTGTTGTCCTTGGTAACAACGCATCATTTGATCGCGAACAAGTTTAAGGACTAAACGATAAATCCTCCTTTGTCGAGTCTAAATAGTCCTAAGGACTTCACCACAACACAGGAGTTCATTAGAAGATGACAATTTGTGATGAAAAATATCAAAATAATTTTTATTTATTTATAATTTATGTACTAATACAACAAAGAGCACAACCGTCAACAGGCTGACGATTGGCTTTGGGATACTATTCCCAACAATCTCCCACTTGACCTAAAGCCAAACGGTGCAGTATCTAATACCCATCTTCGACTTGAAGTCATTGAACTCCTTCACCGCAATAGCTTTAGTGAATGGGTCGGCCAGGTTCTTCTTCCCATCGATCTTCTGAAGGTCAACGTCACATCGATCCACGATTTTTCGGATGAGATGGTAGTGGCGCAGAATGTGCTTCGTCTGCTGGTGTGCCTTTGGTTCCTTCGCCTGAGCTATGGTTCCAGAGCTGTCACAGTAGAGCAGAACTGGACCAATAAGGGAGGGTGCTACTCTGAGCTCGATGATAAATTTTTTCAGCCACATCGCTTCTTTGGCAGCATCTGATGCAGCGACATACTCCGCCTCACAAACTGAATCAGCCACTGTGTGCTGCTTGGAACTCTACCAGCAGACAGCCCCATCATTAAGGGTAAAAATAAATTCCGACACACTCTTGCTGTCATCGTGATCAGACTGAAAACTAGAGTCTGTAAACCCTATAAGTCTCAAGTCTGATTCACCATAAACAAGTCACTGGTCCTTAGTATTTCTTAAATACTTCAGGATAGTTTTAACAACCTTCCTGTGATTCTCCCCTGGATCAGATTGGTATCTACTCACTACCCCTAGTGAATATACCACATCTAGTCGTGTACATGTCATGACGTACATGATAGATCCCACTGCTGAAGCATATAAAATTTTATCCATACGCTCTCTCTCTTGAGGTGTTGTCGGACAATCCCTCTTCGAGAGAGAAATTCCATGGCCTATCGATAGATAGCCTTTCTTGAAATTCTTCATGCTGAATTTTTTCAGCATAATATCAATATACATGGACTGGGATAAGTCAAGCAACCTTTTAGATCTATCCCTATAGATCCTCATCCCTAAGATGTAGGAAGCTTCTCCCAGATCCTTCATGGAGAATTGTGACGACAGCCAAATCTTTATTTCCTGTAATGCAGGGATATCATTTTCGATTAAGAGAATGTCATCCACATACAATATAAAAAATACTACTACTGGATCATTAGCCCACTTATAAATGCAGGGCTCTTCTCCGTTCTTAACGAAGCCATACATCTTGATCGTCCTATCAAAATGTATGTTCCAACTCCAGGATGCCTGCTTAAGTCCATAAATGGACCTCTGTAGCCTGCACACCTTAGACTCATCTGTGGATGTGGATCCTTCAGGTTGTATCATATACACCTCTTCGTCCAGCTCTCCATTTAGGAAAGCTGTTTTCACATCCATCTGCCAGATTTCATAATCTAGATGGACAGCTATCGCAAGCATAATCCGAATGGATTTGAGCATTGCCACAGGAGAAAATATCTCGTCATAGTCTATACCATAACGTTGACGATATCTCTTGGCAACCAAACGGACTTTATAGGTTTCCACCTTTCCGTCTGCGCCCCTCTTCCTCTTGAAGACCCATTTACACCCTATGGGTTTTACTCCTTCGGGTGGATCAACCAATGTCCACACATCGTTGATCTTCATAGACTCCATTTCGGATTTCATGGCCTCTAGTCATTTCTCAGAGTCAGGTCTCTGCATTGCATCCATGTAGGTAATCGGATCCTCATCATTTTCATCAAGTTCGATAGGATCTCCGTCCCGGATCAAGAAACCATAGTATCTGTCTGGTTGACATGGTACTCTACCAGATCGCCTTAAGAGTACAGGAACAATGGACTCTGGATCTGATCTAACCAAATCCGGTTCAGGTTCAGCTATTTGTGTCGGTTTTTTCACCTGCCGAACTTCCTCAAGTTTGACCTTAGAGGCAACTGTCCCTTCACCAAGGAACTCCTTTTCTAAAAAGATTGCCTTAAGGCTGACAAACACCTTTTGCTCATCAGCTAGGTAAAAATAATACCCTTTGGTCTCTTTTGGGTACCCTATGAAATTACACTTGTCAGACTTAGGTCCAAGCTTGTCCGTAATTAAACGTTTAACATAAGCCGACACCCCCAAACCCTAAGGTGCGAGAGTACTGGCTTACGTCCTATCCATAACTCATATGGCATTTTGGTTACAGACTTACTCGGAACCCTATTTAGAAGGTAACAAGCTGATTCGAGCGCATATCCCCAGAGGAAAATTGGTAGACCAGCAAACCCCATCATGGATCGGACCATGTCTAACAAGATCCGATTCCTCCTTTCAGACACACCATTATGCTGTGGTGTTCCAGGAGGAGTCCACTGAGAGAGAATCCCATTCTCCCCTAAATATATCAAAAACTCATTGAAAAGGTATTCACCTCCTCGATCAGATCGAAGAGTTTTAATATACTTTCTAGTTTATTTTTCTATCTCATTTTGGAATAGTTTGAACATTTCAAATGACTCTGATTTATGCTTCATTAAATAGACATACCCATACCTCGATAGGTCGTCTGTGAAGGTTATGAAGTAGAAATATCTACCTCTTGCACTTGAGCTCATGGGTCTACATACATCAGAATGTACCAGACCCAAGAGTTCATTAGCTCGCTCACCTTTTTCAATAAAAGGTGACTTGGTCATCTTCTCAAGAAGACAGGACTCACAGGTTGGAAGTGATTCACAATCACCAACTTCAAGAATTCCTTCTTGAGCCAACCTGTTTATCCTATTCTTATTGATATGACCTAGTCTACAGTGCCAAAGGTAGACTTCTGACACATTATCTATTATAGGGCATTTACCGGAGGTTTGAACCACATTAACAGGCTGTGACAGTAAGTAAATTTCATTATCTAGTTGTCCAACAAACATTGTAACACCATTCAAAATGATATTGCAAATGTTTTTTTTTATTAAAAATTGATAACCGTACATGGCCAAAAGGCCTACAGAAATAATATTTAATAAAAAGCTTGGACAATAGTGACATTCACTTAGAATTATATTACGAGAATTGATTACAAGGTTCATGATTCCTAAAGCTAGAACTGAAACTTTGCTTCCATCTCCAACATTCAGGAACCTCTCGCCATCATCAAATCTCCTACTGACCTGCAGACCCTGCATCAAATTGCAAATATGATAAGGGCTTCCGGTATCCAATACTCAGGCAGTAGTATCACAAATGAAAAAGTTGCAAGATGTTATCATATAATTACCTTGCTTCTTCTTCGGCCTGTTTGGGTCCAGGGAGGCAATGTATAGAGGACAGTTCCTCTTCCAGTGCCCCTGCTTCTTGCAAAAGAAGTACTCCACCTGGCTCTGATCGGGCTTGTGCTTCTTGGTCTGACCCTGTGCAGACATCCCAGCATGCGGCTGCACCTTCTTGTTCTTCTTCTTCTTGTTCTTCTTCCCTTTCTTAAAGGGTCGACGACCAGAAGAAGACCCTCCCACAACATTCACCGACTTCTTATGAAGCTGATGGTCCTTCTCAAAGTTCTGCAGCAACCCCAACAAGCCGTGGTAGTTCACTGCAGGCTTTGTCATCCGAAAATGAGTAAGGAAGGGGAGGAAGAACTTGGGCAATGAATTAAGGATCGCATCCTTAGTGAGCTGCTCGTGCAAGGGAAAGCCAAGTTTACTTAGGCGCTCAATCATTTTGATCATGTACAATACATGATCGGTGACTGAGGCCCCATCCCTCATCCGAGCATTGAAAATGGCACAACTAGTTTTGTGCCTTTCAACGTCGTCAGGCATGCCAAAGGAGTCGCTCAACATTTGAAGCATCTCCTGCGACTGGGTGTTCTCAAACCTGCGACTGAACTCATCATTCATTACCGCCAGCATTATGCATCGAACGGTGGTGAGGTCGTTGAGCCACTTCTGGTAAGTGTCTCGGACCGTCCCTCTCACGTTCGGGGCTGGATCCTCGGGTGCAGGATCCGTTACTACATAAAGGATCCGCTCATGCTCAAGGATGATTTTTAATTTTCGATACCAGCTATTGAAATTTGATCCCATGAGCTTGTCATTATCTAATAATGATCGGAGTGACAGGGTAGTGGCCATAGCTGCATAAAAAAAAATCAGACCTCTATTAGTACATAAATTATTAATACTAAAGACTTGGACTTTAGTCTAAAGTTTCTCTCAATATTTTTACGAACTGGTAGCCTCAACCTCCAATTTGAGGAATTACTTTAATTCTTTAGTGGGTACTAGAATCCACACAGACTACACACGAGCCCAACTTTGATTGGTCAACCCATGTGCATCTATGGGTAGGTTCATAAACAGTTGTTTCTCTAAACAACTTCTAGTAATCAATTTTACCCTAGAACCTAATCAGTAGGCTTTGGCCTCCACTGAAAAAATCTGGTTAGGTCCAACCATTAACATGACTTGATTTGGTGAATCAGATCAATAAATGATCAGGCCCGACTTTGGCCGGCCAACCTGACCACCATCAGAAAGACTCAAACCAAATTATCATACTATGAATGATAATTTCATTAGTCAATAAGCACCAGGCCTTTGGGCCTCCAATGATTATTAAACTAATAGACTCATTATCACTCACTTAATGGGAGGCTATGACTTAGTTATCACTATAACTTAATCATTTTAGGGACCTAATAATTTTGAAAATTTTATTAAAGGATAGAAGAGAAGAAATTAATCAGCCAATTTCAATCCTCCCACTGACTTCATCAAGTCAGATTAAAAAGAATTTAATTAAAGCCGATATTAGGAGCACCTAAATCAGTCATACTGATTTACCTAATGACATGGGTGAGCCCTAATCACCAAGTGATCTAATCAAAACCTAACTCACCAGATTGGCCAAGTAAGTGAGATCAGTGGTGGGGATATGCCATTAACTCGTCAGAGATCAGATCAATGCGAGTAGCTCTCACTTAAGAACCACTAGTCAAACTGACGAACTTACCTTAGACACCAACCGATTCATTAGTTTTAATTTGATCAACTTAGTAAATAGGGTTCCACCGCATAGCCATGAATTAAGTCCATCTTGGTCTAGTTAAAGATATGGATCCATTCAACTACAACTATTGGAGTTGAGTCTAGAGTGTCCTTGACCTAATCAATTCAACTTTTGATTAGATTTGATTAATTACTCTAATTTAGTCCATTTCTTTAAGCTAACCTTAGGTCTAACCCAATTATGGACCTAATCCATCTAACCAATTGACCCACAAGTTTATGCAATTGTCTTAGGTCTTAATTCATAATTCTAGACCAACTTGACAACACTTAATTCTTTTAATTAAGTATTTGGGCTGATAGGTCAGGGTTTGGCTTTTCGAAAATAATTTTCAAATTTGAAAGGTTTTATTTTCTGTTCACCAAACATGTTGACTCATTTCACAAATAGATCAGCACATTTCATAAATAGCAATCCTATTGCTAATTACATAACAGAAAATAACTCAATCAAAATAAATCATGAATATTCTTTTAGATCTAATCTAACACATTCATAATAAATTTTATAATTGAACCTTTACAATTAAGTCCTTTCGTTGCTTCATCTGCATGGGATATAATTGCAGCGGTACCTCTACCGCCATAGGAGACCCCATCGAATGGGAGAAGAGGGCTTTTAAACCCTATTTTTCTTCTATGATCGGACGGCCATGGTAACCAACCCAATTCAATTACTTGCTACTTGGATCATGTATATCTAAATATATCAATTTCAAAATTTAAATTTTAAATTTTAAATTTTAAATTTTAAATTTTAAATTTTAAATTTTAAATTTTAAATTTTTGAATTTTAAATTTCAAACAAATTTCAAATTTCAACCAAATTTTAAATTTCAAATTTTAAATTTTAAATTTTTGAATTTTTGAATTTCAAATTTCAAAATTCAAATTTCAAATTTTGAATTTCAAACTTTTGAATTTTGAATTTCGAACAACTTTCAAAATTCAAATTTTAAATTTTAAATTTTAAATTTTAAATTTAAACTTTTAGATTACAACTTAATCTATGCATGCAAATTCATATATCATATCTTAGAACCTGCTCTGATACCATTTGAAGCGAAATTTAGTGCAGGGGTAAAATGATAATTTTAAAATTTTTTCAAAATTATGATTTTACAGTGAAAAATATTAATTAATCTAATTAATTAACATATATTTATCCTACACTAAGATCTAAATATGATATACAGCATGCATACATTTAAATTTGAAATTTGAATTTGAACAGTAAACACTTTACTGTAATGTGTTCAGAACACAATACCTTTATGCAGGTAGTAGATCGTCGTAATCTGATCACTATCGAAAGAGTCTGATCATCATGACATAGCCACGCAGCATGTCTAGCCTCTATGGATCATCCACATGAGGCTCCCGATCTGATCGGCTCCTCACGGGTGCTAGCTTGTTGTAGAGTCCTTTCGATGGTCGATGCTAATCGAACTCCTTCGATCGATGTCTACTGATTCTTTAGATATTTTGGATCATCAGCAGATGTGCTTGAGAGGATGTTGAAGATCTCCCTAAAATTTGATGAGCTCACGACACTCGTAGCTCACCTTCTCACTTTCCGAACCCCAGGCTGAAACCCTAGGGTACACTAAGAAAAACTCTGCACCCTTTTTTCTTTCTTTTCTTTCTTTTTCTCTCGAAAGGTTTTGGATCTTCACCTTACACAGAAAGGTTCCTCACGCCCCAAACTTTCTCTCCAAAAAATTCTACGCACGTCCCACCTTTCTCCTCTTTTTAAAACAACATCGAACGTGTCTTATCCGCGTGAGAGGATAAAGATAAGTGGTTGTACATTTGAATTCAAATCGAGTTTGAATTCAAATGCAAACCACCTCATCCCTATCCACTTATGGTGTGAGAAGAGAAGGGTGTGGACTCTTTGTGCGTGGAAAGGTTTCATGAGAAACCTTTTCTCGTGTAAGTTATGTGGCGCACAAGATGGATAAGCCTGAAGGCACAAGAGATAAGTTATCCATTCAAATTCAAACACACTTTGAATTTGAATGGTTAACTAATCAGCTTTATCCATCCATATGGCACACAAAAGTGGGCATGGGGAGGGCTTTGTGTGAGAAAAAATTCATGAGAAATTCCTTCTCATGAATTCAAATGGGTGCAGTGGATGTGAGGTGGCGCAGGGAGTTTGGGTCAAGGTGGTTTCATTATTTAAACTAACCTAATTGAACCAAATAAGTTAGGCCCAATTAGACTAATTTAAATCTAACTTAGTTAGGCTTAATTAGGCTCAATAAAATCCTAATCAAATCAGGAATTGACTAAACCCAACCCTTGATCAAATCAGGGACCAAACCATCTCGACGATTAGGTCAACTCTTAACCTAATCGGGTCAAATCCAACTGAATCCAATTCAATTGGACTTGATCCAAAAATAATTACTCCATCAAATTAAGTTAATTAGTGATTAAATCACTAATTAAATCTCTCATAAATATTGAGTCCAAATTCGATGGGCAATCGAGCATCAGAATTCATCGATATGAAATTCTGATTGAAAAGTCTCAAACCAGTGGGACTCTTGACCCCAGTACCCAAAATGTGTGGGATTCATGATTAGAGAATCCTGATTCTCTATCACAGAGTCTCAGACATGTAGGACTCATAGTCTACAAATATTAGGACTCTTCATCAGCCATTAGATCAGATAGGAACCTCTAATGTGTGTGACCCCGCAGGTTCGAACCTAAGCCGGTAGCACAGGAACCAATTCTTGTACTAATCAAAGTGACCATCTAGCAATGGTACTCGATATCCGGATAGGTCAAATAGTCATAATTGCAACACTCAGAACCTACGTGAATATGATTACTGTATAATTCATCCCTTTTGACCCCTGTGTTTAGGATGACTCCAGATTAAACTGTCAACCCTGATTAGATCATCCGAGTCGTGCTCAACTCAATCAGTCCTGTGACTCCTCACTAGGACTACCCTGGTCAAAGTTTTGCTAAATTGAAACACAACTGTACACAGCTCCTGAACTGGAGTGGTCAATCCCATCTTGACACACGCACCGACAAGTCAAGTACTTGACTACACCCAACAGCCTTCCGTCACTGAATTAAAAATTTAGGTAGTTCGGTGCCTAAGTTCAGTGAGTTGCTTGCAAGTCACCATGGCGGTCTCAGGTCGGAGGGATAGTTATACCCATATCCCATCGGAGTAAATCTTGACAACAGAAAAAGCTCTGGAGTCGATCACGTTCAGTGCAAATATACCCTTACATCTCACCTGTATGCCATACCAGTGTCTCCACACTCCTTAGTTAAGAGGACAACCAACCTATATGGCACACAATGATCTATGCTCGATAAACATTATTGTCCTTGGTAACAACGTATCATTTGGTCGCGAACAGATTTAAGGACTAAATGACAAATCCTCCTTTGTCGAGTTTAAATAGTCCTAAGGACTTCACCACAACACAGGAGTTCACTAGAAGATGATAATTTATGATAAAAAATATTAAAATAATTTTTATTTATTTATAATTTATGTATTAATACAACAAAGAGCACAACCGTCAATAGACTGACGATTGGCTTTGGGATACTATTCCTGAAACATAAATTCTGAAACAATAGATGATAAGTATGAACTATCCAGAATAAATATAAATTTTGAAATAATAAATATAAACTCTGAAATGATAAACACAAACTATCTAGAACAAATATAAATTCTGAAATGATAAATATAAACTGTCTGAAATAAATACAAACTCTGAAATGATAAACAAAAACTATCTAGAATAAACATAAATTTTGAAATGATAAATATAAACCATTGAGAATAAATATAAATTCTAAAATAATAAATATAAACTATTCAGAATAAATATAAACTATCCAAAATAAATACAAACTCTGAAACGATAAATACCAACTGTCATGAGATTCTATAGAATAAAATAAATCTTGAAATGATAAATACAAACTCTAAGATGATAAATACAAACTATTCAGAATAAATATAAACTCAGAATAAACATAAATTAAAATGATAAACATAAACTCGAAATGATAAATACAAACTATCCAGAGTAAACACAAACTCTGAAACAATAAATACAAACTGTCAGAATAAATATAAATTCTAAAATGATAAACATAAACTGTTCAGAATAAACATAAATTCTGAAATGATAAATATAAACTATCCAGAATAAATACAAACTCTGAAATAATAAATATCAACTGTCACGGGATTCTGCAGAATAAACACAAATTATAAATACAAACTCTGAGATGATAAATACAAACTATCTAGAATAAACACAAATTGAGATGATAAATACAAACTTGAGATGATAAATATAAATTATCTAGAATAAATACAAACTCTGAAATGATAAACATAAAGTGTTCAAAATAAATACAAATTTTAAATCGATAAACACAAACTGTTCAGAATAAACACAAACTCTGAAATGATAAATATAAACTATCATAGGATTCTGCAGAAAAATACAAACTCTAAAATAATAAATATAAACTTTGAAATGATAAACACAAGTTATTCAGAATAAACACAAACTCAAAATAAATACAATTGAAATGATAAATACAAACTCAGGACGATAAATACAAACGGTCCAAAATAAACACAAACTCTGGGATGATAAATAATAAATACAAATTCAAAGTCTTGGAGAATAAACACAAACCCTTGAGTACTAAACATAAACTTTTCTAATAAACACAAATTCGAGATCCGTATGTGCTGAGTTAAGTAAAGATCACCCAAGATAGGATAAATAGTAAGTCTTGTGTAAATAAATATATTCTATCCCAAAATAAATATAAACTCCAAATAATAAATACAACAGGCTTAGGATAAATATAAATTTTTTTGCAATAAACATAACTTCTAATAATAAACACAAACTATGTATAAAAAATAGAAACTGTTTGACTCTGACTTTGCATTTGACCCCGACTTGATGTTTATCCTAGGATGATTTGTTCAAGACTTAATATTTATTCTCCTCAATTAGTGTTTATCTAGATAGTTTTTATTTACTATTCATAGTTTCTATTTGTTTAATATGCTATGTTTATCCTAGGTGGATCCGATATTGTATTTATTCTGGACAGTTTTTGTTTATCATCTCAAAGTTTATGTTTATTATTCATAGTTTTTATTTATTATGTGGAGTTTGTATTTATTTTGAAACACTTTATGTTTATCCTGGATGGATCCGATTGTATTTATTCTGGATAGTTTCTATTTATCATCTCAAAATTTTTATTTATTATTCGTAGTTTCTATTTATTAGGCAGACTTTGTATTTATTCTGAGCACTGTGTTTATCCTGCCATGAAGGCAGTTTGTGTTTATTCTGTTTGTGTTTATTATTTGGAGTTTATATTTATGATTGTTAGATGTATGTCTTAGAAGTCAATATAGCTGACACATTGTAATAACTCTAGGACATAATTTTATACTTAATACATTGATTTGATCAATAAAAGGATAAATTTATTTTTTATTCCAGCATGATGTGTCCTTGAATCGTCTATGAAATTAGTTTTGATATATATTCTCAAGATGTTGAGAATTAGATATATGTATTTAATTTCTAAATACTCTGAATCATAGGATCATCATGAAGACGATGATCAATCTGGATATACTGATGTATAGATTGCTTCTTTCGGGATAGATGAATCTTTGATCTACAGTGTAGGGACACTCGACGATGAGTGCGGATAGTTGTTAGAGAACAACTAGTACTGAGCGTGACTATATGAAAGATCACTTGGATTTATACTCAATCGTCAGTGATCATCTCAATGCTGTAGTTGTATAAATAGTTCATTGATTTGAGATTGTACTACTGCCTACAGTGAGGCTGCTGAAGTTTGATTGACATATAAACATGGATCTCAACGAGTCTTTGTAGTAGATATTAGCGATAGTTGGTCCATTGTAAGAGTAGGATGTGCATCAAGATGGGATCTATCAATCTTGATAGAAAGGAGTAGTCTTATAAGATTTGAGAAGCTAAGTCTGAGAATCTGTAGCCACAGTAGTATGATTGATAGAAAAAAATTTTCATAGAAGTCACAACTGGATTTGAGCTCATCGAATCTACCATATGACTAATGTTGAGATTTGACAATTTATCCATGACCTGCTATCTACTTGGCACTCATGATAGAGAGACTGAATCACACATCAACTATACCTAGAGGTTCATTTCAGTTCTACTGGATTGCCACTATAAAATACTAGATGTCACTGATGGATTGTAAGAGCTCACTAGGGTTGTTCTGGATCGACAATTCTTGATAAGTTAGAGTAAAATTATTCTGATCCATTGAAAGGAGTTTTAATGATACTTTGATAGAGATCATTGTATATCTCACTATCAAATATAATTAAACCTATGAAGTCACACAACAAAGGGATTAGGCCTAGAATTAGCAATTGAGTTTATGAAGTATCAATTGGATTTAGAAAAATCCGATTGGATTCAAGATAATCTTGCTAGCACATGGTTGGACCCAATTTTTATTTTCGTTTGGATTACTTATTTGATAAGATAATTCAAACTTAATTATCTGCTAATAACCTACTGAATTAGATTCATGAGACTCTAATTGTTGGGTGTCTAAGGTTTTCGATTAATTAAATTAAGGGTGTAAGTTTCTAATTAATTTTCTTGATAGTTTATCTTGGGTGCCACCTTGATTTGATCAAGTTGGGTGTGTCCTATGATTAGAAAGCCTCTTGATCTTATATGCAGCATCCCTTAGGTGCAAAAGAGGGTGTATTTAATTGGGTGCAAGAGCTCCAAGAGTTGGCACCTAATAGGATTCCTAATATAAGTTAAATAACTTAAGTTATTAGGAAACTCAATATAAGTAGAACTTGTATTATGAGACTGAATAGGATTCAATCCTCATACCTATTTAAAGAGACATCCTCTAAGGTCTCTAGAGCATCCAAACCAATAGCCCTATGCCACCTTTGGAGATCCCCATGTCCTCTCTTCCTCTTCCTTTCTCTTCTCCCCTTAGGCGTCCCACACGCTCCATCCTTTGGGATGTCCCACACTCTTCCACGCCCAATGCTTTGGGTGTTTTCTTTCTTGCTGATTTTCAGCATCTGGTAGTAGCTCATAGCAAGGGAGAAACACTAGAGAAGAGGAGAAAAAGAAGATCAAGGAAAGAGATCAAGTGTTGATCACGATCCAGACTTCATTTAGATTCAGCAAGCTAAATTTTTTTAGAAAAAAAAATTTAATTTCTAGAGAGATGTTCCAAGCTGATCCTGAGTGAAAACCCATAGAGGTCAGATACTTGTGTGGCTAAAAAAAAATTATTTTTCTTTCAGATCCAGATTCGAAGAATGGAATTGCAAAACAGGTATGTGAATTGATCACAATCTGAATTTTAGCTTATGTCAATTTTAGCACATGAACTAGATCCTTGTAGTTTTATATTTTTATGCATGCATGATTCAGATTAAAAGTATTTTAATTTTATATTTTACTATAATATTTAGAAAATAAAATTTTAAAACACACATGCATGTCTCAAATCTCGAATTCCAATAGTGGTATCAGAGCCACGAGTTTCATATTGCTGAAATTGTTATATATGTTTTGAAAAAAATTTTAAAATCTAATTTTTTTTTGATACATGAAATATCTAGATAAATTTTAGAATCTAAAATTTAATTTTAGATTTGATTTTAGAATATATATTTGATATGTAAAAGCATGTATTGATCTAAATTTTGATCTAGAAAGAGTTCTAGTTCATGTTTATATGATACATAGATGCATATATAAAATCTGAAATTTTACATAATCTAAATTTTGATTCACATATGTGATATATGACTGCATATTTAGATCATAAATTTGCTTATAATATGATCCATGATTAGTATATGAGATATATGATATCATATAGTAGATCTGAATTTTATTTAAATTTAAATTTTACATGCATATATGTGATAATGTTTGTATGTTAAATTTGAAAATTATTTTCATGATTTTAAACTTACTTTTATGCAAAGAATTTAGATCTAAAATTTTAATTTTAGAATCTGAAATTTATGTTTGTGCATGAGAATTTTGGTTATGAAAAAATTATTAATTAGGTCATATAATAGGATAGCATTTAAGATTTTTGATTTGAGTCATATGGGTCTAATTCGATTAAGTAATTAATCGAATCGAGTCAATTATTGATTAGAGTTAGATCAATTAAGTTATGTGATCATACAATTATTGTTGGTCAAATTGATTGAGTTTCATATATAGAATCGATTAACCTAAGGATCTTATTTAGCTCAATGGTTTGAGCCCGATTCGCTAGAGTTAACCTGTTTGGACCAATTAATCTATTGGTGTCTAAGACAAGTTAATGAGACATGATTATTTAATTAGTTCCATTCGCTTACCTGACCAATTTATTGGTGTCTAAGAAAAGCAATGGAGGGACCCCCACCGATCTTGACTTACCTGATCAATTTGAAAGTTTGGATCTTAAACTGGGTTGCTTAGCGATTTGGTTTAGCCCATGCTAATTAGATCGGTCATATGATGACTGATTAGATGAGACCTAAACTTAAATCTTTCCATAAATATTAAGTCCATAGGTCTTCCATCATTGTAGATATGCGGGTGTGCTACTAGCATTGATTGTTCTCGGCTGGTCACAGTGGTTCAATTGCATCGAAAACATGCAACCACTCTATTAGGAAAGAGTTGCTCCAGGGTAAGGATGAGGTTGGGTCCAATAACTATTAGGTGAGGGACCCAATGATGGTCTTGCACCTGCTTGTGAATGATGGGTCAGGCTTAACTAAGAATGTGGATAATAACTGTTAGGTGAGCCCACATGACTTAAAGATCAAGTCACTACAACATGCTTAGAGAAATATTTGAGCAAAGAGTTGCCTATGCATCAGTGTACATATTATCAATAACTATTAGGTGAGATGCATGGCATCGGTGAGACCGTAGTACCCATTAAAAATCCTTTGTCGTGTTTGGATTTTCATTTCCTTCTAGGAGAGTAGAGGGATTCAATAAATCAGTGAGAGTCATTGTTTGCATCTTAAAGTCTCTAGAAGTAAATATAACCATTAAGTACAAAAGTCTAACTTGAATCTCTTCTCTTGCAGTTAAATAATGTCAATCTCAAACCCTCTAGCCTGCATCCTTGAAACCAATCGTTTGACCGGTATCAATTATAAAGACTGGCTCAAAAATCTCAGAATTATCCTGACTTTTGAAAAATTAAGTCATGTACTCGATCAGAAACCCATAGTGCTACCAAACCGTCCTACTGCTGAGCAAAGGATTGCTTTTGAGAAGTGGACGGATGAAGATAATCGGGTTAAGTGCTATATACTGGCTTCTATGTCAAATGAGTTACAAAGCCAACACGAGTATATATCTATTGTCAGGGCTATGATCACTCACCTGTAAGAGTTGTATGGTGAGTAGAGCCATACAGCACGCTTCGAGGTGTCCAAAAGACTCTTCAATCTGAAGATGTGCGAAGGGCAGTCAGTCCATGAGCATTGTATGATAGTGATCAAGGACATTGAGGAGCTTGAAAAGTTCGGACTAGAAATACAAAAGAAATTATAGATGGATCTAATCCTTTAATCCCTTACAAGTTTGTATAGCCAATTCATTGTAAATTTTCATATGAACAAGCTCGATTGCATTGTACCCGAACTGGTCAACATGTTGGTTACTACAGAGGGAACCTTGAAGAGTTTAAGGGGTACTATTTTTGCTGTGGATCGAACTTTTTTCAAGAGAAAGTCTACTGAGAAGAAAAAGGCAAAATCTGCTAAGAAGCAGAAAAAGGAGAGCAAGCCAAAAAAGAAGTTCCTAGCAAGGCCAAAGTAAAGGAAAAATATTTCCACTGTCATGCTGAAGGCCACTGGAGGAGGAACTATCCAAAATACCTGAAAAGCCTAAAGATCAAAAAGGGTAATAAACCTTTCGAATGTATGCTTGTAATTGAATCTAACCTTACAGTTTCTTCTACTTTTAGTTGGGTATTAGATTCTGGCTCGAATGCTCATATATGTACCTCAATGCAGAGTCTGATAGAAAATAGGAGATTTAGAAAAGGTGACACGATCCTTCGGATCAGCAATGGAGCAAAGATTGTTGTAGAGGCCGTTGGCACTTATTCTCTTCGATTATCGTTTGGTGTTAGATTAGATTTAAAGGACTGTTATTATGTTCATGTAGCTAGTTGAAATTTAATTTTTTGTATCTGTGTTAGCACAGGAAGATTTTGAAATTAGTTTCAATAAAGACTTTTGTTCCATTTATTTACGAAATAAATTGATTGCACGAGATCTTTTAATTGACAATCTATATCACTTTTATGTTGATGCGAATGTAAACCTAAATGAATAAATAGTGAGTGTCGTAGGCTAAAAGAGACCCAAAGATGAAATTAACTAGAAGTACTTGTGGCACCATAGACTAGGCCATATTGTTGAGGACAGGATAAACAGACTAAAAAAAGATGGAATCCTTGGCTCTCTTAACCCAGAGTCATATCCAGCTTGCGAATCCTGTCTTCGAGAAAAAATGATCAAGTTACCCTTTGTAAGACATGGAGAGAAGGCTACTGAGTTACTTGTCCTGGTACACACCGATGTGTGTGGGCTATTTGATGTGCATATTAGGAGTGATTATACCTACTTCATTATCTTTACCGATAATCTGTCTAGGTATGGATATGTGTATCTGATGAAATACAAGTCTAAGGCCTTTGAAAGGTTCAAGAAATTCAAACATAAAGTAGAAAAATAAACAGGCAAACTCATTAAGATTCTTCGATCTGATCGAGAAGGTGAATATCTTAGTCAGAAATTTTTGAGATATCTTAAGGACAACGGCATAGTCTTTCAATGGATGCCTCTTGAAACACCTCAGTTCAACGGGATATCCAAAAGGAGGAACAGGATTCTATTGGATATAGTCAGGTCTATAATGAGCTTCACTGATCTATCCTTATATCTTTGGAGATATACCTTATTAACTGTAATTCATCTGTTGAATAGGGTTCTATCAAAGTCTGTTCTTACCACACTGTATGAGATATGGTTCGGTAAGAAGTCGAGTCTAAGTTATCTTAAGACTTGAGGATGTCCGGCCTATGTCAAGAGACAGATGGCTGATAAACTAGAGGATAGTCTGTAATAGCTTATTTTATAAGGTATCTAAAAGAATCCATCGGATACTACTTCTACTTTCTATAAGACCATAATATGATTGTGAGTCGAAATGCTATATTTTTAAAAAAATAGTTTATCCAAGATGGTGGTAGTGGGAGGTTTATTGAGCTCGAAGAGAAGGTTTCTGAAGAGCCAAGAGCTATAGATCCTCAGGAACCCATTATTCACGAGTCAGTAGTAGATGTTCCTCAACCACCTCATAGATCTAGCAGGATCTTCCAACCTTCTGAAAGGTACATGAGTATGCTTATGGAGGAAGTAAAAGAAATGTTCCTTATGGGAGATAGGGATCATGGTGATGATTCTAATACCTTTGACGAGACGATGTTTGGCATCGATTTTGAAAAATGGTTAGATACTATAAAGTCAAAAATTGACTCAATGCACTCGAACCAAGTCTGGACCTTAGTGGATCCACCTAAGGGTATCATACCTATTGGGTGTAAATAGATCTACAAAAAGAATATAGGTACCAATGGTAAAATAGAGACCTATAAAGCTAGGCTTATGGCTAAAGGTTATAGTCAGCATGAGGGCATTGACTATCAAAAAATCTTCTCATCCGTACTGAAATCCATCCGCATTCTGCTTGCTATTGCAGCTTATTATGATTATGAAATCTGACAGATAGATGTGAAAATTATTTTTCTGAATGGATATCTTGAGTAAGATATCTATATGGAGTAGTCTATGATTTTACATCTAGTAATGGTAATCACAGAGTCTGCAAGCTGCAAAGATCCATATACAGATTAAAGCAAGCTTCTCAGAATTGGAACCATCATTTTGATGAGGCAATCAAATCGTTTGATTTCATCAAAAATAAAGATGAACCATGTGTATATAAAAGTATCAGTGGAAGCGCGATAATATTCTTCGTATTGTACGTGGATGATATTCTCCTCGTTGAAAATGATATTTTCATACTAACCATGATCAAAAGATGGTTGTCCAAGGAATTCTCAATGAAAGACCTAGGGGAAGCATCCTATATTCTTAGAATAAAGGTCCATAGGGATAGATCTAAACGGATGCTAGGCCTGATACAAAAGCTGTACATAGAAAAAGTGCTGAAGAGGTTCAGCATAGAAAACTCCAAAAGAAGACTTTTACCTCTTAGGCATGGTATTAATCTTTCCAAGATGATGTGTCCGACCACATCTGAAAAAGTACAGTGCATGAGAAAGATCCCTTATGCCTCGACAATAAGGAGCCTCATGTATGCCATGCTATGTACTCGATCTGATATTGCTCTTGCTGTGAGTATCACGAGCAGGTATCAGTCGAATCCAGGTGAGGAGCAATGGATAGCTGTGAAGAACATCTTTAAGTATTTGAGAAAAACTAAGAATTTATTTTTGATCTTTAGAGGTGATTCTGAGTTACAAGTCGAGGGATATACTGACTCAAACTTCATGTCTGATCCTGATGATAGAAAGTCTATGTTAGGATTTATGTTCGTTTGTAATGGTGGTGTAGTTAGCTGAAAGAGTTTCAAGCAACCCATCATATCAGATTCAACCATACAGGCTGAGTATGTCACTACTTCGGATGCTGTAAAGGAAGACTTCTAGTTCAAAAAGTTTATCACGAAACTTAAGATTATGACATCGGATGCCATACCGCTCTACTGCGACAACAATGAAGCCATAGCACTTACTAAGGAATCAAGATCTCATAAAAAATCGAAGCACATCGAGCGACGATATTACATCATACGTGACTACCTAAAAAAAAAACATGTCGAGATACGAAAAGTAGACTCTGCGGACAATATAGCAAACCCACTGACTAAACAGTTAAGCCAACCGAAAATGAAAGTCCACCTTGAGAAGATGGGATTTAGATTTATGACCAATTGGTTTTAGTCCAAGTGAAAGATTGTTAGATGTATGTCCTAGAAGCCAATATGGCTGACACATTGTAATAACTCTAGGATATAATTTTATACTTAATATATTGATTTGATCAATAAAAGAATAAATTTATCTTTTGTTCAAGCATGATGTGTCCTTAAATCATCCATAGAATTAGTTTCGACATATATTCTCAAGGTATTGAGAATTAGAGATATGTATTTAATTATTAAATACTTTCGATCATAGGATCATCATGAGGACAGTGATTGATCCAGATAGACTGGTGCACAGATCACTTTTTTTGAGATAGATGAGTCTTTGATTTACAGTATGGGGATACTGGGCGATGAGTATCAGTAGTTGTTAGAGAACAACTAGTACTGAGCGTGATCATACAAGAGATCACTTGGATTTCTACTTGATCGTCAGTGTCATCTCGATACTGTAGTTATGTGAATAGTTTTTTGATCTGAGATTGTACTACTGTCCGCAGTGAGGCTACTGGAGTTTGATTGACACATAAATATAAATTTTAATGAGCCCTTGTAGTGGATATTGACGACAGTTGGTCCACTGTAGAAGTAGAGTGTGCATCAAGATGGGATCTATCAACCTTAGTAGAAAGGAGTAATCTTATGAGATTTAAGAAGCAAAGTCTGAGAATCTATGGCCACAGTAGTGTGATTGATGAAAAAGAGTTTGCATAGAAGTCACAACTAGACTTGAGCTAATCGAATCTATCATATGACTGATATTGAGATTTGATGATTTATTTATGACCTTCCATCTAGTCAGGACTTATGATAGAGGGACTGAATCACACGTCAACTACACCTAGAAGTTTATTTCAATTCTACTGGGTTGCCACTATAAACTGTAAGGTATCACTGGTGGATTGTGAGAGCTCACTAGGGTTATTCTGAATCGACAATTCTTGATGAGTTAGAGTGGAATTATTTCAATCCATTGAAAAGTGTTTCAATGATACTTTGATAGAGATCATTGTATATCTTACTACTAAATAGAATTGAACCTATGGAGTCATACAATTAAGAGATTAGACTTGAAATTAGCAATTGAGCTTATGAAGTATCAATTGGATTTAGATAAATCCGATTGGATTTAAGATAACCTTGCAGCACATAGTTAGACCCAATTCTTCTTTCCATTTGGATTACTTATTTGATAAGATAATTCAAACTTAATTATCTACTATTAACCTACTAAATTAGATTCATGAGATTCTAATTGTTGGGTGTCTAAGGTTTTCGATCAATTAAATTAAAGGTGTAAGTCCCTAATTAATTTTTTTGATAGTTTATCTTGGGTGCCACCTTGATTTGATCAAGTTGGGCGTGTCTTATGATTAGAGGGCCTCTTGATCTTATATACGGCGTCCCTTGGGTGCAAAAGAAGGTGTGTTTAATTGAGTGCAAGGGCTCCAAGATTTGGCACCTAATAGGATTCCTAATGTAAGTTAAATAACTTAAGTTATTAGGAAACTCAATGCAAGTAGGACTTGTATTATGAGATTGAATAGGATTCAATCCTTTTGTCTATTTAAAGGAACCTCCTTTAAGGTCCCTAGAGTATCCAAATCAGTAGCCCCACGTCACCTTTGGAGATCCCCATGCCCTCTCTTCCTCTCCCTTTCTCTTCTCCCTTTGGGCATCCCACACGCCCCATCCTTTGGGACGTCCCAAGCTCTTCCATGCCCAAAGCTTTAGGTGTTTTCTTTCTTACTAGTTTTCAGCATCTGGTAGCAGCTCATAGCAATGGAGAAATGCTAGAGAAGAGGAGAAGAAGATCATCAAGGAAAGAGATCAAGTGTTGATCGCGATCCAGGCTTCGTTCAGATTCAGCAGGCTAAATTTTTTTAAAGAAAAAAATTTAATTTCTAGAGGGCTGTTCCGGACTGATCTCTAGTGGATACCCATAGAGGTCAAATACTTGTGCGGCTAGAAGAAAATCTCTTCTTTTCTAAATTCAAATTCGAAGAAAGAAATTACGAAACAGATATATGAATTGATCACAATTTGAATTTCAGCTTATGTCAATTTTAGCACATAAACTAGATCCTTGTGATTTTATATTTTTATGCATGCATGATTCAGATTAAAAATATTTTAATCTTATATTCTACGGTGATGTTTAGAAAATAAAGTTTTGAAACATACATGCATGCCTCAAACCTCGAATTCCAACAATGATGGAATGGTTTGTGTTTATTTCTACTAGAGTTAGTATTTGTCCTGACTTTAGTGTTTATCATCCTTGGTTAGTGTTTATCCTAGATCGAGTTTGTATTTATCCTGGATCGAGTTTATGTTTATCTCGAATAATTTTTGTTTATCACCTTAGAGTTTGTATTTATTATTCACACTGTTTATACAAGGTTTATATTTATTTTGAAGCACTTTGTGTTTATCTTAGATTCATTAGAGGCAAAGCAATCTTGAGAGTTTGTATTTATCCGTGACCTATTTGTATTTATTATTTAGAGTTTATGTTTATCTTGGACCTGTTTGCATTTATTATTGAAAGTTTGTGTTTATCCTGCTGTAAATCTGGAATAAACTTGATATATGTTGGATTGATTTTCATGATAACAAAAGTATTTGAGTATAAGTATAGTATTAAATTTTAAGAAGCTCAAGTATTTTTCAACATCTAAATGAAGAAGCACCATCTAAGATCTTAGTACTAAACTCTGATAAAACTCTAGATACATACTTTCAAGGAGCTTTAATGAGAATAAATCAAATTTGGAACGTAAATCTAACCTAAAAATCAAATTGAAATAGAAATATTGAAAAATAATATTTCAAATGCTTATGCAAACTGGGTCGATCCAGTCTGAGTGATACAGAAAACATAGCATAAAATATCAAATTTTAGCATCTAGGGGATTAAGCAAATTATATTGTTCAAAGTCATACATTCATTTAAAAATATGTACAACTGAGGTAAGTACATGATTTCATGCATCATGCTACATCATTTTTTCATTCATATGTAAACCATTCAACATCATTCTTTCATTCATATATAAACCATTCAACAGAGGATATGTAAATCACTCTATTTGATACAAAAACTGGTATCTTCATAGCATAAAATGAAAACCGATACATTCAAGAAAATAAAGCATACAAAGTACTACATCATTACAACACACAATACATAAAACCAAGATGACGCTGACACAGTCTAATGCTTAGGATCAACTTGGAGAGTAGGATGATAGTGATAGATAGATGAGGATGGTTTAGAGGAGGATGGCTGACTAGGAGGAGGCTGACTGGGAGGAGGCTGATTGGATTGATTTTGACTTGGAAGATTCGAAACAAGAATATTCATCTATTGGTCGATTCGGATAATATTCTGCAATACTGTAGCCAATCCAGTAGAAAAAATATTTTATCTTTCATCCCATTTGCTTCTCTCTGTATCACAGTCTGGAGCACTCTAAGAGTACAGATAACCTCGCCTAGCGATGTTGCATATCTGTGTGAGGTGAATATCTCTCTAATTTCTCAATACAATAGACCAAATTATGAATATCCTGTCTTATGTCCTGCGCTGTTGAAATAAGATTATCCAATTTTTGCTCGAATAAAGAACTATATATGCTAGTCAGATCTATACGTGTAGTACTCTCTCCTGAAGATGAAAATTGAAGAATAGATGCGACCTCTCAAGCGATTGCATTGATAACATTTGGAGTCATCCTCACTTGATCAACAGGCTCCATAAGCTCTATAGATCTGGAAGGTCCTGCTTCACTCCTATTAAACTGAGATTTCTCTTCCTCAGCTGAAATATTCTCCTTAACATGTTCTCTGCTTCCATCCTTTCTAGTCCACTCATTATTATTAGTTTTGAATTGGTGCATTCTGTGGAGATCTTCTTCATTGATTTTGCTACTTCTGCTTAATTTCATTGATTGTTCTCCTTGAATCCTTACTCCATAACATTTAAAGATATAAGTTAAAATCATGACATAAGGTAGGGATGTCTGTGCTCTATCCATCACTTCTTGCATAGTCTTGATAATCATTATTGGTGCAAAAATCCACTTGCGCCGGAGAAGCTGGAGTTGGGGAAGTCACGGTCGCCGCCGGGACCTGCAAAGGAAGTCTAAACCGGAGGTGGGGTTGCTCCGGCAAGACCCTCCGACGCTCAAGTCAGTTCTCTGTCTCAACAAGAATGGAGCGCTCGAACGGAGAATTTAGCAGAGTTTTTA
This sequence comes from Elaeis guineensis, assembly GCF_000442705.2. Taxonomy (NCBI): domain Eukaryota; kingdom Viridiplantae; phylum Streptophyta; class Magnoliopsida; order Arecales; family Arecaceae; genus Elaeis; species Elaeis guineensis. The sequence goes on along the minus strand of NC_025997.2, from coordinate 34,126,715 downwards.
GATAAAAAGACGAGAGCTTAGATAATAACGTATCTGGGGTTCTCCTTTTTATAGGCGGAGGGTGCCACAGACTGATAGCGACGTTCGTAACCGTCTGGTAGTGGGCCGCCCATAGTCAGGCGGAATTTATTGCGAAGGGTAGTGGAGCGGAATCATGGCTATTGCCGTAGCTCACCACGTGGAATCAGTTGCGAGGAGTGGAGCAGCGTCCATTGTCGTGACTTGCCAGCGGATGGGAGAATCGCGCGATATCCATCGCAGGAGGTGGAGCAGGATCGTGGCCGTTATGTTGGCCTGTCAGGGAGTAGTGGAGCTGTGCGGAATCCGTTGTAGGAAGTGGAGCAGAGCTGCGACTGTTACTGCGGCTTGTCAGGGAGTGATGGAGCTACACAGAATTCACCGCAGGAAGTGGAGCAGAGCTACGACTGTTACTGTGGCTTGTCAGGGAGTGATGGAGCTGCACGGAATCCGCCGCAGGAAGTGGAGCAGGATCGTGGGGTGCCACAGACTGATAGCGACGTTCGTAACCGTCTGGTAGTGGGCCGCCCATAGTCAGGCAAAATTTATTGCGAAGGGTAGTGGAGCAGAATCGTGGCTATTGCCGTAGCTCGCCACATGGAATCAGTTGCGAGGAGTAGAGCAGCGTCCGTTGTCGTGACTTGCCAGCGGATGGGAGAATCGCGCGATATCCGTCGCAGGAGGTGGAGTAGGATCGTGGCCGTTATGTTGGCCTGTCAGGGAGTAGTGGAGCTGTGCAGAATCCGTTGTAGGAAGTGGAGCAGAGCTGCGACTGTTACTGCGGCTTGTCAGGGAGTGATGGAGCTGCACGAAATCCACCGCAGGAAGTGGAGCAGAGCTGCGACTGTTACTGCGGCTTGTCAGGGAGTGATGGAGCTGCACGGAATCCACCGCAGGAAGTGGAGCAGGATCGTGGCCGTTAAAACAATCATTCTTGGAAGGTTGAGTGGGATGCATTGGACTACATGATACATAATTACTAAGTCCCTCTCTATTATAGTATCAAATCCTCCTGCTCTAGTTTGTATAATCCAGCAAACAATAATGTGAAGGAGTCTCATTTCAATGTTTAAGTATTGTCCATGAATTTTATAGAATTGATCGTGGTCCTCTATCCCAAGAATAATTTCTATTCTTGTGCTTTTATCTTCTCAACTATCCCGCAGGTCATCTACGATTAAAAGTTTCAAAATTTATCTTAATATTTCATCATCAAAATAAATTTTCTTTCCTTTCACTGAAGATGATACGATATCATCTTCTTCAAATGAAATATTCTGATAAAATTTTCTAACTAACTTTATAAGCATTGGGGCTTCAGTTGTGTAGATGAATTTCTATCCCATACCTCTAATCAAGTTTGCAATCTTGAATCCTCTGAATCTAGAAAATTCATATATACAATATGACTAGAGAGAATATTTTTGTCACTTACTGGGGTTCTTGGAGGAGGTGATCTTGAAGTAGGTGATGAAACTAGAGTTGTTACTTCTCTTCCGCTTCTGCTTTCTTTACTTCTGGTTGTTTTTTGGTGTTAGGGAAGATGCATCTTCAGAGCCATCCTTTCCTAAGGTTGAAGGTTGGCCGAGAAGGAGATAGGAAGGAGATTTTTGGTTTGAGATTTAAGATGTGAGTGGAGATGGTATGATAGATTTGGAGATAGGAGCTAGAGATTTTGAGGAAAACAAAATGGTAGGGAAGAAAAGAAGATAAACAGGAAGAACGAGGATCTTGATTTTAAGTCGATATTCCAAACTAGCTCAATGACTTGGGTCAGATCTAATGTAATGAATGGATATAAAACTAGTGGAAGGAAAGCACCTACAATCAGAATGTAGGCGCCTACATCTTGATTGTAAGGCGCCTACATCCTTGATGTAGGTAGGATGTAGGTGCCTACATCCTGGTTGTAGGCACCTACAATCAGCCACCTCCTCTTTTCCATGTTTATGCAATTTTTTGCATCCATGTAATTTCCAATCAATCTGTTTCATCCAATTTGATTCAAGTTCATCAAAGTTTGAAAATCTCGACCAATATCCTAGCTCCTATTTATCTTGTTTTCCATCCTGGCTCCTGTTCATCTTCTTCTTTTCTGTTGTAGGCACCTTCACGAAGGCATGAATGATTCACCGTAACATAACTATCCTGTTAAGTCATGAGCATCCCTAACTGCTCTGGTTATGTTATTGGTTCCTTCGACATACAGGCACACAAAGAAGAAGTTCAGCCATATGCACACATCAAAGACGAATCAAAAACTTCTTGAGATAAACACTTCAACTATCAGAGATAAATACAAACTTCACATAATAAATATAAACTCGATTAATAAACACAAACCAAAAGATAAACAGAAACTGCAAATAATAAATACAAACTGTGAATCATAAACATAAACTATGAATAATGAACACAAATTTTATAGATAAACAAAAACTATGAATAATAAATTCAAACTCAGTGCCGATAAACAAAAAATAAATACAAACTCATGGTTAAAAATTAAGTGATGATAATATTAAGTCCTGCAAAAATAAACACAACCAAGAGGATAAACATAAATTCTGAATAATAAATATAAACTATGAATAATAAATACATAAACAAAAAAACTATGAATAATAAACAAAAGCTGTAAATAAAAAATATAAACTCTGTACCATAAAATTTTTTTGAGATAAACACAAACTCATGGTTCAAAATTGAGTGACATAAACTTGTAATTCAAAATTGAGTGATCCTAGATCAACCCATGATAAATAATAAAAATAAATAATAAATTTTTAAAAATAAATATAAACTATTGGAGGATAAGCATAAACTCTGAATAATAAATAAAATTGAGTGATCCTAGGTCCATCAATAATAAATAACATGAATAAATAATAGGTCCTAATAGGTTCTAAAAAAATAAACACAAACTATCAGAGGATAAATATAAATTTTAAATAATAAATAAAAACTATGAATAATTATGGGTCAAAAATAAATACAAACCAGAAGATAAACACAAATTCTGAATAATAAATAGAAACTATGAATAATAAACATAAAGTCTATGTGAATAAACAAAAACTATAAATAATAAATAAAAATTATGAATAATAAATATATTTCAAGATAAAAAAAACTCGTGATTCTGAATTGAGTGATCCTAGATCCACCCATAATAAATAATAAAAATAAATAATAAATTTTAAAAAAATAAATATAAATGATAAATATAAATTTTAAATAATAAATAATAAATATGAATAATAAATATAAAATTTAGATCGATAAATAAAAATTATAAATAATAAAAAAATTATGAATAATAAACATAAAATTTATATCGATAAACAGAAACTGTGAATAATAAATATAAATTTTATAACGATAAATAAAAATTTTTTAACATAAATACAAACTTATGATTCAAAAAAAGAGTGATCCTAACATAAATAGAAATTACATATAATACAAACTCTATCTTAATGGAAACTAATAAACATAAACTCCAATTCAAAATTTAAAAGTTAAGTTTGTCGCCCTTGAGTTTCTGTTTATCAGAGATTGTATTTATTCAAAAATATTTTGTATTTATCTCGGACCTATTTGTGTTTATTATTTAAAATTTATATTTATCCTTAAATAGTTTGTATTTATTTATCCTTCGTTGCACTCCAAATTTGTGTTTATCCTGTGCTGTTTCTGTTTATCGCATATATGGATAAACAATAATTATAGCAACTTGTGAACTCAACAATTATAGAACATGTCAATATCTATGGCAACAATCACAGATAACATAAAGTAAATTATGATAATCCCATCTTGCGACCCTTGATGATCATCTGCATAGTATACTGGCACGTTACTTTGGCTAGCATGGAGTAAATATCTGAACTTCATAATCATCAATGTCATATTAGATGGACAAAATATAATAGAGCAAAATGTATTGTTTATTCCATAAGAGTCATACATTCATTTAGAAATCGGTACAACCATATATCTTTACACATTAATGATAGAATAAAAGAACAAATCATGCATATCATTTATAAATAACATCTATCCAAGTCAAAACATAAGTCATCATTAAAAAATTATAATCATGGGCTTTAAAACACTGATGCACCATATGAATCGTGAAAATCCTCTTTCTCAGATGAACCGCTGCTGATGTAGACTTTGAAATCATCTATCTGCATAAAGTACAACTATCTAATAAGTCATAAAAAAGATTTTATTAAAATAAAATAAATATAATATAATTATCAGCTGTTACTAATATTTGCCTTACATGTTTGAATATTATGACCCTTTTGATGATATTTTTTGTATGTCTGCTGTTTCTTCGCTGCAACCTCTATTGGATACTTGAACCTGCTAAACTTTTTATGATCTTTACAATTAGAAATCAGAGGATCTTTGAATACCACAAAATTATCATTCTTTTTTTTGCTTGGCTACATTGTGTCATCGCTATCAGAATCTGAGTATGATTTTCATCTATTACACTTTATTCTGCCGATAGGTTCTTCTTCAGTGAACAAACTTTTTCAATGATAGACTCTACATCATTCATGATAAGATTATATATTTTTTGATGAGTACAACTATCATATGCTAATTTTAAAAATTTTTTACATGGCCTATTAAATTTTGTAGTTCTCGACATCGTGTCCTCCTAAACTTTACATACACCATGTGCCATATCAGCATCTCCTTTTTTGCCAAATTTCATCTAATATTTCAATATGTAATGTGTAGGGATATGGTGAATTCGTAGAGTAATAAGAACTTTTAACATATGAGCACACAGAATACCACTGAATTCAAATATTAGACATGTGCATAAAAATTTTTCCTCGGATATAATACATATCACACGATTTGCTATTCTCTGTTGTGCAATTCTATTAGAGGCCTCAATCTCAATTATATTATATAATTTATACTTCTCCACCTCCTCTATATCATACATGGTCATCATTTTGAGTTGCTCTCTAAAGAGCCTTAAAATAATTCTTGTATACACTTCAAGAGCATATTGCTCGATTGTGTATTTCGACCACAAACTTGTTTGAACATGGAACGTCCTGAAATCTTCTTCATCCTCTCGATCATACCTACTCTCCAAGACTACCTCAAACTGTGTAACAAACTTAAAAGCATTCATGTGATTGTCCATATAACCCTTAAACAATGAGTGTATACTTTCACTGCGCTGTGTTGTACACATAAAAGCAAAAAATATATGTCTAAAATATGCAGGCACCCATTGGGCTCAGATACTGAATAGGTGATCAAGGTAGGTATTGGACTCCAAGGAATACTTCTTGATAAACTCATCCCAACGATGCTCAAACTGCTCTAGAGAGATGGAAGTATTGATACAATGATGAAGATCCTCCTTCAGTTCATCTTTTGTATTAAAAAGAAGGGATAGACATTCTTTGATATTCTTCAGCATATGCCACTTACAAAATCAATGGATAGTATTAGGAAAAATATGCTGAATTGCTTTTTTCATTGTTAGATCTTGATCAGTTAATATGTATTTTGGGTGCTTGCCATAATGTGCCTCCAAAAAAGACTGAAAAATCCTAATAAATGATTCGGTAGGCTCATCTCGGATTAATGTACAATCGAATAGAATTGACTGCATGTGGTAGTTGATGCCAATAAATGGTGCAAAAGGCATACTATATTTGTTCATCATATATATAATGTCAAATGTCACCACATCACCAAAGTATTGGTAAAACAATCTTGACCTTCCATCAATCCAAAAAATATTTTGGACACTATTATCGGCATCTAATTGGATTGCATAAAAGAAAACTAGATTATCAACTTGCTGAGTTTGAAAATGATTAATTGTTGTTTGCAGATCAATATTGAATAATTATTTTTGGAGGTTGCTTTTAAGGTTATTCAAATCCTTCCTAGTGAAGTTTACATTTCGTATACCTCCATGCAATTGTTAGATGGCACCCATGTGTTGTTGAGTTGAAATATTTTGATCATGTAAAGTCCCAATAAACTTTTTATCTTTTGAGGTGATCTTTTTATGACATCAGAGAAAGCAAGTTTTCGATGGGCTATAAATGAGCTCATGATTATGAACATCGTCAAGCATGGTAACCTCTCACTTGCCAACTTCAATCTTTCTAATATGTATTTTAGCTTTACATCCGGTGCGAATGCTTTGTTGTTTTTTGCATGGCGTAATTTGTGCTGCATGATCTTGCCCATCAACTGCAATATTGATCTTAGGCTTATATATCCCTTCTTTACAACACATAAATTCTTGTCTGCTGATCTCTTTACTTTTTGATGATCGATAAGATGATCTCTTCCGAATACCAAAATCTTTCTCATATGCATATTGGTTGTAGGCTTCCATTGCTTCTTTTTGAGTTTTGAAGACCATGCCTTCATGTAATACTAAACCTTCAGTATTTTTTGGACTTTGCTCAATACAATCTTCTCTCTTTCTCTCTGAAGCCATCTCTCTATGATTATTGAATGACTCTGGAGTGTCATCGAGTAAAATGTGATCATTCATATTGCTTTTTTCTCTTACAAAAGTAGTTGGTGTGCTAAAGATCTTGTCATTGTACACACTTTTTACATCTACATCCATGTATATATAATTCAATTTACTGATAATGAAATATAGTTAGTATAAGTGGCATTCATTCGAATGCATAGCTCAATTTTACTGATGCATATCAAACTAAAACTATCAAATTGAGACTGTTAAATATCAATTTTCAAATTGATGTTATCACAATCATTGAATATTAAAAAAAAATTTAATCAGTAAGTTAACTGATAACATTTAACTGACTTTATCAAAGGATAGTGATTGAACAGTTTTTATATTTTCTATATCATAATTTTTTTACAATCTCGTATATCATACATTCACTGAAATATTTAGCTAAAATATTTAGCCTTTAATGAAGTAACAATAGTATATACCTTGCACTCAATTATTATATTTTAAACGATTCCAATGAGATGGTTGCGTAGAGAGAAAGGGAGAGAAGTAAATATGCTTTTGCACCTGAAAGAGAGTCCGCAATATGTTTGTACTAAGAGAGAGCCACCGACTTGTTTGCGATGGAGGAAAAGAGCTGGCGATGTATTTGTACTGAAGAGGGATCGCCAACGATGTATTTGTACTGAAGAGGGATCGCCGGCGATGTTTTTGCGATGGAGAGAACCGGTGACGTAGTTGCACCAGAGAGAGAGCTGATCACATATTTGTGATGAAAAGAGAGATAGACTGGCCTATTTGCGTTGGAGAGAAGTGGAGAAGAAGTTTCTTTTGAAGAGAAACAAAGAAAAACAGAAGGAGAAAGAAGGAGATTTTGTCGATGAGAAAGAGGGAAGAGTTTCATTTCAAATAAGAAGATCCGCTCTCTCTCTCCTTTCCAGTCCCATCTCCATTAAAACAGCATCATAGCTTGAGCAGAGAAGAGACGCCGTAGAGGAAACGACGATCCGATCTCATTTAATTCTTTCAACTTATTTTTTTTAAGCTGCCATATTAGCTAATAGGATGAGAAAAATTCTCCGTTTGTCCAAATATTTGACTTGAAGATGCACATCAATCCAACGGAGAGAAATCCGATCGTATGGGAGCTGAGATCCGGTCAACTGGATCCTAGTCTACCTCAAATAGAGGTAGATTAGGATTCTAGTCTACCTATATATATATATATATATATATATATATATATATATATATATATATATATATATATATATATATATATATATATATATATATATATATATAATCAGTAAGCTAAAAATCTTCAAATTCAAGTTTGAACTCAAACTTGAATATGGCTCAGTTGATATTCACGTCGAATCAAGTCAACCTCGAGTATTATCTTTTTTTTATCGAGCAGAGTTCGAACTTAGCACATTAATGCTCGATCAATCTTGAATCAACTTTCAAGCTCGAGCATTTTGAATTGAGCGAGCTCAAGCTTCTAATTATTTGACTTAGTTTGATTTGATTGTACTATTAATGATATGAAATAGCAAAACCTAATCATTAGACGGGAGGAGCCTCATATATTGAGAAAAGCTAAAAGAAATAAAAATATAAAATAAAGGATCTTTAGTTTGGCCAGTAGATCCTTGGTTGAGTCGTTCGCACCCATCTTCCAACTTTTAAGACTAGTTCTTCGTAGGGGTCCGGAGTACAAATACTGATGGTTTATCTAAAATTTATTGGTAAAAAAAAATAGCAAAGTTGCAAGCTAGGTCTACGCCAATTTGCTAATAGAGGCTCTTATTAGATGCTCCGAGGACTATGGACATTTGCCTTCTTTAGTTGTATTTAGTTCAACATTAGGAAATGTTTGAAATAAATATCATGCGCTTGCTTGGATAATATCACCTTTTGCCGTCTGGGTAATAAGACTCCCAAGTAATAAAGCCTTAGTTCCGTGAGCTTTGTAGTCTATCTAGGTCCCCATACTCCAACCTTGATGGGTGGGGTGAATACCAAATAGCCGGAGGAGATTGGCCCCTTGTATCGAAAAAGGGGGGGAAAAAGGGAGAGAAGAAATAAAATAAGCTGGAGAGGGATAAAGGGAGGATTAACCCAATTTAAACGAGTGTTTGGTTGAATGGGGAGGGACAAATCAACCTACAAAGCTTTCCTTCTACCTTATCCCTCCTTCTAACTTATCCCTCAACCAAACGGACCAAATGCATCACTATCATTGTGCAGGTTCGATGATGTTGAGTGATAGCTTCGAATATCCAAGATGATTTCTTGCTCGTTGGCAATTAAATGGCTTTTACATATTCTAGGAATGCATTTCATTGAAGAAAAAGAAGTGAAATATGAATATTTGTTCCTTTTAAATTCTCATTTTTGTTGGCTACAATTTCCTTGAAGAAATATACGCTGAGGGTTGGAGGTAAGAATAAACAAGGGCTTTAAGCCAGGAATAAATCATAGCTACCTTTCATTTTCACGGTTATTCTTTGCAAAAGCAGGTTTATCTGGAATAACAGCACATTCTTCCTGTAATAACAGCCTCTCCCTGCAATATAAAATGAAGGCATGGACTGCTTGGTGGAAAATGCTTGGCAACTCACTACCTGCCGTACCTCACAACTCAATGTTCAACCACTTGCAGTGTATCGCACCAACTCCTAGAATTGCACTAATCCTTCATCCCGTCTCGCAATAGAAAACATTTTCTTTGCATCAGACAAGCACTCCATGGCTTGTGCGCATACACAATAACTCAACTGGTCAAGAAACCCAACTACCCACACAATACCTACCTTAACCTACCTCAGAGCTTATAGATCAACAAAACTTCTAAAATTAAGAAAGATAGCATACTTTACCATGAGGTTTCATAAAATTAGAATTTCTGCCTGAAAAGTTGTTCCTCACTTTGTTCTAGGGTCCTTGATCTAGTTCACTTGTTTGTTGGTAGATCTTGCTCTTGTCAAACTAATCAGCCTGCTTAAGATGCTGTTTTGGTACCAAACAAATATTAAAACTCCACAACATTGTGGAGATATAGTCACCAAATAGCAAATAATTTTTTTATTAAAATCTCTACTACTCAAAGCTCTGAAGATAAAAGCTTTACCATCCACAGCATTATCAAACTAGGTCTAAATCTACCAACCATATAACCACCAACTTCCTTTTGGTGGCCATTTATCAAAGAAGTGATGAGTAAATATTATAATTGCAGCCATAATCTGGTAGTTTCAGATTCCAACACCGGGGTCCATGTGACGAAACCTTGCATAACTGTCATGCATCCATGTAAGCAGGCACCAGATCTAAACTTGAACAATAATCAAATGGTACCCATTGAGTGGTCAGCTAATGAAATAAATTCTTGGAGACTGCTGAATTCCGAGCATGCAGAAGATAAGACTAACAGAAATTTACCGCAGGTGAGACATGAATTTCTTTCCACTGGGCTTCTTGCTCCTTCCAGTTTGAGTTGCTTGCCTGGCCACAGGTTCTGGTTAGTCATCCCAACCAAAAACACAATGAAGTCACGCAAAGCTGGAGGCATATACAACAGATCAGTGTGCTCATCTGGGTTGAATCTCATTAGGGTTTTGCAAAATGTGACATAAGATCTACCTGGCAAAATGTGCTGATTTTGCTAGGCAAAAATGCTAAAAATTTACAGATGCAAATTTGAAAAATCCAATTTACAAATCTTCATTGTGCAGATCTTTGGGATTTTAGTTGGGAATGGCTACTGCAGTGGCGCTTTTTAGTTCCTCCATGTCAGGATCTAGCAGAAATTCCTGGCCCACTAGATATGGCTGAGTTCCTGCTAACCGCACCCAAAAGTCCCTTGTTAAGCTCCTTGATTTTTGTGGATTGGAAGAAAATTGTCTTTGATCACAGGGACTGGCAGTGAAGTTACAAATCGTGAAGTTGCGAAAATCCATACTACTTTAGGAGAGTATACGTGGCAAAAGAATTCAGTCGAAAATCTAAAACTAGCATTCAGGTAACTTTGATCAATTTGCTATGCTAATGTAAATAAACATGTGACTACCATAATAATCCCCTTGAATCAAGTAAGGACTCATTGCAACCATGCTATGGACCACTTAGATGTGTGGGTACACCCCTTGCAAGAATGAATTGAAGAGGTTATAGAATTCCAAAAAAGAGTTACAATTATACACAGTGACTCTTTTTTATGTTGAATTTAGTTTTGTTTTAATTGCAAGAATAGCCCACTTTGTAGCCACTTTTAACACTTAGAAAGCTTCACAAAGCCAAGGACCAGTATAAGAGACACAAGAAGCATGTTTAACAAGGCAGCAGGTCAGCAAAGCATATAATTCAATACTGTTTAGAACTAACAAGATTTATTGAGAACCATCAGACCTGATGGAACTAAATTTATGCATGCTTGAAGAGCTTCATGCTGAGCCAATGAAAGTACACTGCCACGACAAGTATAGGTAGTGTCAAGGGGACCAGTAGGCAGTAGTATCTGTTAAAAAGGAAGCGTATTCACAAAGTATTAGCCATAAGGAAGTGTATTAACAAAGTATTAGCCAATAATGGAACTGCAGCATTCAGTTGCACATAACAGGGTGAGTGAATTGCAAATTAACAAAAGAAAATAAGAAATGTACCATTATTGTGAAAAGATAAGCATAATGTACAATGTCACACTGACTCACCTTTCTACAACTTCTGAGACTTCATCCCATGTCACTAAAGTTGATTCTCAGTAATTATTTCTCCTTATCATTCATAATTCCAGAGCATCAAAATCTTTCTCCGTAACTGTTTCTTCTAATCATTTGCTAAATAAGTATCGCTCATAAGATGAGCAATCCAACCACGATCTATGAAACAAGCCCCCAACCAAACTGGGTGGATGACACTTGAGATCCGATGATGAGAAAAAAGAAAAAGGATGGGCAGGTGCAGGATGGGGAGGTTGAACATCGTAAAGGAAAGAAAAAGGAAAATGACAAAAGAAAAGGAAGCTTCATTCAAAAAAAAAAAAGGACAAAAGAAAAGGAAGGAATAGAGAAGATAGAGAAAAAATATATAAATTTAGAGAAATAAATGGAAGAAGAGGAAGGAGGAATGAACTCAGAGCATTTTGTCTAGACTCTGCAAAAAAAAAAAAAAAGGCTGTCCCTTTACATACTAAAGAGAGACTCATTCTATTGAATCAAGAGACTGAGTCATTTTACTAACCTCACAGCATAAAAAATAAGAAAAAAAATCAGCAGCATTTTCAGCCAAATCACTAATTTCTGCATGTCAGAAGATCAAAGTAACAGGATCTTCAGATTCTATTGCCCTTTTTCTCTTTAGATTTCTCACTTGAAATCACTAAAATCTGCCTTAATAAATAGTGGCAGCCAAACCAACTATTGAATATGTGAGGATTGTTATGATTTAAAATCTGCCTTAAAAATATGAGAAAAACCATATGCCATGCCAGAAAGACAGCAGGCCCATATTTTGATAATTGTGACCTTTGCAGTCCAAATAAGGGTCAATAAGATTTGATGTCGAACATTAGGTCCCTAACATGTGGCAAGCAGTTGCTTAAAACCATGGTGTACACAATAAGGTTTGTTGTCCAACATTAGGTCCACAACACGTGGCCGCAGCAGTTGTTCTAAACCATGGTGTACATTATCATTACATCTCCACGTATTTCTGCAGGAATTGGCAAACTTTCCATCCACATAATTTTGCAGTATTTTCTTCCCTATATTTGTGTTAGGAGATATCACATGTTTGAACATATCTTATCAATGAAGTCATTAGTTGCCAACCCAATTCTTAAAATATATCTGATGCTAGACAATTAATCATTTTTTTAAGTCAAGCCCGAAGATCATACCAAACTATTTCAAATAGACCTTAACAATGAGGCATTCGTACACTTTTCACAGTATACAAGCAGAACAAATGATACTCACATTTCAATATTCAACAATGAATTATTCAAATCCAAAACAATGGAATTCAAATGACTGTTGAGATAATGCCAATTTCAGGACCAATCTAAGATGATAAGATAGTATATGCACATGTTCTACAATTTCATACCTGTCATCCTGAATGGCAGATAAAAATATATTTTCAGATTGTGGAAGAAGCTTGGACAGTATCGCAGCATAGGAAAACCCCACAAAGGAAATGAACCCAAATACAATAAAGATCAATCCCCAAAAATGATTTGCTTTCAAATGGGCAAGTAATGATATTGACTGTCCTGACATGTTTCTCCAGTCCTTCACAATACTATCTCAGCAGAAAAGCTCCACCAAGTGTCACTTTAATGCCATAAGTAGCACTCTGTTACTCTATCCTGCTGATCATAAGAAATAAAAAGTTATGATTTTCAGTTTTTTTTTTCTTTAAAAAAAACTAAGTTAAAAGTGACCTACCATTCACCACAAGAAAAAAATAATAATGATACTTGGTTGGATGCTGCCCGCACCTTTTAGAAGCACTTTAAAAGCAAAATATTATATGAGACTGTATGAATAATAGAGCCTGACATAAATGCAGAGTGGTTTCGCCAACAAAAAGAATAAACAAGAAGGCCATTGCTCATTATTGATTAACCCATGGCATGCTGAACCGCTCAGTTCAGCACATACCAAACCGAACCGGTATAGTACCGAGATGCTTCAGCCCTTTTTTTCAGTAAATGAGGAGAACTGCTCCAAACCAGACGGTTCCAACCACAACCAGTCAATTCGCACCAATATGAACTGATTCAACACCACCTCCCCCCCTCTTTCTAATAATACAAAGGCCTGAGAAGGCTTTTTCCTTTACATTTTGGTTTTGTTCTGATGCTCACGCAAAAGGGTGGGGGTAGCAAACCTAATGACATAGATTTGTCAGATTTTTCCCATGTTAAGGTAGCATTGTTTCATAGCAATATCATGACAACACAGAAAAATCACTCCAAAACATCAAGAAGCATCATTTAAGGTATACTGAATGATAAAAACACCAATAGACAATAAGAAGCATCAAATTAGACTTAAAATTATTCAAAAACAAAAAAAATTGATTACTTCTCATTAAATCTTTAAAGAAAATGGCATGCCAGTTCGAAACCGGCATGCCACACCGTACCGTGAGTTAATACGGTATTGAATTGATAGCCGACTGGTATGAGTCATAGTACCGGTTCAACTAACCTTGGATTAACCCTTGGGCTTCATTCACTCGAACCATTGACGATCCTTCCTCAGAAACATGTATCAGACCAAGTTTCAGCTCCTCCGGCAGTCCTCTAAATTCAGAATTTAAAATTTTATTTCCGGTTGGAACCTATCAACTTGTGCACTTGCAGTGCAGACTGGAGCTTAAGCATCACCAGTCTTGAACAAATCTTCATCTTGTCCCCTTCTCTCAATCCAATAATTTCTTTTTATCTTTTCCTTCATTCTTTCACTAGAATTGCCTCAGATATAGCTGCAATTGCACCAATGCTCGCACATCATTTAGAGAACATTCACAAGCAGTAATTTGTATTGCATAAAATGGGTACGGAGAGGAACTACATAGGTTAGGCTATGTCATGCCTAAAGCATCCTGACCACATCAATGATAGTACCACCCACTCATATGCATATTTCCCCTATTATCCACATATAATCTCAACGTGATGAGAAGCAAAGTTCAGTATAGATTTTTCATCATCCCCAAATCTAAATCTATAAGTAACATGCTAGACAAAAACAGAAAAAAAAATAAAGAACCTGATGCTAGAAACAAAAGTGCAATTGCAAAACCTACAATTTACGAATAGATGCATAACAAATAGATGCATAACAATTGCATGATACAATTTACGACTAATTTCAATAATTAAAATATGTCCTCTATTTGGCTTGGTTTATTAGGAAAGATAGTACAAACTTTACATTAATTTTGTTGCTTTTTCTTTTATAGACAGATGAGACAATTCAAAATAGCATCTCATAAAATGTATTCTTATTATTTGTGGGGTAAAAATGAACTTAAATACTTGAAAGACAAAGGGCTCGGGAAATCCTCAATATTTGTGATAATACAAAAAGGAATTTGGATCACACTGAGCTCCACTGGTTCTTTTAACAAAGTTGAATATCATAGAAGGGCCTGCAATAAACAGTAAAAATGATACATGGGACCCATTGAATATGATATGGGTCTCATATCTGGATATTACTACAGAAAGTGATGTAAATCAATGGAGAAAACCAGTGTGTAAATATTACCAATAATTAGCTAAAGATCATTAGGCAATCATAATATAGATTGGGACTCTACGAGTTTATTCACGACATAGTGTAGGGGCATTGGAAAATGAAGTTCATTCACCCAAGATGATTTGACAATGAATACTCCAAAAGAAATATAAAACATTCCAGCAATTGTACTAGAACTACACATGGAAAACAATTGCACAATCTAGGAACCAAGTAACATACACATAGCAAACCATGTGAAACAAACAAACCTATTAACCTGCTTATATTATACTGTATTACCCTATACTCTGAAGACAATATTGTTATCAAATTGAACAATCACTAGACCTCAGAAGTCTTCTTAATTTTAACGGGACTTCAATTCAGTCATTGCTTGAATTAAACATAATCCCAGCTTGAAAGACACCTTGAAGCAGGGGACGTGATGAGAAGATGGGCATCAAACATTTAAACTAGAGTGAGACAGAGGACATAGTAAAAAAGGGAAAACCCAATATCAAACTTCCATGTTTCTAAACTTCCTTATCCTGTGTTATCAGGCTTGTACACCATGTAAAGAGTACTAGGTGAGAACCTTAACATTTTAAATTCCTAAATGTGCTCGTATTAGGAATGTTCAGAGATTGCTAGAAATAAGCAATTAGGGACAAAACCAACCTACAAATATCAAATCAAAACTGCCCTTGGAAATCCCAATGCTTCAGTGAAAAATTAGATTAAACATGGAAACTCCTGATGCTTCAATGAAACAATTAAATAAAATATGGAGCATATGGAGTGTACAGGAATTAAGTCAGCAAAATGATGATTCATAGTTCTTAGATATATGAACTGAGGAATATAATAAAACAAAATAAACAAAGAGACATAGTGCTGTTAAGAAGCTGCAAACAGATTAAGAGTATCCCAGCAATAACTTAAAAGGAAGATACAAAGCAACTAATGAGTCATCCTACATTCTAAGAAGTTTTTCTAAAAGAGCAACTGAAGGATCAGAACCTGTTTGACCAAAATAGGTCAGAGGCACCTGTAGGCTCAAAGCGGATGACTTCATTGTAGATGGTATAAGACCAAAAAAGTTAAGTTGTCATATGAGAACAAGAATATGTGCAGGCCTAATTATGTACAACAAGGATTCCTAAGAAGTTCAAGGTCAGGGAGTTCTAATCATAAGTTAATCAGCGGAAATTTTTTATTCCTCAGTTTCTGCTTCTTTCTTGTAAAGATCCTTTGGATCAAATCAATGGTTTGAAAGTTATTTCTTGAGTTTGGGCTTCCTCACAACCTCCTCTATCAAAGAAACCATACCGAAGGCCTCAAATGTAAAGAATAAAACTGAAATTTTTATATATCAATGTCTGCCACTATGTTCAAACTCTAGGAAAAAAACAAGGGAACTGTCATCGTTAGATGATTTAAAAAATTAATACCATAATTCCTGCATTATGACATCATAACAATCGAAACCAACTCAATTTTCTTTCAAGTTTATTTTCCATTATCATCCATGTCATATATCAAGCCATCTAAGCTCTATCGTTAGCTCTGTCCTTCAACTCAATTTCACACCAGTTCGCAAAGGCACCAAATCCAGATATATAAATGGGCATCCCCAACTCCACGAAGCACTTCTTCCATCCAATATGCACCCTGCTCACCTCTCAATTTAACACCCCAACTAATTCAATCTCGTGCCACTCATCTGAAATCTCCAAGGGCGTGTTTGGAAAGGATAGGAATGGCCCAAATCCTATAGGATCAATGAATCCTATGGACAAAAATCCCGTTTCCTTTCCTAGTCACTGTTTGGGTAATAGACCTATGGGATAAAAGAACAATGGGAAGTGGCTAATCCTATAGGAAAAAAAATATCCTCCGATGCACATTTTTTTATCGGTTCTACCTTTGCACCGCCATCGTTCTAACCCCTTCTTCGCCCGCGCCATCTGCTCCTCCCCCTCCCGCGCCGCCTCCTCCCCCTCTTCCGCCTCCTCCCCTTCCTGGCCCCTCTCCTTCCTCGCCCTCCTCCGCCTCCTCCTCTCCCTTCCCCCCCCCCCTCCCCACCGCCGCCGACGGCCTCCTCCCCCTCTTCCGCTTCCTTCCCCTCCCGGCCCCTCTCCTTCCTCGCCCTCTTCCGCCTCTTCCTCTCCCTTCCCCCCACCCCCACCCCCCCTGCCGACGGCCTCCCCCCCGCCCTAATCGGAACCTAAGAAACCCCTCCGGTCTCCCTCAGGTGCTCTCCTTCCCCACAGATCCCCGAAAAGGAGAATGAAATGAAAAGAAAAAGAAGCGAAAGGAGGAAAAAAAAAAAAAAAAAATCTATGTAGGAAAAGTTCTGACCTTTCATATTCCTTTTTTTCCCGACTTTCCTTTGTTTTCGTTAATTTCTCCGATGTTTTCCCCTCGGTTTTTCGTCCGTTCACAATCGGGTGGGCGGCTCGGAGCGGGGAAGCTGGGACGATGATTATGGTTTTCAGTTGGGTATTTAAACGGTATGAATATATTATCAATCCAGTTAAAAATAGACATAAACTAGGCTTATTGGTTGAGGTAGTGGTTAGGTCATCTAGTGTGTGTGCATCGGATTCGAGTAGTAAGCATCGAGAGATAAATTTCATAGATTTTAATTTTAAATTCTAAAGGTACATAAAATATACTTTTTTTAATATATATTATTTTATAATTTTCATGATTAATATAATATTTGGATAATAATAAATTGTTATTTTGATAAAAGAAGATTAGAGAGACAAAAAAAATAAAAAAATAAAAAACATCCTAGTTTACCATCCGAACGTAGAATATGATTAGTTATATAAATTTTTCTCATAATAAAATTTTATATATAATTTTATATGATTAAAACCTATATTTCATCGTGAATTCTATGGTAAGATTATAAATTTTAGACACCCAAACAGGCTCTAAACATTTTTTTTTCTTTTTTTTTTTTTGATAAAAAGAGAAAACAGATGCTTTATTAAAGTAAAAAAGGGAATGTACAAATCATTTAGAAGCAAAACAGAATAGGATACAAACCAAAAAACTAAAAACGAGGTAACATATGGAAACAAAAATATCCTAGAGAAGCTATTACCGAAGATACATAAAGATCCGAAGATAGCAAAATATTTAGGTGAACAAAGTGAAACAGAGCTTGGAGTGAAGAACAATCATTGTTTATACTGAAATGAAGCTCTACAACCAGTATAAGAAGAAGCTTTATATTAGTATAGGCCAATTGAGTATGACCTGAAACTGTGCAAGTATGAGAGGTGCCTTTGTACGTGCAGTATAATGAAAATATGCTCATATTGCAGTATATAGGTCTGGAAAAAAGAACGGGGCCTAGGCTTCTATCATATTCAAAGACCAATGATGATAAGAGAAGGCCCCTAGCTTTAACAATATGTCGTGTGAAGAAGCTGCATGGTATTTACTGAATAGTAGAGAAGACCTGAAGTGGATGAGAACCGCAATCCACATAAATAGCTATGAACTCCCAAAGATCCTAGCTGAGGCTGTACATCTATAGAAATTTAGAAGGATAAATAAGTACCCATGACATCCCAAGGAAACCGGCCTCCAATGCTTTAAGATAAGATTATAAACAAATAGACATTGATTAGTCCATCTACACATAAAGAAGCACCATGTATGCATTATAATTTGGAAAGAGAAAATAGCTGAGCAGCAATCAATCTCCACAAAGGTAGTCGCTTCCATATAATTAACAAGAATTTGCAGTTAAAGAGATGGTTTGGAGCAAAGAAACTATTCAATAGTCCATATAGAATCTGCCACACACAGTATAAGTAGACCTAAAAGACAATGAAAAACATGGCTGAGCACAGAGAAATAGGCAAGTATGAAGCACAGAAGGGATAATGCGATAAAAAAACAGTAGCCCCCAAGTATATTTAAATAGGGAACATGTATCTGCATGTGGCTTTGAAATTGATACAAGCATGGATAGCCCGGTCCTGTTGATGGCATGTAGTATGGTAGTTTTATTAACCATGAAGATACTGCAAATCAATGGACATCTAATAGCAGCACCCAATATGCAAGATAACACCATCAATTTATCTTTGAATATGGATATCAAATAGACACTAAGAATATATAACATTATGCCTAAACTATGTGCTTGGAAAAAATATGCCATATGCATCAGCCTGCAATAATAAGCTACAATCTGCATCAACATCAGCCAGATTATCCCATTGGAAAGAGTCCTATAAAGCTTTATGAGCTAGATAATTAGCCACTAGATTGGCTTCCCTGGGAATATGGGACACCTCGAGTTGAGAAACTGTTGATTGCCCTAGAATGAAATCAGGCTATAACGCCATTATTGTCGCAGTACAGTGTAATGGTATCTGATTGCATCACATCCAGCTCTGCAACGAACTTCTTGAACCATAAGGCTTCCTTAGCAGCTTCAGGGGTGGCGATGTACTTAGCTTTCATGATCGAGTCTGTAATGATCTGTTGCTTGAAACTCTTTCAGCTAACCACACCATCATTACACAAAAAGGTATATTTTGATGTAGACTTTCTATCATCGACATCAGTTATGAAGTCTGAATCGGTGTATTCCTTAATTTTCAGCTCCGATCCTCAGTCAAAGACCAACAATAAATTCTTAGTCCTTCTTAAGTACTTAAGAATATTTTTAACAGCAATCCAGTATTCTTCATCTAGATTCACCTAATATCTGCTCGTAACACTCATGGTAAGGGCTATATCAGGTCGTATACATAATATGACATACATGAGTTTTTCTATTACCGAAGCATAAACGATCTTGCTCATGCATTAGATCTTCTCAGGTGTGTCAAGATACATCTTCTTGGAGAGATGAATGCCATGTCTAAGAGGTAAAACACCCCTCTTAGAGTTTCTCATACTGGACCTCTTCAGCACCTTCTCTGTGTATTTCACTGTGAGAGTCCTATCATTCTCTCAGATCTATCTCTATAGACCTTTATATCAAGAATGTAAGAAGCTTCTCTTGGATCTTTTATGGCAAACTCTTTTAACAATCATATTTTAACTGATATCAGTATAGAAATATCATTCTCAATCAAGAGAATATCATCCACGTATAATATGAGGAATGTGATAGCGCTTTCACTGACCCTTCTGTACACACACGGCTCCTCATTTTTGATGAAATCAAATATTTTGATCACATCATTAAAGCGAGTATTTCAACTCCAAGATGCTTGCTTGAGTCATATATGGATCTTTGTAGCTTGCAGACCTTGTAATCACCATCACTGAATGTGAAACCCAAAGACTACTCCATATAGATATCTTCCTCAAGATATCTATTTAGGAAGATAGTTTTCATATCCATCTGCTAAATTTTATAATCATGAAAAGCTATAATCACAAGTAGAGTACGGATGGATTTCGACATGGCCATAGACAAAAAAAATTTATGATAGTCAATGCCTTCGCATTGATTGTAACCTTTCACAACTAGTCTTGTCTTATAGGTCTCTACCTTATCATTCAACCCAATTTTTTTTTTTATAAATCCATTTACACCCAATAGATACAATACCTTTAGGTGGATCTACTAAGGACCAAATCTAGTTGGAATGCATGGAATTAATTTCTGACTACATCACTTCCATCCATTTCTCGGAGTCTATATTTAACATTGTCTCATCGTAGGTCTTGAGATTATTCCTAATATCCCTATCTCCCATAAGAAATACTTTCTCTAAATTATTTATAAAAATACCTAAGTACTTTTCAAGAGGACGGGAGATCCTACTTGATCTATGAGGTGGAAGAGGTACCACATCTACTGGCTCGCTACTGGATTCAAATTTTTGAACTCGATGCTCTTCAAAGACTTTATTTTCGAGTTCAATCTTCCTCCCACTGCCTCCATCTTAGATAAACTCTTTTTCTAAGAAGACAGCATGATGGCTCACAATCATATTGTGATCCTCAGAAAGATAGAAATAATATCCCATAATTTTCTTAGGATACCCTATGAAGCGAGCCTTAAAAGATCTAACCTTTAACTTATCCGTCTGCTATCGCTTGACATGGGCTGAACATCTTCAAATTTTGAGGTACTCAAGAGTTGGCTTCTTACCATACTATAACTCATATGGTGTGATAGGAATGGATTTAGAGAAAATTCAATTCAAAAGATGAATCATAGAAAGTAATACATGTCTCTAAAAAAAGACAGGAAGGTTTGTGAAGCTCATCATAGATCGGACCATATCTACTAGGATTTGATTCTTCTTTTTGGATACTCTATTGAGCTGAGATGTCTCTGAAGGTATCCACTATGAGACTATGCCATTATTCTTGAGATAGATTCAAAATTCTCTACTAAGATATTCTTCTCCTCGTTCTGATCGAAGAATTTTTATAGATTTTCTGATCTATTTTTTTATTTCATGTCTAAACTCTATGAACTTTTCAAAGGCTTCAGACTTACGGTGCATCAAATACACAAATCCATACTATGAATAATCATCGACAAAAGTTATGAAGTAGACATAGCCATCCCTAGCTTGTACATCGAATAGACCACACACGTCAGTGTATACCAGGGCTAATATCTTAGTGGCCCTTCTCCTTGTCCTACAAAGGATAGCCATTTTTTTTTGAAGACATGATTCATAAATCGGATAAGACTCGAAAGTCAATGGTCCGAGAAGACCATCTTTTTTCGATTTGTTGAGTCTATCCTCTCCAATATGGCCTAGCTTAAGGTGCCATAGATACTTTTAGCTAATCCTATCTCTAAGTCTTGTAGATCCTATGGCATTCATAGTTTGTTTGTTAATATTGACACTTGCATCTATATGCAAATGATAAAAATCGTCAATCAAAAAAGTACGTGCAATAACTTTATTTTCAAAATAAATCAAATACATATCTTTATTGAAATAAAAATTATAATTATCCTGCACCAGTACAGATATGAATATCAAATTTCTACTAGCTATGAGTACATAATAGTAGTCTTTAAGAATTAAACTAACTCCTAACGATAATCGCAGAGAGTAGGTTCCGACGGCCACAGTAGCAATCCTTGCTCCACCCAGAGAGTGATCTCACCTTTCCTTAGCCCTCTCATTTTTTCAAGATCCTGCATAAAAGTACATAAATGAGCACTTGAACCAGAATCAAGAATCTAACTAGAAGAAGAGAAAATTATTAGATTAATTTCAATAACGAGCATATCAGATGTACCTTCAGAAGGCCCACACTTCTTCTTACTCTTGACAGTCGCTAGGTAGGTCGGACAGTTTCTTCTCCAGTGACCTTTAACGTTGCAATAGAAATACTTTCCTTTATTGTTGATCTTCTTTGAAATCTACTTTTTGGGCTTGATCTCATTCTTTTACTTTTTTGCAGGCTTTTTCTTCTTCTTAAAAGAAGGTATTCTTTTAGAAAAAATCTGCTCCACAATCAGAACTGTATCCCTTGAACTCTTCAAGCTGCCCTCTGCTGTTACCAGTATGTTCAGTAACTTGAACAAAATGCTATCAATTTTATTCATATGATAGTTCATGATGAACTATCCATACGAATCAAGAAGAGACTGGAAGATCAAATCCATCTGCAATTCCTTGTCCATATTCATTCCAAGCTTCTGAAGCTCCTCGATGTCTTTGATCATTATCAAATAATGATCATTGATAGACTTTTCATCATGTATTTTTTCTCTGAATAGTCTCTGAGAGACCTCAAAGCGAGCTGTGCAACTCTGTTCACCGTACAACTCTTATAGATGAGTTAGCATCTCTTTGACAGTCCTCATGTCTTCATGCTGTCGCTGAAGATCATTGGACATAGATGCTAAAATATAACATTTCACCTTGTTATTCTCATCCATCCACTTCTCAAGTGTGGCTCGATGATCAGGAGATGGACGACTTGGTAACATAGGCACATCCTGGTCAAAGACATGGGTAAGTTTTTCAAAATTGAGAATAATTCTTAAATTTCAAAGTCAATCTTTGTAGTTTGTATCGGTCAACCTATTAGTATTGAAGATATGGACGAAGGGGTTGAAACTTAATATGATTATCTGCAGAGAGAATAGCTTCTAGTTAAAATATTTATTTTAGAAACTTTAAAAATAAATAAAGGCTCTCACTGTTTTCTCAAATCTTCCACACCCTTGGATGGAGAAACGAAAATCTATACGTGATCGATTTCAAGTGGATACTGTGGTCTCATTAATTTATACACACCTCACCTAATAGTTATTAGTGAGTATAGACCAATAACTGGACAACACTTTATCCATTGCTTCACTAAGCAAGATGTAGTGGGATTTGGTCTCTAAGTCATGTGATCTTACTTAACAGTTATTGATATATTTCTTAGTTAAGTCAGATCTATCATTCACCAGCAGACGCAAAATCATTATTGAGACTCTCACCTAATAGTTATTGGGCCCAACCCCATCTCTATCCTAGGACATCAAATATCAATAGAGTGATTATACCCTCTCGATGTAATTAAACCACTGTAATCAATCGAGAATGATCAATACCAGAAAGGCACCCACATCTCTACAACGATGGAAGATCTCTAGACTTAATATTTAGTGAGAAAATTTAGATTTAGGACTCTTCTAAATCAGCAGATATAACATCCAATTGATTAAATTTAGATCAGCATATCCACATGTCTAACCAGCCTAGTCGACATAGGTGAACTCGAATCAATAAGTAATATAGCATGAAACTGAATCTCCCAAGATGGCCCGATAAGTTAAGATAAGGGGGGGTTCTCCGTTTCTTTCCTTAGACACCAATCAAATTGGTCAGGTTAGTCAATGAAACCAATTAAATAACCACCATCTAGATACTTGCCTTAAATATCAAATTGATTGATTAGATCGATTAGGTTAACCTATTGAAACGAGCTTGAATCAATGAGGCAAATTTGATCTTGAGTCAATCAATTCACATCAAAATATGAATCGATGCGATCAATTATAACTAAACTCGACTTTGAGTCCTTTTGATCTAATCCTTATCAACCATTGATTAGGTTCAATCAATTGCTCAAAATCGATAACAGATTTCAACCTGATCTAATCAATTTGATCCTAATTATAGTTTGATCACTAGACTTAATTTGTTCAATCCATACCCACATGCAATAACATAATTTTTAGATCTAAAAATAATTTTTTAGATTATATTTCATTGTATGCATTAGTAGCTTTTGATCTTGAAATAGTTTCAGATCTAAATCTAATATCATATATCACATATATGTAGTTTCATATCTAAACTAAAATATGTATCACATATACATTAAATTTTAGATCTAAAACTTAGAATACATATATCAAATATATGTATAATTAGATCTAAAATAATAATTAAAATATTTTAAAAATATTTTTTAAAAATTAGTTTGCATCAAACTAGGACAACTTTTTCAATATAGGAGATAAACCCTATACTAGAATAATCTTATACCAATTTGATGTGAACATTTAATCATTCTAATTTCAAATTCAAAATTGAAATAAGACATGTCATATACATCAATTTTTAGATCTAAAAGATTGATTTAATCATTTTGAAAATAATTTTCAAAATCGATCGATCTTGTGCTAGGCCAACCTTTTCAATATAGGGGTAAACCCTATACCAGGATAACCTTATACTAGCACAAGATCAATTTTAAATCAATAAAAATTTTAAATCTAAGATAAAAATCAGATTATATATATCTTTAAAAATCAATGGCTCTGATACCATCATTAAAAAATCAAGTAGGATGCATGCATAGATTTCAAAAATCTTTTCAAGAGCAGTAGAAAATGAATCGAGTTAAACCCTTTTATCCCATATATATTAGATCTCATCTAATCCTACCTAAGCTCAGGAATAAAGACATGCATATAATCTGAAAATAAAATCAAAGATGAGATCAAATCTCAATACCTTTATGCGGGTAGAAATACACCGCTTCCGATGTTCTCAGATTTGAAGGTCATTGAGCCGCACATGCATCTGACCTCTACAAGTATCCATCGGGATCAACTTTGAATCCTTCTTCTTATGGTAGATTTTTCTTTTCCAAATAGAATCTTTATCTCTTTGAACTTTGATCAGCAAATAATCTTGATTGCAACTTCAACCCTTGAATTATAGCCTTCTTCTCCTTGTTCCTTGCTGTAGAAGAGATCCCTCTTCTTCTTGGCATATGGAAGATTGACACCCAACCCTTGGGCATGAGAAAGAGAAGAGAGAAAGAGGGTGAGGCATGGAGAGGAGAGAGGAGGGTTTTTAATTTATAAAATTCAATTAATTAGAAGCCTTAAGAGACTGTCTCTTTATATAGACCCTTCCTTGATCCAAATCAAGAACCAATCAACTTAAAAAAGTTAGTCCTTATCTCATAAAAATTTTTATCTTTTTAATCTGATTATTTTTTATTAAAATTAAACTTAATTAGTAGGATCATAACCTCTTTTGACAAGCAGATGGAGCATCCCAGTCAAAATAGGCAGATTGATAAGGTGCAACTCATCAAGAGAGGCAAGTAGGTTGGGGCGCCAACCCTTGGCACCCCATTCTAGGATTTTTGTGCAAGAGAGGGGGCATGGCCCCTCTCTCTCCTTCCATGCCAAACCAAGAGGAGGGGGTGGGCCCCTCTCTCTTCTTCCTTCTATTCCAAGGGGTTGGTGCCCCTTGGACCTTCCAAAAAGGGAGGATGGCGCCATCACATGTTTCCATCAATTCTCCACTTCAAAAAAAAAATTTCAAGGAGATAAAGAGGAGATTAAATTGCTAACTCATTGATATGATCTAATCTTTTTGGGCTCATAATTAGGCATCCAGCTAAATTCTCATGGATTTAGGTTAGGTTCAATGTAATAGACTTAATTTAATTGAAGTCTTGAGAAGAATTAGGTTTAACCATGTGCTAGTATGGTTCTCTTAAACCCAATATGATTTCAATAAATCCTAATCCAATTAGAACTTCATAAACTCAATTGGTTAATTGAAGATTAAATTTCTTAATGTGTGACTCCATAGATTTCATTCTATCTGGTAGTGAGATGTATTATGATGTCTATCACAATATCATCGAAATTTCTTTCGATGGATTGGAATAATTTCAACTCTATCATTCGAGCGTCATCGATCGTCAAGGTGACGTCCAATGAATCTCACGATCCATCAGTGACATCTAGTAGTATGTAGTGGTAATCCAGTCGAATAAAAGTATGAACTCCTAGGTGCAGTTATCATATGATTCAGTTCTTCTATCGTGAGTCCCGACTTGATAGAGGTCATGGAGAATTCGTCAGATCCTATCGTCAGTCATATGCAAGATTGGCTCGATTCAATTTTATTTATAAATCTCGTGGAAACTCTTTTCTAGTATTCATACTTGCTTTGACCAAAGACTTTCTGAACTTAATCTCGCGAATCGCATAGGACTTCTCTTTTTCTACTAAGATCGATAGATTCCATCTAAGTGCATTCTACTCCAAACAGCAAATCTAAACTTACTGAAGCCAACATATATAGCAAGAAACTGAATGGCTAGGGCCCAAGTGAACATGCTGTCAACTTAATAGCCTCACTACGAACAGTCGATGACACCGTAGGTCAAAGGACCACTCATACTACTGCAGCATCGAGTCAACCACTGACGAGTGAGTAGACATCTAAGTAGTTTCTCATATTGACCATGCTCAGTGTAAGTTATTCTCTAACAACCATCCGCACTTTCATCCTAGTGTCCCTACACTACAGACCCAAGTCTCATCTGTTCACAAGAAAGGTGAATCATACATCAATCTCAAATGAATTGATCACTGTCCTTCGTGATGATCTTTTGATCAAGAGTATTTAAAAATTAATCATTAATTTATGTATGTCTCAAATTCTCAATACTTTAAGAATATACAAAAATCATCTTTATTAATTTTTGGGACAAATCATAGACACATAAATATAATTAGAATGAAAAAGCCCTTTATTGATAATAAAAATATTATAAGTACAAGATTAAGTCTTAGAATTATAAAATATGTCATCCAATAATTAGCTACTAGGACACAAATCTAACAAGACCAAGCTATTGAAAATGATCAAAAATTAATATCAAAATTTACCAAATTAGGTATTGAGCAAACTCCTTGAAATCACCATGGGTTTTGTCAAGAGAAGAAAAAATATCCTAAATTAAAGAATAAAAATCTAAGAAGATGGATTACAAAGAAAGAAAATTGGCAAATTAAATGAGAGATATTTACTACCAAGGGTTTTATGGAAGAGAAAAAAAAACTACCCTCTATCAAGGATTAAAAACCCAAGATGGTGGATCGCAGAGAAAAAAAATCACCAGATGAAACAAGATTTAGAGGGGAGAGCATTCAAAAAAAAGGGACCATTTCTCGATTTGTGCATGTCATTCTTGCATAGGACCTATGTTAATCTTCTCTGTATTTATTGACTCAAAGATTGATTTTGATGAATATAAAATATTTGAGTGCTTATTTTCATACTATTGAGTTATTGAAGTTCTTGTGTAGAGAGTTTGGAGAAGCTAAAATTATTTTTGAAAAGCATATATTAATTAATAAAATTTTGAAAGTAAAAGAGGATGATTAGATAAAGCTATATTATAAAAAATCAAGAAGAAGAATCCAAGAGTCAACCCCTGGATGCAAAAGAGTTAACTGTAGCATGCATTTTTCAAGTGGTATAGACTAGAAATCGACCCTTACTTCTATGTGAGCCAACTCTCTCAATCAGACAGAATGCAGAAGTTTCAGTGTCAGATCTCGAGCCAACTCTTATTTGATTACGAGTCAACTCTCACAGAAAAGATAGAAAAGTATTTCTATGGAATAGTCTTCTAGCTAACTCCTACTTAACTACAAGCCGACTCATATTTTTTTGGATTGACCCCTACTTGACCTCAAGTCGACTCAATTGTGGTTTACAACAATAATGGCTAGTTCTTTAAAAATTTAAGATTCTTTCAAATGATTTTCAATAGCTAATTTTTGGTCCCTAATGGCTAGTTTGGTTGTTTTAGAAAATTTAAAGGCTTTCAAATTTAATTAAAAGCCAAGAGAAAAAGAAAAAAAAAAAGAAAAAAGTTAAGTGAGAGTGTAAGAGCATTCAAATGAGCTAAACGCATCAATTTCTCAAAAATCTTGAAGCATTCTAAGAGTTCTTTTGAGCATTGATTGTAAAGTTTCCATAACATGTTCTTTAAAGATCTTCATTGACTTTTATTTACTCTTTTAGGAGCTTTTATTATATTCATAATTATTTTTATCATTCTCTACTATAAGTAAATTTCAATGGGAATTGAAAAGGAAAAGGCATATCCAAGTCTGGAATTGGATCGGCTTTGTTTGAGAAGATTTAGGAGAGGCTTTGAAAAAAGGTTTTGGTTAGTAAATCTGAAAAAATCAATTGAATTTAAATTATGAATCCAAAAAAATAATCTTACTATAATCTATGTAGATATTATAGTAGAATTTCTAAGGATAGCTTGGAGGGTGGACATAGGTACTGAATTTGATATTGAATCACTATAAATTATTAATATTTATATGTAGCTTCTCTTTTGCTTGCACTGCATCTTAATTTCTTATTTATTTTATTATTCTTCTTTTTGTATCACCACACCATACTTCACATACTCTGAAATTTGTGTACAGTAAATTTTTTTTTTTTGAAAAATTCAATTCATCCCCTCTTGAGTTATCTCTTTGATAAATAAATAGTATCAAAGTTTAGTGCTCAACTCAATTTGATCTAACAATCAAGAGTCAAATATCAAATGATAGCCCAAATTGGTGCACCTCTTGCTGAAAGGCAATCCACCAACATACCATCTATATTTAATGGCACAAATTATACTTATTGAAAAGCATGAATACGTATCTTCTTTCAAGTACTAGATTATGATCTTTAAAGTATCATAATCAATGGCCCATATTGTCACACCCCTCCCTAGTTCGAGCAAGAGTGTGGCATCCAAGTAGAGTTTTGGTAGTATCTTATACTACGGTTCACAAGACATTATTAAACCCTGACCGTTTACTACAACCCACCACAGTTCAGTCTAAATATTCAACCTACCGCAAATAAGTATAAATATAGTACTCAAATTATTTAACAATCACACAATCTCAAGTTAGAGTCAAGTCTCAATCTCTTTGACATAGTTGAAGAACAACACTAGATATTCATTAATATCCATAACTTTACATCAAGTGCATAGTACATTCCAATGTTACTTTCTTTTAGCTTATACAAACTTAGCCCAAAACATAACCCAATATAGAGTACAACACCCCAAAATATAACCCCCAAAATGAGCTCCTTACACTAGCTAGCATGGTCAAAGAGAAAGATACTCTTCCCCAAGCTGATCTGACCAAAATGAATACTCCTTCCACTAGCTGACATGACCAACCTCTGCTAAAATGAGTGCTAAAGATGTAACCACTATGCTGAGCTAGAATGCCTTAAATCTATCGAAAGAAAAGAAAAAAAAGCATATAATGAGACACTAGTCCCAGTGAGTGAGTAATCTATCAAACAGTGGCGAAACAGAAAGATTGACTGTAATACTCATGATACATATATCATAAATAATTGATAAGCTTTTAAAACTTTGCATGCTAAGCAAGAATAAATGGAGCAAATGATTATCGAAATAGAAAACTGCTAGCCTACCACTGACTACTTCGTAGTGCACCTCTATCACGGACAGTTGATACGATGTGTCGAATAAAATTAGGTCCCATTGGGCATACTTGATCGCAAGAAGGTGCTGCTGGGTTATTGTCGACTGCACCACAGTGCACCCCTACTATGGCAGTTGAATGATGTGTCTGATACTGCTGAGCCCCCACGGGCATAATATGTCTTAAGGAGGTGCCAATTGGTACTTAAGCACACCCACGATTGATCACTCCTATGGATAGCCTACTAGAAAATATGCTTGATAAAACTCAAATGCTAGTCAGTTGTTTCAATACATTTCAAACCATAAATACTATGCTGTTCTAATTCATATACACATATACATACATAAGTGATATACATAAGCTATCAAGAAAATCATTCCTGTTTCCATGCTAGCATACATGTATATCACCTATAGAATAATAGAAGACTAACTTTTTTTTCAAAATAAATCTTTTCCATGCCAAAAATATAATGAAAACATCAAAGTTAGATAAAATTTACTCATCTCTAGGCAGCTACTGCACCACTTTGGTGCTTGATTGATCCAAAACCCCCTTTGGGCTCTCTTCCTCACCTTTAAGAAGTGGACATACCCTTATCAATTAGAATACTATCTAGTTCATGAAGATGAGAATGCATACTTTATTTTATATGCTTAGTTTCTAGCCTTTTCCAATCTTTCATTTTGGTTCTATGCTGTTTGTTTTATTTAGGATTAGCAAATTCTCAATATAACTTCTGTTGGTGTAAAAATCTGCCTGTGTCGGAGAAGCTGGAGTCGAGGGAGTCGCGGTCGCCGTCGGGACCTGCAAAAGAAGTCTAAACCGGAGGTGGGGTTGCTCCGACAAGACCCTCCGATGCTCAAGTCAGTTCTCTGTCTCAACAAGAATGGAGTGCTCGAACAGAAATTTTAGCAGAGTTTTGGGATAGAAAATAGAGCTTAGAGAATAACGTATCTGGGGTCCCTCTTTTATAGGCGGAGGGAGCAACAGACTGATAGCGATATCTGTAACCGTCTGACAGTGGGCTGCCCAGAGTCAGGAGGAGTTTGTTGCGAAGAGTAGTGGAGTGGAATCATGGCTATCACCGGGACATGCCATGTGGAGTCTGTCGTGGGGAGTGGAGCGGCGTCCATTGTCGTGACTTACCAAAGGATGGAAGAATCACGCGGTATCCGTCGTAGGAAGTGGAGCAGGATCGTGGCCATTATTGCAGTCTGTTAGGGAGTGATGGAGCTGCACGAAATCCATCGCAGGAAGTGGAGCAGAGTTGTGGCCGTTACTGCGGCCCACCAGGGAGTGATGGAGCTGTGCGGAATCCATCGCAGGAAGTGGAGCAGAGTCGTGGCTGTTGCTGCGGCCTGCCAGGGGGTCCAGGCCTGTCGACCGAAGTTCGGCTGGAGTGTCTGGCGGAGAGAGGTGGTTAGCTACCCGTCTGAGAGGAGCTCGGAGTCCGGCTCCCGTAGGAGTCCGGACGAAGTCTTCCTTCAGTCGAAGTCGGGGACGAGGTCCGGCTCCCGTGGGAGTCTGGACGGAGTCTTCCCGCAGCTGGAGTTGGAGACGAGATCTGGCTCTCGTAGGAGTCCGAGTGAAGTCTACCTGCAATCAAAGTCAGGGGTGAAGTTCGGCTCCCTTAGGAGTCCGGATGAAGTTTACCAGCAGTCGAGGTCGAGGATGGAGCCCGACTCCCGTAGGAGTCCGGACGAAGCCTTCCAGCAGTTGAGGTCGGGGATGAAGTTCGGACGGAGTCTTCCTGCGGTCGAAGTCGGAGACGAGATCCGGCCCCCGTAGGAGTCCGGGCTAAGTCTTCCTGTAATTGGAGTTGGGGGCGAAGTCTGGCTCCCGTAGGAGTCCAGACGAAGTCTACCTGCAATTGAAGTTGTGGGTGAAGTCCGGCTCCCATAGGAGTTCGGATGAAGTTTACCTGTAAGTGAAGTCGTGGGTGGAGCCCGGCTCACGTAGGAGTCCGGACGAAGTCTGCAGGTGAAGTCATGGGCAGAGTCCGGCTCCCGTAGGAGCCCAGGCGGAGTCTGCAGGTGAAGTCGTGGGCAGAGTCTGGCTCCCGTAGGAGTTCGAGCGAAGTCTACCTGCAATTAAAGTCATGGGCAAAGTCCGGCTCCCGTAGGAGTCCGGATGAAGTTTACCAGCGGTCGAAGTCGGGGATGAAGCCCGGCTCCCGTAGGAGTCCGGGCGGAGTCTTTCCGTGGTAGGAGTCGGAGACAAGATCTGGCTCCCGTAGGAGCTCGGACGAAGTCTGCTTGCAGTAGAAACCAGGGACGAAGTCCGGCTCCCATAGGAGTCCAGACGCAGTTCACTTGCGATTGGCATCGGGGGCGAAGTCCGGCTCCCGTAGGAGTCCGGACGGAGTCTTCCTATAGCCGGAGTTGGGGACGAGGTCCGGCTCCTGTAGGAGTCTGGGCGAAGTCTTCCTGCAACCAGAGTTGGGGACGAGGTCCGGCTCCCGTAGGAGTCCGGGCAGAGTCTACCTGCAATTGGAGTTGAGGGTGAAGTCCGGCTCCCGTAGGAGTCCGGATGAAGTCTATTTGCAATTGGAGTCGTGGGCGGAGTCCGGCTCCCGTAAGAGTCCGGACGAAGTCTACCTGCAATTGGAGTCGTGGGAGGAGTCCGGCTCCCGTAGGAGTCCGGACGAAGTCTGCCTGCAATTGGAGTCGTGGGTGGAGTCCGGCTCCCGTAGGAGTCCGGATGAAGTCCGCCTGCAGCCGGAGTCGGGGACGAGGTCCGGCTCCCATAGGAGTCCGGGCGAAGTCTTCCTACAACCAGAGTTGGAAACGAGGTCCGGCTCCCGTAGGAGTCCGGGCAGAGTCTACCTACAATTGGAGTTGAGGGTGAAGTCCGGTTCCCGTAGGAGTCCGGACGAAGTCTACCTGCAATTGGAATCGTGGGCGGAGTCCGGCTCCCGTAGGAGTCCGCACGAAATCTGCCTGCAATTGGAGTCGTGGGCGGAGTCCGGCTCCCGTAGGAGTCCGGACGAAGTCTGCCTGCAATTGGAGTCGTGGGCGGAGTCCGGCTCCCGTAGGAGTCCGGACGAAGTCTACCTGCAATTGGAGTCGTGGGCGGAGTCCGGCTCCCGTAGGAGTCCGGACGAAGTCTACCTGTAATTAAAGTCATGGGCGAAGTCCAGCTCCTGTAGGAGTCCGGACGAAGTTTACCAGCGGTCGAAGTCGGAGACGAAGTCCGGCTCCCGTAGGAGTCCGGGCGGAGTCTTCCCATGGTCGGAGTCAGAGACGAGATCTGGCTCCCGTAGGAGTCCGGACGGAGTCTACTTGCAGTAGAAGCCGGGGATGAAGTCCGGCTCCCGTAGGAGTCCGGATGCAGTTCACTTGCGATTGGCGTCGGGGGTGAAGTCTGGCTCCCGTAGGAGTCCGGATGGAGTCTTCCTGCAGCCAGAGTGGGGGACGAGGTCCGACTCCCGTAGGAGTCCGGACGAAGTCTGCCTGCAATTGGAGTCGTGGGCGGAGTCCGGCTCCCGTAGGAGTCCGGACGAAGTCTGCCTGCAATTGGAGTCGTGGGCGGAGTCCGGACGAAGTCTACCTGCAATTGGAGTCATGGGCGGAGTTCGGCTCCCGTAGGAGTCCGGACGAAGTCCGCCTGCAGCTGGAGTCGGGGACGAGGTCCGGCTCCCGTAGGAGTCCGAACGTCGCGAAGAATCCGATCGACGCTGGTGGGGTCCTGTCCGTCGGCAAAACTTGGGAGTGTTGCGGAGGCTCGGCTGCCTGGGAGGTTTGAAGAGACGTTGTCGGAGGTCGAAAGTCGGTTGGATCTCGGGAGGGTCACTTCCGTCACGAACTTCGAGTGGGGGGTATTTTATACCCAACACCAGTCCTCCTACTTTCGAGTTTGAATTTCAAATGAAAAAAGTACAGAGAAAATTTTGCAGTCGGAGTTGTCCCCTTGAATCCTGTGCACGATCACCCCCAGATATTTTGGCATTAAATGCGCGCGTGCTGGAGTCTTTTCGAATCGGGGCGATTCGAAGGGATCTTTCGAAATTCCCGCTGGTACGTTGGCCCAGGTACGATGCAGTAATGGCTCCGTCAGTTGTCAGCCGCTTTTAGCCGCCTGCCGTGGTGAGTGGGACACGTGTCGAGCACAGGTCAGCCTGGTGGGATTCGCGATCATTATGGCACCGGATCCCAGGGTCTATTTAAACCCGCCCTTCCGCCTTTAGGGGCCCTATTCCGCCTGAAAGTTTTATCGGTGTCCGCCTTTTCTTCGAGAGCCCTGACCCTCCTTGGCGTCCTTCGAGTCATCCCTGTCCTCGCCCCTCTGCATCCTTCAGAGCGATCTAGGTTAGTCCCGGAACCTTCATTTTTCTTCTTGCCATTTAGGGGCCTTTTCTCCTCCATTTTCTTCTATCGCATTCCTCTGATTTGGTCTCCCGCAACCCCTCGTCCCTTGTCCCACCTGATTTCTCCGAGATCTTTAGGGTCTTCGTTTGAAATCATTCGAAATGTCTTCCGGCACCTCCGCCTCTAGCGGTTCTGGGAGTTCTTCCACCTCAGCCCCCCAGGACCCCCATTCTGTAGACGAACCCATATCTGGGGCTGGGCTTCGCTCGATTTTTGCGTCGGGTGCCATTCCCTGCTCCCTGACTCCGGATGAACTCCTACTGATAAGGATTCAGTATGGAGTTCCTTCAGAGTACGATCTGAAGCTTCCTAGCCCCTCCGATCGGGCTAGCACTCCCCCATCCGGTCATTTCTGCCTGTATCAGGAGGCCTTCCGTGCTGGACTCTGGCTTTCGCTTCTGCCCTTTGTCGTCGCCCTTTTTCGCTTCTTAGATATCTCTCTAGCTTCAGTTGCTCCGAATTCCTTTAGATTTTTGATAGGGTTCCTCTCCCTTTGCCACGTAGTCGAAGTTCAGCCATCCCTTTCTTTGTTTAAGCAATTTTACACCTTCAAATGTCACCCTTCCACGAAGGACTGGTGGTATTTCTCCCCCCAGTTTGGCAAGAAGGGGTTGCTGAAAAGTGCTCCCTCTTCAATCCACAACTGGAAGGAAAAATACCTCTTCGTCCACTGCCCGACTTTGAGGCTGGGCTTGCCCCCTTGGGGCTCTCTGAGGGACTCTATCCACCGGGCTCCCAGTCTGGGGGAGGACGACCTTCAGTCCGCCCGGAAGCTTCTTGACTATTTCGCTCCTTCCCTTCCCAACCTTCTGAAGGAGCAATTTCTGTTCAACATCGGCTTGAGCCTCTAGGATTCTGCGAGTATTCCATCTTTTCTTTTCTCTTCTTTTCTTCCATCCTTCTTCTTTTCCTTTCTCTCTTTTTTTTTTTTGCGTGTCACTTCTTCCTTTTTCACCCCATCACTGATTTTTGATTAATTTTTTTTTTTTTAGGAATGGACGTCGAAGCAGCACGGATGCTCGCCAGGGGCCTCAAGGCCCACAAGAGAAAAGGCACCGCGGCCTCCAGATCAGCAAAGAAGGCCAGAGTGGAGGAGACGAGCTCGACCGTGCCTGTCCATGTGGTCCCCGCAGTCGACGTTCCTTCGGATGCCGAACCACCAGCCCCCCGGGCTTCTTCAAGGAGTCTGCCGACTGGGGCTCCCATTTCAAGGGTCCGTTCCATGGAGGTGCCCGAAATCGAGAGGAGGAGGAGAAGGAAGTCGGTGGCCTGCAGGGTGAGTAGCCACCGAACCACCGTTGAAGAGTCCCTTGGTTCCGAAGAAGAGCCGGAGAATCCCTTCAATGACAGGGACTTGATCAAGTGATTGATCGACGACTGCATTCTGCCTGAAGTCGTCGAGAAGATTGATCGCATCGATCCTGAGCAGCGGGTTTGAGACTCCCTAGGGTCCTTTCTCGAGGTAAACAAATCTTCATTTAATTGGCTTTTCGACCCTTGTTCTGATCCCCTAGCCATCCTTGCAAATTGGGCACCAGCTCCTTGCCAATATCGAGGCGACGAACCGGGCGAGGAGGGACGCTATCCAGGTAGAGGAGCGTCGCCGGGCCGAGGTCGCTCGTCTTAAAGAAAAGGTAGCCGAAGTAGTTACCCTCCAAGAGGCCTTGGAGAAAGAAAAGCAGGCTCGGGAGGAAGAGAAGCAGACCTCGGAGGAGACGGTGAGAAGGACGGAGGCCGAGGTCGCCAATTTGGCAGAGCAGATTTCGATCCTGGTCTCGGAGGCCAGGGTTCTTGCGGTGGAGGAGTTCAAGGCCTCCGCAGAGATGAGGGACCTGAACGTCCGATTCGGCCAAGAAGCATTCATCAAGGGGTTCGAGCTCTGCCAGGAGAAGGTGGCCAGGAAATTTTTCGAGTTCGATCTCAGCTTCTTGGGCGAGGAGTCTGAAGATGAGGCCGGTCCCTCTCCTGCTGCTACTGCTGCCGCAGCCCCTCTTCCAGGGACATCGAGCTCCCCAACTTCTACTGCAGAGGTCTGAGACCTCCGACCTTGTATTTTTTTTTTACTACAATTTTTCCTTCCCTTTTTGTCTTTAAGAAATATTCGATCAATAAAGTTGAATTTCTCATTGTGGATGGCTTCTCCTCTCTTTCTTCCTCCTTTTTATTTTTCTTTCTGCAATGAGACGCGCCTTGACGCTTTTGTCTCCCGATGACAGTGTCTTGCCGAAGCGCTTCTCCTGCCCCAGGGGATTCTGCTGAAGTCCACGATCCAGCGACTGAAGAAGGAAGTTCTTCATTTGACAAAAAGGTCGAAGAAGATGGAAGACGAGCTTCACAGGTTGAGGGAGAGTTACTCTGAAGCCGCCGCGGAGGCCACCCACTTTCGGAACCTCCATGTGAAGGGGATCATGGAGTATAGCCGGAGAAAGGCGAACTTCGAGAAGGAGCTCGAGGAACACAAGAAGCGCGCCAGCGACCAATCTTGGGCTCAGGCTGCCAAGATCAGTTCTCTCAGAGTGGAGCTGTCGGCTGCCCAGAAGAGGATTGGCCAGTTGGAAGGAAGTTCATCCCGACTTTTGACTCGGGCCGACAACGACCGGGAGTGGTCGAAGAATGTCTCCGACCTCCAGCAACAGCTCCAGGATGCCGAGGCAAGCTATGATGCGTACCGGGCTGGCTGGCGCAAGCAGGTGGACGAATACAAGGGGAGGCTCAGGATAGCGACCGACGAGGTTACCCACCTTCGAAGGCAGCTAGCTGAGGGGGCTCAATCTGCTTCCGCTCGGGATTCTGACGAACTCCAATCTCTGAGGAGGACTGTAGAAGAACTATCCATCGCTCTTGGGGAGGGAAAGACTGAGCTACAGTAATTGAAGATCCAGCTGGTGTACGAGCAGCAGGCAGTCAAGGACGCGGAGGCAAAATCCGAAGTCCTGAGAAAGAGGCATCGAGAGACGGAGAACGAAAGCCAATGACTCCGTCAGATGTTTCAGGACATACTGCTGAAAAAAAGAGAGCTAGAAGAAGAAGTTGAAAATCTGAGACAGTCCTTGATAAGGAGTGAAGCAGATAATTCGAGGTCGGAAGGAGCAGAGCTTCCCTAGGGCTCTTTTTGGCCTTCCGTCTTTCCATGTATATTTTTTCTCTTTTGTTGTTTTGTTTTGTTCTTGTGGTTTTGCTTTTCTTCTTTTAGCCTTCTGGGTTTCGTGGTGTATATTTTGCGAATAAAATGAAAAGAGAATTTTGTGTTACCTCGTCCACGTATTGTATTAAATTGTCATCTGTCGAACTTCTTTTGTCTTTTGACTTGTTCGACGTCGACGTCGTTTGGAGGTGCCCAGCCATCGCCACGCTGATTTGCTTTTCTTGTCGTCCATGGCCGTAGGCTCGAGCTCGGTGGTCCGAACTCCGCATTACCTCGAAGGGGTCATTATTTTTTTGACCTGTGTCAAGAGCCTTCTTAGAGACCGGGGATGTTTGGTAGGAACTTTCCATCTTTGTTGAGACGAGATTTCTTAAGTCTTTGGTGTGGCTTGTTTTTCGTCTGTTGCCGATGTAATTCGTTGTTTTTCTTTTTAATTTTTCTCCTCTTTCCCGAGTGAGGGTCCTCCCCTTACTTTTTGTGGGGTCGCATAGAAGTGTAGAGGTGCCATTGAGGGGACTTTTCTCTTTATCCAATTTTGTTGGGCGGTCAGGTTTTTGTCATCGTCAGGATGAGGTTCTCCTTCTGTTCTTGACGTAGTCGATCTCAGCTCAGGTTAGGATGAGGTTCTCCTCCTGTTCCCAACGAGGCTGTGGGGGCACATAAGGGTCGTTGCAAGGGCCTCTCCCCCCATCCGATCTAAAAGAACCAGACCTTCGACTTTGCTCATATCAGGACGAGGTTCTCCTCCTGTTCCTAACATGACTGTGGGGGCACATTAGGGCGTTGTAGGGCCTCTCCCCCCATCCGGTCTAAAAGAATCGGACCTTTGACTTTGCTCATGTTAGGATGAGGTTCTCCTCCTGTTCCTAACATGGCTGTAGGGGCACATTAGGATGTTGTAGGGCCTCTCCCCCCATCTGGTCTAAAAGAACCGGACCTTCGACTTTGCTCATGTTAGGACGAGGTTCTTCTCCTGTTCCTAACATGACTGTGGGGGCACATTAGGACGTTGTAGGGCCTCTCCCCCCATCCGGTCTAAAAGAATCGGGCCTTTGACTTTGCTCATGCTAGGACGAGGTTCTCCTCCTATTCCTAGCATGGCCATGGGGGCACCTATGGGCCGTTATATGGGCCTCTCCCCCAATCCGACCTTAAAATAATCAGACTTTCATTTGATTTATGTTAGGACAAGGTTCTCCTCCTGTTCCTAACATGACCTTGTTTTGATTGTTTGAAGGGGTTATCCCCAGTCGTAACAAGCCCATGTCGAAAGGGAAAGACATGCAAAGTCGAAAGGAATTTTGATTCAAAGCAAAGTTGTTAGTAATACATTTACAGGCTTTTCTAGTCCCATGGTCGTGGAAGGTTTGCTCCTCCTTGAGGTCCTCCGGTGGCAGAGTTGATGATCTCGATTGGAGGCCGATCTCCGGACTGCTCTTCCCTCCTCGATGGCTCAGGCTGCGGCAGGGCCCGTGATCGATCTTCTCTACCCTCAAGCCGGCGTCGAATGAACCTATCGAGTCGACCTCGTCGGATGAGCTCCTCGATCTCATCTCGGAGCTGGATGCATTCCTTCGTGTCGTGACCGTGGTCACGATGGTAGAGGCAGAACTTGTTGGGGTTGCACTTCTCGGGGTGCGTGCGTATCCTCTCTGGCCTTGGGAGCTGCTCTCTGACTTCCATCAGCACCTGGATTTTTGATGCGTTGAGGGGGGCATAGTTGCGGAACCTTCCTGGGGGAGAGCCCCATCGAGCCCGATGATCCGGGCTTCCCTGCCTGCATGCTCGAGGAGGAGTCTGGACGCGCTTGTGCCCAGGAGGAGTTCGAGAACGTGGTCGAGCTTCTCTCGGCCCTTTTTCGACTGCGGACTTACTCGAGTCTCCCGTCTGCCGCTCTCTCACGGTTTTCTTATCCTTCATTTTGAAGGCTTCTTCCGCTCGGGCATACCCTTCGGCCCGAGCCAACAGGTCAGCAAAATCCCTGGGGTACTTCTTTTTCAGGGAGAATAAAAGGTCGTTCTTCTAAAGGCCACCTTTCAGGACGGCCAGTGCTACCGATTGGTCCAAGTTTCGGACCTCCAACACGGCGATGTTGAAATGGTTGATGTAGGCCCGAATGGACTCTCCCTCCCTCTGCTTGATGTTGATGAGGGACTCTGAGCCCTTCCGGGGATGCCGGCTGCTAACGAAATGAGCCACAAACTAGTGGCTCATCTGATCAAAGGAAAAAATGGTATCCGACTTCAGTGTCGAGTACCAATTTCTCACCGTGCCCTTCAGGGTAGATGGGAAGGCTCAGCACAGGATGGCGTCGGACGTGCCATGAAGCAGCATCATTGTCCGGAAGGCCTCCAGATGATCAACCGGGTCTAAAGTCCCGTCGTAGCTTTCGAATTGAGGGAGCTTGAAGTTTGGCGGGATTGGTTCCTGCATGATCATTTGAGAAAAGGGAGGGTCAGTACAAATATCCTCACCGTAAGCGGGGGGAGCGTGGCGGAGATCCTCGATCCGTCGGTTCATCTCCTGAAGCCTTCGATCCAGAAAATCCTCTCGACTATGGGTCTCGAGGGTCTTCTGGCAGGATAGAGGTAGAGATCTTCTGGGGGTGGAATCGTGGTCTGACTGGGGGCTTTCCACCCTTGGATTCGTCTTTCCGGGAAAGACTGGACGGCTGGCCCAAGTGGCCCGTCCCACCACTGGATTTTGCAGTTCTGGCGATGCTCTTCCCGGTCGCACTGATGCCTGTAGTTGCTGCTGCTGTTGTATGGCCTGCACAGCTTCAGTGAGGCCTCTGACCTGCTGCACCAGTAGGTCGAATTGCTCCGTGCCAACCACCGTTGCCGGAGGGGGTAGAGGCTGGGAGACTGGAGGTGAGACCGGAGCTTGTGATCTGGCCGCGGAGGCCATGGATCACCGTGTGGATGCTTTGCGGGGAGGCATCGGGCGAAGATCAAGTAGGGGAAGGAGGAGTGGATGTTAGAGAAGATGACCAGAGGCGGTCCCGTTGAGCGCTCCTTTAAGAACAAGGGTACTGCGAAGACACAGGACTCTTCCTCTAGCGCCAATCCTGTTGGTGCAAAAATTCGCCTGCGTCAGAGAAGCTGGAGTCGAGGGAGTCGCGGTCGCCGTCGGGACCTGCAAAAGAAGTCTAAACCGGAGGTGGGGTTACTCCGGCAAGACCCTCCGATGCTCAAGTCAGTTCTCTACCTCAACAAGAATGGAGTGCTCGAACAAAAATTTTAGCAGAGTTTTGGGATAGAAAATAGAGCTTAGAGAATAACGTATCTGGGGTCCCTCTTTTATAGGCGGAGAAAGCAACAGACTGATAGCGATGTCTGTAACCGTCTGGCAGTGGGCTGCCCAGAGTCAAGAGGAGTTTGTTGCGAAGAGTAGTGGAGTGGAATCGTGGCTATCACCGGGACATGCCACGTGGAGTCTGTCGTGGGGAGTGGAGCGGCGTCCGTTGTCGCGACTTGCCAGAGGATGGAAGAATCGCGCGGTATCCATTGCAGGAAGTGGAGCAGGATCATGGCCATTATAGTGGTCTGCCAGGGAGTGATGGAGCTGTGCGAAATCCATCGCAGAAAGTGGAGCAGAGTTGTGGCCATTACTGCGGCCCGCCAGGGAGTGATGGAGCTGCACGGAATCCATCGCAGGAAGTGGAGCAGAGTCATGACTGTTGCTGCGGCCTGCCAGGGGGTCCAGGCCTGTCGGCCAAAGTTCGACTGGAGTGTCTGGCGGAGAGAGGTGGTTAGGTACCCGTCTGAGAGGAGCTCGGAGTCCAGCTCCCGTAGGAGTCAGGACGAAGTCTTCCTTCAGTCGAAGTCGGGGATGAGGTCCGGCTCCCGTGGGAGTCCGGACGGAGTCTTCCCGCAGCTGGAGTTGGAGATGAGATCTGGCTCCCGTAGGAGCCCGGGCGAAGTCTACCTGCAATCAAAGTCAGGGGCGAAGTCCGGCTCCCTTAGGAGTCCGGACGAAGTTTACCAACAGTCGAGGTCGAGGACGGAGCCCGGCTTCCGTAAGAGTCCGGGCGAAGCCTTCCAATAGTTGAGGTCGGGGATGAAGTTCAAACGAAGTCTTCCTGCGGTCGGAGTCGGAGATGAGATCCGGCCCCCGTAGGAGTCCGGGCTGAGTCTTCCTGCAATTGGAGTTGGGGACGAAGTCCGGCTCCCGTAGGAGTCCGGACGAAGTCTACCTGCAATTGAAGTTGTGGGTGAAGTCCGGCTCCCGTAGGAGTCCGGACGAAGTTTACCTATAAGTGAAGTCGTGGGTGGAGCCCGGCTCCCGTAGGAGTCCGGACGAAGTCTGCAGGTGAAGTCATGGGCGGAGTCCGGCTCCCGTAGGAGCCCGGGCGGAGTCTGCAGGTGAAGTCGTGGGCGAAGTCCGACTCCTGTAGGAGTCCGGGCGAAGTCTACTTGCAATTAAAGTCATGGGCGAAGTCCGGCTCCCGTAGGAGTCCGGACGAAGTTTACCAGCGATCGAAGTCGGTGACGAAGCTCGGCTCCCGTAGGAGTCCGAGCGGAGTCTTCCCATGGTCAGAGTCGGAGACGAGATCTGGCTCCCATAGGAGCCCGGGTGAAGTCTGCTTGCAGTAGAAGTCGGGGACGAAGTCCGGCTCCCGTAGGAGTCCGGACGTAGTTCACTTGCGATTGGAGTCGGGGGCGAAGTCTGGCTCCCGTAGGAGTCCAGACGGAGTCTTCCTGCAGTCGAAGTTGGGGACGAGGTCTGGCTCCCGTAGGAGTCCGGGCGAAGTCTTCCTACAACCAGAGTTGGGGATGAGGTCCGGCTCCCGTAGGAGTCCGGGCAGAGTCTACCTGCAATTGGAGTTGAGGGTGAAGTCCGGCTCCCGTAGGAGTCCGGATGAAGTCTACCTGCAATTGGAGTTGTGGGTGGAGTCCGGCTCCCGTAGGAGTCCGGATGAAGTCTGCCTGCAATTGGAGTCGTGGGCGGAGTCCGGCTCCCGTAGGAGTCCAGACGAAGTCCGCCTGCCGTCGGAGTCGGGGACGAGGTCCGGCTCTCGTAGGAGTCTGGACGTCGCGAAGAATCCGGTCGACGCTGGTGGGATCCTGTCTGTCGGCAAAACTTGGGAGTGTTGCGGAGGCTCGACTGCCTGGGAGGTTTGAAGAGACGTTGTTGGAGGTCGAAAGTCAGTTGGATCCCCGGAGGGTCACTCCCATCACGAACTTCGGCTAGGGGGTATTTTATATCCAACAACTTCAAAACATCAATTCAATCCATATCTCTCTTTCATGATTCATT
Organism: Elaeis guineensis; assembly: GCF_000442705.2. Classification (NCBI taxonomy): domain Eukaryota; kingdom Viridiplantae; phylum Streptophyta; class Magnoliopsida; order Arecales; family Arecaceae; genus Elaeis; species Elaeis guineensis. The sequence continues at coordinate 34,084,399 of NC_025997.2, read as the reverse complement.
CCTAGTTTAGCTAACATAATTTCTACCCCTTTTATTGAAATAATTCAGATCAGTTTCAAGAAGATTGACAGCAGCTCTTTATTTTTTGAATTTTAGCCCAAAAATCTCATAGTTCAGATCATCTAAACCTCATATTAGGTAGAAATCATTCAAGATTTAGTATAAACTCAGTTTAGGAATCAAAATCTTTACCTCAGATGATCGAATCCTTATTGCTATCCCCACGGATTTCTTTTTTTTCTTCCAACAGCAAATTATCCTCTTTCTAACCAATTTTCAATAAAACTTCTGTTCCTAACTGAATTTCCTTCAAATTTTGATTCAAAATTTTCTCTTTTTGTAGCTCTATTTCCTCTCTAACATTTTTGTTTTAACGAAAGGACAAAATCAATAGCAAAAAGATTGGTAACTAAGCTTTGGAATGGGAATAAACTAAGATTTAATTTGCTAGGTGTCAACCTTATATAAAATCACTCAATTATGGATCTATTGATAAGGTGCTAAAAGAATTTTTAGTTCTTTATTTATGGAGTGAAGCTGCTCAGTTAAATCTCCACATATCTTTTTAAATTGAAATCTAAATATTTAGAATTTCAAATCTCGTCTGACTATTTTTCTATCGTCGAGCCGACTCCACTGAGAGTTGAGTTGACTCGACTACTGTTGCAGCCACTAATATTGATCCAATTCCTCAATCATTCCTTAACCATTCTTTAATCATTTTTTTCTTAATTAATAACTAGATTTAGGCTTTGTTACTACTAATTAATTAACTATAAATACTCAAGTATATCATGAATGACATGCTGTGCCACATACCAATATGAATGCTCATGTATATGCAAATTCCTAAGCTATCATAGTCTTGATTCGGGGTGTTACATTTCTCCCCCACTTTTTAAAGAATTTTGTCCCAAAATTCTGTTACCTCTGGTCTGAAATAAGTGTGGATATTTGCTTCTCATTTCATCCTTTCTTTCTCATGTAGCTTCTTTCATGTTGTGATGGTTTTGCCAAAGAACCTTTACAAGAGGTATCACTCAGGAATGCAATTGTTTTTCTTCCCTATTCACAATCTACACTAGTTCTTCTATATAAGATAAATCCTCCTTTAGTTCAACTACTCTATGCTGCAAAACATGTGATGGATCTGAAATATACTTTCGTAACATGGAGATGTGGAATATATTACGAATTTGAGAGAGTTCTGCAGGTAGTGCCAACTGATATGCCATTGGTCTAACCCTTCCAATGATCTCATATGGTCTGATGTATCTTGGACTCAACTTTCCTTGCTTCCCAAACTGTAAAATACCCCTCCATGGAGAGACTTTAAGAAACACAATCACCTATACTAAAAATTACATCTCTATGTTTCAGATCTACATAGCTTTTCTGCTTGTCTTGTACTGCCTTCAATCTTTTCCTAATCAATCTGATCTGATCAACTGTCATCTACACTATTTCTAGTCTTAGGAGTTTTCTTTCTCTTTCTTCATCCTAACATATTAGAGTTCTATACTTTATACTATATAGAGCCTCATACGGTAGCATACCAATACTGGAATGATAGCTATTATTGTAGGCAAATTCCATCAGTGGTAGATGTTCATCCCAACTGCCTGATATCTCCATAACACATGCCCGTAGTATATCTTCTAGAGTTTGAATAGTCCTTTTTGATTGTCCATCAGTCTGTGGATGAAATGTAATACTGAAATTTAATCTAGTACCCAATACCTTCTGTAAACCTGGCCAGAATCGAAAAGTGAATCAGAGATCCCTATTAGATACAATTGAAATAAGAACTCTATGCCTGCTAACAATCTCATCAACATACAACTTTGCTAACTTGTCTACTGCAAAAGTCATTTTAATAGGAAAGAAGTGGGCTGATTTGGTCAATCTATCAATAATCATCCATACCACATCATTACCCTTTCTTGTCTTTGGAAGGCCAGAGACAAAGTCCATGGTGATGTGTTCCCATTTTCACTCAGAAATAGGAAGCGACTGTAACTTTCTAGCTAGATCCTGATGTTCTATCTTTATCTGCCGACATACTAGGCATCTGGATACATACTCAGCTATTTGTTTCTTTACGTCATTCCACCATTAGCTTTGTTTGATGGTTCGGTACATTTTGGTGCTTCTTGGATGCATGACATAAGTTGAATAATGGGCTTCTTTCATTATCTGATCCTTAAAATTTCCTACTTCTGAAACACATATGCGGTTATCATACATCAAGGTACCATCCTCTTTGATTGTGAAATCTATCCGAAGTCCATTCTAAATAGTATCCATGATCTTCGTTAATCAAGAATCCTAAGTTTGGACTTTACTTATCTCATTAATTAATATAGGTCTGACCTGAAAGTTTGCTAACAAAGCTTGAAAATCTTCCACTGACAACTCGACATTCAGTGCCCTCAACTCTACTATCAATGGCAAATATATAGTCTAAATATGGGACAGGATAGCTGTAGACTTTCGGCTCAATGCATCTACCACCACATTGATTTTTTCAGGATGATACTCAATAGTGCAATAATAGTCTTTAATAAGTTCAATCCACCTCCTCTACCTAAGGTTCAGCTTCTTTTGGGTTAATACATACTTCAAACTCTTATGATCTGTAAATATTTGACATCTTTCTCCATATAGATAATATCTCCATATCTTAAGAGCAAATACAACTACAGCCAGCTCTAAATCATGGGTGGGGTAATTCAGCTCATGTAGTCTAAGTTGTCGAGAAGCATAGGCAATTATCTATCCATACTGCATCAATACACAATCCAACCCTTTGCGGGAAGCATCACTGTATATTACATAATCTCCATCACTGGAAGGGAAAGAAAGTACTAGAGCTGTGGTCAACTGCTTCTTCAATTCATCAAAGTTTTTCTAGTATTTCTTGGTCCACTCAAATTTAGCATTCTTTCGAAGTAGTTTTGTTATTGGAGATGCTATAATGGAAAAATTTTGAACAAACCTTCGGTAATATCCTGCTAAATCCAAAATTAGACTCCTCACCTCCGTTGAATTAGTGGGTGGCTCCCAATTCACAATGGCACTAATTTTCTGTGAGTCAACCAATAAACCTTCTATTGAAATCACATAGCCAAGAAAAACCACCTTATTCAACCAGAACTCACTCTTGCTTAACTTAGCATATAACTATTTCTCTCGAAGGATCTATAATACAATCCTTAAATGTTTTATATGTTTTGCTTCATCTTTAGAATATATCAGTATATCATCAATGAAGACAATCATGAATCTATCCAAATACTATTGAAACATCCGATTCATCAGGCCATGAAAACTATCGAGATATTTGTCAAACCAAATGGCATCAATTCATAATGACTGTACCTGGTTCAAAAGACTATCTTCGGCATATCTTCATTTCTGAATTTTAGTTGATGATACCCTGATTTGAGATCTATCTTTGAAAATACTTTGGCTCCTTGGAGTTGATCAAATAAATCATCAATGCATGGCAGCAGATAATTATTTCTGATAGTTATCTTATTAAGCTGTCGATAATCAATGCACAATCTTATGGTGCCATCCTTCTTCTTAACAAACAATATTGGGGCTCTCCAAGGTGAAATGCTTGGCTTAATAAATCCCTTGTCTAACAATTCTTACAATTGTTTTAAGCTCCTTTAATTCTACTAGAGCCATTCTGTAAGGTGCTCTAGATATCGGCCTAGCACCTAAAATTAAATCAATACCAAACTCAATCTCTCTATCCGTTGGCAACCCTGGAAGCTCCTCTAGAAAAATATCTGAAAACTCACAGGCTATCAAAATATCTATCAATTTTGGCTTGCTTGCCTCTGTATTAACCACACATGCTAGATATGCTTCACATCCTTTTTTGAGCAATTTACCAGCTATCAGGATAGAAATAATACATGATGGAAGTATCAGCCATTCTCCTGAAAAATGTATCTTTTCACCATCTGAGGTCTGTAAAATCACTTCTTTTCTAAAACAAACCACCTTTGCTCGATGTGCAGACAACCAATCCATACCCAGTATGACATCAAAATTATGTATATCTAAAGGAATCAAATCTGCTACTAGTTTCTGTTCACCTACTCGGACTGAGCAATCTTTATATACTTGATCAGCAATAAATGATTCTCCTACTGGCGTGAATACCATCAAACTATAGTCTAATCAACTCAACTTCCTATCAGTATGCACGAAAAATGCGGATGATAAATATGAATGTGTAGATCCATTGTCAATTAGTACTATGCATCATGATCAAATATGGATAACATATCTGTCACCACATCAGGAGTAGTCTGCGCCTCCTGTCTAATCATGGCAAATACTCTCACTTCAGCCTTCAGCCTGCTTGACATGGAACCCTGTCCACTGATACTAGTTCCCACTTTATCTACTTGTACATCAGTAATACAATTGGCACCCCTATTTTGAATTCTTGGTGAAGTATTTGGCTTCTGCAGAAGACCTCTAGCTGGAGTATTGTTAGGGCAATCTTTCCTCTAATGGCCCAACTGTCCATACTGATAAGCATAATAATATAACATAAAAAGTATTAAAATTTTTGATAATTATTCTCTATTATTTAGAATTTCATGTTTTTTATCATTGTTTCAGGAATTATAGACCAATCATCAACTCAAACGCAAATCAGAGATTAAGGGATGTGTCTTGCATAATTGAAAGCAAGTTTTTGGGCTTTTGGATTAACAGGCTTTTGGCTGGGCCTTTGGTGCATGGGCCGATGGGAAAACCGATGGTGGAGTGAGTGCGGGACCCATGTGGCATGTGAAGTGGGCACTGGTTGCGGCAAAAACAAAGGGCCATGGAACAAAACAAAGTGGATGCAGATTATCCATGCAATGCTTGAGCATTTAAAAAGGAGTGGAACCTATGGTTTTTAAGAGAGAGAGAAAGAGAAGTTGCTATGTGAGTTTTTCTTGGAAGAGCATTGAAAGTCACAAGGGGGCGCATGGTGCAATTAATGCGAGGAAGAGGAGAGGTGTGGCGTTGCTGGCTTGGCTGGTGCAAAGAAATTTGAGCGGTGCAAACGGCTAGACTTCGCGCATGGGAGCTGGGCGCTGGCACGAAGGCTGAAGCAGGAAAAAAAAAAAAAAAAAAGAACCCACGGCCTTTGCGAGCAGGAGCGAACATGCGGGACCCTGCGACTGTTTTTTTGATTCAAAATGAGGGGCGTGGCGGCTTGGGCGCAAACGAGTTCAGTGCGTGTGCGCGAGCTGAAGCTGGGCCCGGCCTTTTGCGGGTGCATACACGTGGGAGCCTGGGTCGCATGCGGCGAAAGTTTGGAGTGGTTTCAAAGTTTCAAAGCAAATAAAGAAATAAGAGGCATGAAGCAACCCTAGCTATCCATTCATCCATCCATTTTTTGTAAATAAAATCTTAATCATTCATTTATCCTTTTTCATTAAACCCATATCTAAAAAATATAAAAACCTCCTATCTCCTAATACCTATAAATAAAGTCCAATATCTCTATTCTTATATATCTCTCTACATCAAATCTCTTATAGGGACCCGCATGACAGGCCGGAGTACCCACCTTTTAGATTTTTTAGCCGAAAAGATCTTAGTTTAGGTTTTTCTCTTCCTTTCATTTTATTTTCTGTTTCAATATTTATATTAGAATTTTTATTTCAATAATAAAATTAGTTTCTTTTTCCATTTAAATTATGCAAATATTTGAATTTATATAATTTTATATTTCTGCACTTAGAGTAGTTTAATTTTATTTCTGCAACTCTTTAAATTTCTGCAATTAGAGTAATTTTTATTTTATATTTTTAAATTAATTTAAAAGATTCAAATTAAATTATATCTAGCTAAGCAATCTCATTAGGACTAAATTTCTTTTTGAGCTTTTAATTTTTAGAGTTTCTCCTTCATCCTTCTTGCCAAGAGACTTGATGGGCTATTGTTGGGTTAGAATCCCTTTATAGTTCATGCTTAATTTGATGCAAGAAGGGTAACAGGTAAAAGACTCATAAGTTTTTCAAATCTTTTCCTCCTCTTTCTTATAGAAAATTTTGATGGGTTATAGTTGAGTTTGAGCCCTTTCATAGCCCATACTTGGGTAACATAAGAGAAAAAGTTGAAAGGAAAGTCTCTTAATTAGGGTAAAAGCAAAATACTTGATTGATTATAGTTGAGTTAAATTTCTTCATGATCCATGCTTGTTTATATTTTATACCTTAATCAAGAGACATTATAAAAGAAATCATAAAAAAGCTATCTAATTCATTAGTCTAATGGACTCAAAAGTCCTAGATCTTTTAGATTATTTATTTTTGTATTTAAGTATTTTACTGTTTTGATAGATAGTAATCCAATATAATCTAATATAATCTGTTGGGTATAAAATACCCACAGCCGGAACCCACGGCGGAACCGCCATCAGCAAGTGCAGCTCCGCCCGGACTCCTACGGGAGCCGGGCTCCGACGACATCAGCAAATGCAGCTCCGCCCGGACTCCTACGGGAGTCGGGCTCCGACGACATCAGCAAGTGCAGCTCCGTCCGGACTCCTACGGGAGCCGGGCTCCGACGACATCAGCAAGTGCAGCTCCGCCCGGACTCCTACGGGAGCCGGGCTCCACCGCCATCAGCAAGCGCTGCTTCGCCCGGACTCCTACGGGAGCCGGGCTCCGCCGCCGACATCAAAGCAGCTCCGCCCGGACTCCTACGGGAGCCGGGCTCCGCTCTCAATATCAATTGCTGGTAAGCTCAGTCCGGACTCTTACGAGAGCCAGACTTCACCCTTGACTTGTTTGCAGCGCAGCTCCGCCCGGACTCCTACGGGAGCCGGGCTCCACCGACGACATCAGCAAGTGCGGCTCCGCTCGGACTGCTACGGGAGCCGGGCTCCACCGGCATCAGCAAGTGCAGCTCCGCCCGGACTCCTACGGGAGCCGGGCTCCGACGACATCAGCAAGTGCAGCTCCGCCCGGACTCCTACGGGAGCCGGGCTCCACCGCCATCAGCAAGCGCTGCTCCGCCCGGACTCCTACAAAAGTCGGGCTCCGCCGCCGACATCAAAACAGCTCCGTTCGGACTCCTACGGGAGCCGGGCTCCGCTCTCAATATCAATTGCTGGTAAGCTCAGTCCGGACTCTTACGAGAGCCGGACTTCACCCTTGACTTGTTTGCAGCGCAGCTCCGCCCGGACTCCTACGGGAGCCGGGCTCCACCGACGACATCAGCAAGTGCGGCTCCGCCCGGACTCCTACGGGAGCCGGGCTCCACCGGCATCAGCAAGTGCAGCTCCGCCCGGACTCCTACGGGAGCCGGGCTCCGACGACATCAGCAAGTGCAGCTCCGCTCGGACTCCTACGGGAGCCGGGCTCCACCGCCATCAGCAAGCGCTGCTCCGCCCGGACTCCTACGGGAGCCGGGCTCCGCCACCGACATCAAAGCAGCTCCGCCCGGACTCCTACGGGAGCCGGGCTCCGCTCTCAATATCAATTGCTGGTAAGCTCAGTCCGGACTCCTACGAGAGCCGAACTTCACCCTTGACTTTATTTGCAGCGCAGCTCCGCCCGGACTCCTACGGGAGCCGGGCTCCACCGCCATCAGTAAGCGCTGCTTCGCCCGGACTCCTACGGGAGCCGGACTCCACCGCCGTCAGCAAGCGTTGCTCCGTCCGGACTCCTACGGGAGCCGGGCTCCGCCGCCGACATCAAAGCAGCTCCGCCCGGACTCCTACGGGAGCCGGGCTCCGCTCTCAATATCAATTGCTGGTAAGCTCAGTCCGGACTCCTACGAGAGCCGGACTTCACCCTTGACTTTGTTTGCAGCGCAGCTCCGCTCGGACTCCTACGGGAGCCGGGCTCCACCGCCATCAGTAAGCGCTGCTTCGCCCGGACTCCTACGGGAGCCGAACTCCACCGCCGTCAGCAAGCGCTGCTCCGCCCGGACTCCTACGGGAGTCGGGCTCCGCTCACGACGGCTCTGACCATTGTCGAGCTTCAATCGACAGATCCACGCCCCCTGACAGGCCCTCAAAACGGCCGCGACCCTGCTCCACCTCCTGTGGCGGACTCCGCACAGCTCCATTATCCCCCTGGCAGGCCACAGTAACGGCCACGAACCTGCTCCACCTCCTGCGACGGATACCATGCGATTCCCCTGACGACGGACGCTGCTCCACCCTTCATAACGGATTCCACGTGGCAAGTCGAGGTGATACCCACGTGTCCGCTCCATTATCTTTCGCAATCAATTCCCCTGACCATGGGCGGCCCACTAACAGGCAGTTACACACGTCGCCATCAGTCCGTTGCCTCCCCCGCCTATAAAAGGGGGGACTCAGATACGTTATTTTTTAAGCTCATTTTTCTTATCTCAAAACTCTGCTAAATTCTCCGTTCGAGCACTCCATTCTTGTTGAGGCAGAGAACTGACTTGAGCGTCGGAGGGTCTTGCCGGAGCAACCCCACCTCCGGTTTAGACTTCCCTTGCAGGTCCCGGCGGCGACCGCGGCCTCCTCAACTCCAGCTTCTCCGGCGCAGGCGGATTTTTGCACCAACAGGATTGGCGCTAGAGGAAGGGCTTTGTATCTTCGCAGCACCCTTGTTCTTGAAGGAGCGCTCAACGGAGCCACCTCCGGCCATCTCTCCGTCATTTACCCCTAATCCTCCCCCGCGAGACCGGCACCCGATGCCTCCGCACAGGGCATCCACCCGGCGGTCCACGGCCTCCGCGGCAAGATCTCAGGCTCCGGCCTCCCCTCCCATTTCTCAGCCAGCTCCTCCTCCCCCTCCGGCGATGGCGGTCGGCGCGGAGCAGTTTGACTTGCTGGCGCAGCAGGTCAAGGGCCTCGTCGAGGCCGTACAGGCGATGCAGCAGCAGCCGCCGCAGGCGTCAGCGCATCCGGAAGGGGCATCTCCGGAATGCCAGAACCCGGCGGTGGGGCGGGCCACCTGGGCTAGCCGCCCCGTCCTTCCCGAGAAGGCGAATCCAAGGGTGGAGAGCCCTCAGTCGGACCACGACTCCACCCCTGGGAGATCCCTGCCCCCGTTCTGCCAAAGGACCCTCGAGACTCGAAGTCGAGAGGATTTCCTGGACCGGAGGCTCCAGGAGATGAACCGGCGGATCGAAGAACTCCGCCATGCGCCTCCCGCTTACGGTGAGGATATCTGCACTGACCCTCCCTTCTCCCAAATGATTATGCAGGAACCGATCCCGCCGAATTTCAAGCTCCCCCAGTTTGAAAGCTACGACGGGACGTCGGACCCGGTGGACCACCTGGAGGCCTTCCGGACAATGATGCTGCTTCATGGTGCCCCCGACGCCATCTTATGCCGGGCTTTCCCATCTACTTTGAAGGAAGCGGCAAGAAACTGGTACTCGGCACTGAAGCTGGGTACCATCTTTTCCTTCGACCAAATGAGCCACCAATTCGTGGCCCATTTTGTCAGCAGCCGACGTCCCCGGAAAGGTTCGGAGTCCCTCATCAACATCAAGCAGAGGGAAGGGGAGTCCATACGGGCCTACATCAACCGCTTCAACATCGCGGCGTTGGAGGTCCGGAACTTGGACCAGTCGGTTGCCATGACCGCCCTGAAAGGTGGCCTTCAGAAGAATGACCTCTTGTACTCCCTGGAGAAGAAGTACCCCAGGGATTTTGCTGATCTGCTGGCTCGGGCTGAAGGATACGTCCGAGCGGAAGAGGCCTTCAAAATGAAGGATGAAGAGACTGCGAGGGAGCGCCAGGCGGGAGATTCTGGCAAGCCCGCAGTTGAGAAGAGGCCAAGGGAAGCCCGACCTCGCTCCCGATCCCCTCCTGGGCACAAGCGCGCCCATACTCCACCCCGGGCACGCAGGCAGAGAAGCCCGGACAGCAGGTTTCGGCGGGGTTCCCCTTCAGGGAAGTTTCGCAGCTACGCCCCCCTCAACGCCTCGAAGGCCCAGGTACTGATGGAGGTCAGGGAGCTGATCCCTAGGCCGGAGAGGATGCGCACGCACCCCGGAAAGCGCAACCCCAACAAGTTCTGCCTCTACCACCGCGACCACGGCCACGACACCGAAGAGTGCATCCAGCTCCAGGACGAGATCGAGGAGCTCATCCGGCGAGGTCGGCTCGACAGATTCATCCGCCGCAGGCCTGAGGGTAGAGGAGACCGGCCAAGAGCCCTCCCACCGCCCGAACCACAGAAGAGGGAGGAGCAGCCCGGAGACCGGCCTCCTATCGGGACCATCGACTCCATCGTCGGAGGGCCTCAAGGAGGAGCGGGAGAACTGTAAATGTATTGCTTACTATTTCGTTTTGAATCTACTTTTCTTTCTAGCTAACGCACCCCTCCTGCTTAACGCAGATGTATTATGACTGTATATGACCTCTCCAAAAAACAACGGCCGTGTCAGGAACAGGAGGAGAACCCCATCCTGACATGAGCAAAGTCAAAGGCCCGGTTCTTTTAGACCGGATGGGGGGAGAGGCCTTACAACGCCCTAATGTGCCCCCACAGCCCTGTTAGGGACAGGAGAAAAACCTCGCCCTAACTTGAGCAAAGTCAAAGGCCCGGTTCTTTTAGACCGGATGGGGGGAGAGGCCTTACAACGCCCTAATGTGCCCCCACAGCCCTGTTAGGGACAGGAGGAAAACCTCGCCCTAACTTGTGCAATGTCGAAGGTCCGGTTCTTTTAGACCGGATGGGGGGAGAGGCCTTACAATGCCCTAATGTGCCCCCACAGCCCTGTTAGGGACAGGAGGAAAACCTCGCCCTAACTTGAGCAATGTCGAAGGCCCAGTTCTTTTAGACCGGACGGGGGGAGAGGCCTTGCAACGCCCTAATGTGCCCCCATAGCCATGTCAGGAACAGGAGGAGAACCTCGTCCTGACATGAGCAAAGTTGAAGGCCCGATTCTTTTAGACCGGAGGGGGGAGAGGCCTTACAGCGCCCTAACGCGCCCCCACAAGCCAGGCTGATGACGAGAACCTCGCCACCGGCCCAAGCAAAATGGAAGACCCGGACTCCTACGGGAGCCGGGTTCCGCCGCAAAGGTAGGCTCCACCCGGACTCCTACGGGAGCCGGGTTCCACCGCCAAGGTAAAGCTTCACCCGGACTCCTACGGGAGCCGGGCTCCGCCGCAAAGGTAGGCTCCACCCGGACTCCTACGGGAGCCGGGTTCCACCGCCAAGGTAAAACTTCACTCGGACTCCTACGGGAGCCGGGTGCCGCCGCCAAGCAAGACTTCACTCGGACTCCTACGGGAGCCGGGTTCCGCCGCCAAGCAAGACTTCACCCGGACTCCTACGGGAGCCGGGTTCCGCCGCCAAGCAAGACTTCACCCGGACTCCTACGGGAGCCGGGTTCCGCCGCCAAGCCAGACTTCACCCGGACTCCTACGGGAGCCGGGTTCCGCCGCCAAGCCAGGCTTCACCCGGACTCCTACGGGAGCCGGGTTCCGTCGCCCGGTAAGACTTCGCCCGGACTCCCACGGGAGCCGGGCTCTCATCGCCACTTCTATGACAGGGGTCAATGATGGTAGCAAGACTCGGCCGCGCAACAAGATCGGATGGAAGGAAGGAGCTCCCCCCCCCCACGGCGACATCTACATCAAACAAGCCAAACGACAAGAAAGGTCCAACAATCGACATTATCAGTACTACACGTGAACAAGGTAACACAAAGCGCTCCTTTTTCCATTTTCAATATATACACTACAAAGCCAGAGCGGCCAGAAAAAGAAAAACAAAACGACAAAAAGAAAATAGCTACATAAAGACAAAGGGGCTCTAATGGGGCCCTGCCTCCTCCGACCTTGAGTCGCCACCTGCATCCCTCAACCAGGACGGCCTCAGGCTCTCCACCGTTTCTTCTAGTTCTTCCTTCTTTCGCAGCATGTCCTGGAGCGCCTGACGAAGTCGCCGGACCTCAGCCTCCGCTTCCCGATGCCACTTCCGCAACACTTCAGACTCCGCCTCTGCGTCCGCGACGGCCTTCCGCTCAAGCCCCAGTTGAATTTTTACTTGTTGTAGCTCAGCTGTCTTCTCCCCAAGGGAGACAGAAATCCCTTCGACAGAGCCTCTCAGGGCTTGGAGCTCTTCGTTATCTTGGGCGTTAGCAAGCTGCGCCCTAGTAACCAACTGCCTCTGGAGACGGACTACCTCGTCCGCCGCTCGACGGAATCTCCCCTTGTACTCCTCTACCTGTCGGCGCCAGCTGGCCCGCTGCACATCGTGGCTCATCTCAGCATCTTGAAGCTGCTTCTGGAGGTCGGAAACTTTTTGTGACCATATCTGCTCATCCAGCGCTGTGAGTCGGGGTGAGTTCCCTTCCAGCTGGCCGATCCTCCTCTTGACAGCCGACAGCTCCACTTTAAGGGCGCTGATCCTGGCCTCTTGAGCCCAAGTTCGGTCACTGGCGCTCTTCTTACATTCCTCAAGCTCTTTTGTGAAGCTCGCCTTCCTCCGACTGTAGTCCATGATCGCCCTCACTTGGATACTCCTGAAGTGGGCGGCCTCGGCAGCGGCCTCGGAGTAGCATTTTTTCGCCTGGCGGAGCTCGCCCTCCGACTTTTTCAACTTCTTCATCAAGTGGAGGACCTCCTTTTTGAGCCGCTGGATAATCGACTTCAGCGGGACCCCCAGGGGCAGGGGGAGTGCTTCGGCGGGGCGCTGCCATTGGAAGAGGCAAGCGTCAAAGACCGATTCGTTACAAGAAGAAAGGCCGGAAAGAAGGAGCAGAGGGAGGAAAAAATCATCCACAAAAAGAAATTCGGCTTTATTAATTGATCATGAAGACAAATGAAAAGGAAGCATGATAACAAAAGAAAGATACAAGGTCGGAGGTCGCAGACCTCGGGAGCGGGGGGTGGAGAGTTCGGCGCGGGGGGTGCAACTGCTGTGGCGGCGGGCGAAGGGCCGGCCTCATCGTCGAACTCCTCCAAGAATTCGAGGCCAAGATCGGGATATCTGCTGGCCACCTTCTCCCGGCAAAGCTCAAACCCTTTGGTAAATGCCTCCAGGCCGAACTGGACGTTCAGCTCCCTCATCTCCGCGGAGGCCTTGAACTCCTCCACCGCAAGGGTCCTGGCCTCCGAGACCAGAACCGGAGTTTGCTCGGCCAGCTGGGCGACCTCGGCCTCCGCCTTCCTCACCGACTCCTCCAGGCTCCGTCTCTCCGCCTCCCGGCGTCTCCTCCTCCCGGTCCTGTCTTTCCTCTTCCCGGTCCTGTCTCTCTCTCTCCAGGGCCTCCCGGAGGGCGGCCACCTCGGCCGTCTTCGCTTGAAGACGAACAACCTCGTCTTGGCAGCGCTCCTCCGCCCGGAGGAGATCCCTTCTCATGCGGCCCGACGCCTCGACATAGGCGAAGAGCTGGTGCCCGATCTGCAAAGACAGATGGAGAATTACAACAAAGATCGAGGCAACTGTGCAAATAAAAATCCGCTTACCTCAAGAAAGGATCCCAAGGTGTCCCAAGCCCGCTGCTCGGGATCGGCACGATCGATCCTCTCCACGACATCGGACAGGATGCAACCATCGAGCAGCCGACGGATTAGAGCCTTGTCGTTGAAGGGATTCTCCGATCCCCCCTCGGAGCAGACGGACTCGTCTGCAGCGGCTCGGTGGCTGCTCGGCCTGCGGGCCACCGATTTTCTCCTCCTCCCCGCGGCAGGCGCCTCCGTGGGGCGAACCTCCGGAATTGGGACCCCAGTCGGTGGGCTCCCTGGGGGAGCCCGGGGGGCCGCTGGCTCGGCATCCGAAGGAATGTCGATCACCGGGGTCGCCTGGACGGGCGCGGCCAGGCTCATCTCCTCCACCCTGGCCCTCTTCGCCGAGCCGGAAGTCGTCACGCCCTTCCTTTTCTGGGCTCTCATGGCCTTGGCAAGCATCCGTGTGGCTTCGGCGTCCATTGCTAAAAAAAAAAAAAAAAAAAAAAAAAAGGGGGGGGCAAAGAAAAGAAGAAGGAAAAAGCAGCACCAGTCAGTCCAAAAAAAAAAAAAAAAAAAAAAAAAAAAAGAGAAAAGAAGAAAGAGGAAAAAGGAGAGAGAAAGGAAGAGAGGGAAGAAGAAGACAAGAAAAGGAAAGATGTATACTTGCTGGATCTTGAGGGCTCAGGCCGATGTTGAAGAGAAGCGGCTCCCTCAGTAGGTTTGGAAGGGAAGGAGCGGGATAGCTCAAGAGCTTCTGGGCGGCCTGAAGGTCGTCCTCTCCTAGGCCAGGAGCCCGACGGACGGAATCCCTCAGAGACCCCCAAGGGGGTAGGCCCAATTCCAGGGTCGGGCAGTAAACAAAGAGGAATTTCCCTTCCAGTTGTGAATCGAAGAAGGGGCGCCCTTCAGCAACCCCTTCTTGCCGAACTGAGGGGAGAAGTACCACCAGTCCTTCGCTGAAGGATGGCGTTTGAAGGTATAGAAATGTCTGAATAAAGAGAGGGATGGCTGGACCTCGGCTATGTGGCAGAGAGAGAGAAACCCTATTAAAAACCTAAAGGAATTCGGGGCAACAGAAGCAAGTGAAATATCTAAAAAGCGAAAGAAGGCGGCGACGAAGTTTGGGAGCGGAAGCCGAAGCCCGGCACGAAAGGCCTCCTGATACAGACAAAAGCGGCCGGGAGGGGGAGCGCTGGCCCTATCAGAGGGGCCAGGAAGCTCCAGGTCGTACTCCACAGGGACCCCGTATCGAGCCCTTATCAGGAGAAGTTCGTCCGGAGTCGACGAACACGAAATGGCGCCCGGCGCGAAAACCGGGCGAGACCCTGCCCCGAGCGTGGGTTCATCCGCAGAAACGGGGGCCTGGGGGTTCGAAGCAGAAGAACTCCCAGAACTTACGGGGACAGAAGATTCAGAAGACATTTTTTCTCGGGGAAGAACCTAAAGGGCCCTAGAAAGGCAAATTGAGAGGGGAACGAAGCGCCAAAGGTCAACCCGGAGGAAGACACGAAGAGAATGAAAAGACGAAAGATCCCTAGGCGGTGAAAAGAAGGTGGGCACTAACCTATCTTGCTCTGAGGACCCGGGGGGCGAGAGACGGAAGGCGCCTACGGCTCGAAAGGGCGTTCGCGAGAGCAGACTCTCGGGGAGATGACGGACGCCAGCGAAAATCAAAAATGGAGTAGGACGCCTGAAGGGGGGAGGACGGGTTTAAATAGACCCTGGGATCCGGCGCCATAATGATCTCGAATCCCCCCAGGCCAGTCCGCGCTCGACACGCGTCCCACTCCCCGTGGCAGACGGCTGAAGGCGGCTGGCGGTTAGCAGGGCCATAATTGCGCCGTACCAAGGCCAGCGTACCTGCGGGGTCTTCGAAGCGTCCCCTCGTTCCGCCCCAATTCGAAAAGACTCCGGCACGCGCTCATTTAATGCCAAAATATCTGGGAGCGGTAGGGCACGGGATTCGAAGGGACGGTTCCGGCTGTACTTCTGTGTACTTCCTTCGTTTGAAATTCAAAACTCGGATGTAGGGGGACTGGTGTTGGGTATAAAATACCCACAGCCGGAACCCACGGCGGAACCGCCATCAGCAAGTGCAGCTCCGCCCGGACTCCTACGGGAGCCGGGCTCCGACGACATCAGCAAATGCAGCTCCGCCCGGACTCCTACGGGAGCCGGGCTTCGACGACATCAGCAAGTGCAGCTCCGCCCGGACTCCTACGGGAGCCAGGCTCCGATGATATCAGCAAGTGCAGCTCCGCCCGGACTCCTACGGGAGCCGGGCTCCACCGCCATCAGCAAGCGCTGCTCCGCCCGGACTCCTACGGGAGCCGGGCTCCGTCGCCGACATCAAAGCAGCTCCGCCCGGACTCCTACAGGAGCCGGGCTCCGCTCTCAATATCAATTGCTGGTAAGCTCAGTCCGGACTCTTACGAGAGCCGGACTTCACCCTTGACTTGTTTGCAGCGCAGCTCCGCCCGGACTCCTACGGGAGCCGGGCTCCACCGACGACATCAGCAAGTGCGGCTCCGCCCGGACTCCTACGGGAGCCGGGCTCCACCGGCATCAGCAAGTGCAGCTCCGCCCGGACTCCTACGGGAGCCGGGCTCCGACGACATCAGCAAGTGCAGCTCCGCCCGGACTCCTACGGGAGCCGGGCTCCACCGCCATCAGCAAGCGCTGCTCCGCCCGGACTCCTACGGGAGCCGGGCTCCACCGCCGACATCAAAACAGCTCCGTCCGGACTCCTACGGGAGCCGGGCTCCGCTCTCAATATCAATTGCTGGTAAGCTCAGTCCGGACTCTTACGAGAGCCGGACTTCACCCTTGACTTGTTTGCAGCACAGCTCCGCCCGGACTCCTACGGGAGCCGGGCTCCACCGACGACATCAGCAAGTGCTGCTCCGCCCGGACTCCTACGGGAGCCGGGCTCCACCGGCATCAGCAAGTGCAGCTCCGCCCGGACTCCTACGGGAGCCGGGCTCCGATGACATCAGCAAGTGCAGCTCCGCCCGGACTCCTACGGGAGCCGGGCTCCACCGCCATCAGCAAGTGCTGCTCCGCCCGGACTCCTACGGGAGCCGGGCTCCGCCGCCGACATCAAAGCAGCTCCGCCCGGACTCCTACGGGAGCCGGGCTCCGCTCTCAATATCAATTGCTGGTAAGCTCAGTCCGGACTCCTATGAGAGCCGGACTTCACCCTTGACTTTGTTTGCAGCGCAGCTCCGCCCGGACTCCTACGGGAGCCGGGCTCCACCGCCATCAGTAAGCGCTGCTTCGCCCGGACTCCTACGGGAGCCGGACTCCACCGCCGTCAGCAAGCGCTGCTCCGTCCGGACTCCTACGGGAGCCGGGCTCCGCCGCCGACATCAAAGCAGCTCCGCCCGGACTCCTACGGGAGCCGGGCTCCGCTCCCAATATCAATTGCTGGTAAGCTCAGTCCAGACTCCTACGAGAGCCGGACTTCACCCTTGACTTTGTTTGCAGCGCAGCTCCGCCCGGACTCCTACGGGAGCCGGGCTCCACCGCCATCAGTAAGCGCTGCTTCGCCCGGACTCCTACGGGAGCCGAACTCCACCGCCGTCAGCAAGCGCTGCTCCGCCCGGACTCCTACGGGAGCCGGACTCCGCCGCCGACATCAGAACAGCTCCGCCCGGACTCCTACGGGAGCCGGGCTCCGCTCACGACGGCTCCAACCATTGCCGAGCTTCAATCGACAGATCCACGCCCCCTGATAGGCCCTCAAAACGGCCGCGACCCTGCTCCACCTCCTGTGGCAGACTCCGCACAGCTCCATTATCCCCCTGGCAGGCCACAGTAACGGCCACGAACCTGCTCCACCTCCTGCGACGGATACCATGCGATTCCCCTGACGACGGACGCTGCTCCACCCTTCATAACGGATTCCACGTGGCAAGTCGAGGTGATACCCACGTGTCCGCTCCATTATCTTTCGCAATCAATTCCCCTGACCATGGGCGGCCCACTAACAGGCAGTTACACACGTCGCCATCAGTCCGTTGCCTCCCCCGCCTATAAAAGGGGGGACTCAGATACGTTATTTTTTAAGCTCATTTTTCTTATCTCAAAACTCTGCTAAATTCTTCGTTCGAGCACTCCATTCTTGTTGAGGCAGAGAACTGACTTGAGCGTCGGAGGGTCTTGCCGGAGCAACCCCACCTCCGGTTTAGACTTCCCTTGCAGGTCCCGGCGGCGACCGCGGCCTCCTCAACTCCAGCTTCTCCGGCGCAGGCGGATTTTTGCACCAACATAATCTATTCATCTCTTTTTTAAAGCTTGCCTGAGCAAGTATTTGAACACACCTTAAAAATCTAATTCCTTATGGGATCCTTGTATTCACCGCATGTGCTATATTATACACCGTGCACTTACAGTTACTTTTAAGGTACATCAAGTTTTTAGCACTGTTGCCAGAGAATTGGCGTGTTTTTAATTTTTATCTAAATTTTTGCTCTTCATGCTTTTTAATTTTTAGTATTTTTTATTTATCTTCTTTGTCTTGCTTTACATTAAGTTGGTGAGTGCTAGAAATTAAATACGTATTCTAACTTTTTTTTTTGCATACTTACTAGATTTTATTTGCTATTAATTTTTTTAATTAAAATTTATTTATTTTTATTGCTTTGTTGCATTGCATATTCATAAAATACCTTAAAGATATATAACCCATTAAACAAGATAAGATGAAAATTTGATCACCCTTCTTTAGCCCAAAAATCACCACCCTTCATATTGCATTAATCCAAGCCTCTAAATTAAAATCAATTAGACGTCAACCCTAGAGACATCCGAGCTCATTAGGATAGGAGAATCCAAGAGTTGGACCGGATTCAAGTTGGTTAGCTTATCGATGTTTAGGAAAGTGATTTAGAAACTATTTTTCGAAGAAAGATGGTTCTCTAATTAGGTCTATTGCAAAAGCACAGGAAGCCTCCTGTCAATGTTATACTTATCTGACTGATTCGATTAGCCAATTTCAAACTTGGAAGAGTCGAAGACAACCTTGATAGTTAGGAGCTATTTAGAATTATGGTAATCCTAAGTAGAGTTTTAATTTGTTTGATAACTTACTTTTAAAAGTTAAATCTAACTAAAATACTCTCATCTATCATTTATAGGTCTATGACTCCTTGACTCTCATCTCTAAAACTCTTCTTCTTCTTCTTCTCTCTTTCTCTCACATATATAAAAAAATTAAATTTAAAAAAAAAATTTATTAGGACAAAACAATGATTATCAGATACAATCTAAAGCCTATAAGCCTATAAGGTCACTGAGAAAGATTAGATTCTATTAGACAACCTAAAATTCTACAGGACCTGTGTTACTCGATTAGCTCTGTAACCGTCTAGAATTAGATCCTCAGCTAACAATTTTACAATTGGCCCTCAAATGATTAATATGCATCTTACATTCACTAGAATTGAAGATGCATACATTTATACAAGGAGTTTGAAGATACTAGAATTACAATTTTGATCAGTAGAATTGAAGCTTTAGAATTCGAAAGATATATCCAATTTAAACAAGTGCTAGCACCCATGTGCATTGGATGCGATGCACTAGATCATGTTATGGAGTGTTCTTACTTGATGAATCCAACCCAAAATGGGTTCACACAGAAAAGTGCATTCAAAGAAAGATATCTAAATGAACCTTATGCATCAACCTATAACTCTGGATGGGGAATCATCCTAATCTTATATGGTCACAAGATGCAACATTAGGAGCCCATATTTTTGATCAGCCCTACCTAAGACCCAATCAAGTACTGAACAATCAACTAGATTTAGATCCTGAGAAAGGAGTCAACACATTAGAAAAGAGTTTAGAAGTCTTGACATAATCAATCTCAGACATTAAAAATATTCTCAATAATTTCATGCAAATCATTGACTATTTATTAAAATAATTAGATCAATCAGCTACAGTAGTCAGTGAACCAGAAGAGGATAGATATCAAGCCAACTCGAGGTTGACCCTACCACTCAGAGTGATCTAGAACTTAAAAATCAGTTCGATCAGTTGAGAACATTCAAATATGAGGATCTAGAGGAGATACCCGAAGTTAATAACAATAATGAGGTATCCACACCTAGTGACCATTATACTCAGCCAAGATCAGAATTACTAGTTGAACCCTTCATGACATTGGTTGAACCTTTGCTTAAAAAGAAAAAGGCACCAATAGGAGATCCAGAAATAGTCCCTCAACACATCGAGTACATAGATCTTGGTCCCTTAGAATCCTGACTAGTACTTAAGTTATACCTAGATCTAATTATAGAGGAATAATTATTAGTTGTCAGAAGAATGAGTCACATAATGATCCCACATAAAAAATACTTTGAAGAAGAATCCGAATCACGTAGGTAGTTATAGACCCATGTTAAAATTCGGACAGGAATAGGATAAGTATTTTTTTAGCATCTGGCTGAAGACGTTAAACTTAACGCTTACTGAGAGGCAACCCAGTCCTTTACATTTTAATTTCTCATTTTAGTTTATTTAGATTTTTACTTCAGTTACTTCAGTGACTAAGTTGGGGGGGGAGAGCCAAATATGCACTCTTAAGGACATCTGAAGATCCCTATTGGATCAAAAACACAGCAAATTAGGTGTATTCTTTTCTGTTCTTTTTTATCTATTACATCCTTTATTTTTTTTCCATTGAGGACAAAGTTAGTTAAGTTGGGGGGAGGGTAAATAAATTAATTAAGTCCTCAAGTCTGATAACAATTAGTCTTATGTATTGATTTCATCTTGATTGAAGTTAATCAAGCAATTTAATCAATAATTGATGGTCTAGAGAATTTCTAAAACATCAAGAACCCAATTATTAAGAGAATCCAATAAATGGTTAAGTCTAGAATAGAACAAATTTTTGAGTGATTCTAAAACCTTCTTCCAACTTATATCAATAAAGAATCTACTTTATGCGGGTATGAGTAAAAAATATCAATATATGTAAATTACTTAACTAAATAAAAATAAATTTTTAACATTATCTCATCGAGTAATCGGGCCTTTCCGTCTAAGTAAGCAGTGAGTCTCATGTCAAAAAGTAGAGATGTAAAAAAACTCTGTCATACCATCAGTCTTGACTTGTAGTCTGTTTGACTCAAGTCAGTAAGTCCAAATGGTGTTCTACACCTAATAATCTAAAGCCAACTGGTTTGAAAGTTATTGGCCTAAGACTCACTACAAAGATTAGACAGAAAGCTTAATAAGTTAAGTATTGCACTGGCTGCTAGAAAAAAAAAAAAAAAACTCCAACCCATATCAAGCTAGAGGATTTAAAGAATAAAGTGGGAAGTTGGTCCAGAAAAAGCTTTAAAATTTTATATTCTCTACTTAACCACTACTTGAGATTGAATTAATAATCTGATAATGTATCTCATTAATTATCTGGTCAGGTATCAATTCATCTTAAAATTGTCTGAAGAAACTTTCACATCTAAATGAGTGGTCCATACTAATTCTTCCTTTACTTGAGGACGAGTAAAATTCAAGTTGGAAGATGTGATAAGTATAATAATGTAACATAAAAAATATTAAAACTTTAGATAATTTTTCTCTATTATTTAGAATTTGATGCTTTTTATGGTTGTTTCAGAAATTATGGATCAATCAGCAACTCAAATGCAAATCAAAGATTGGGAGACGTGTTATGCGTAATTGAAAGTAGGTTTTTGGGCTTTTGGATTAATAGGTTTTTGGCTAGGCCTTTGGCACATGGGCTGATGGCAAAACCCACGGTGGAGTGAGTGTGAGACCCATGTGGCAAGTGAAGTGGGCACTGGTTGCGGCAAAAACAAAGGCCCATGGCACAAAACAAAATGGATGCTGGTTGTCCATGCAATGCTTGAGCATAGGGGTGTCAAAATGGGCTTGGTGCACAGGACCGACCTGGCCTAACCCTGTAAATAGGGTGGGCAGGGTTGCCATATAAATAGCCCAAATAACAACCGAGCCTGTTTGGCCCGCCCCACATCAGCCCAAGGGCTAATATAGGTTGGGCTGGGCTAGCCCAGGTGGGTCATGAAAATTAGAAAAAATCTTAAAAAAAACCTATTACTATTAGGTTTCTAATTCTAAATTTCTAATCACTCTGAGTGGCTGGGACCCTAATTTTTTTAATCTCGAGCCCTTCTCCGACCACCGTCGCTGTCCTGCTGCCCCCACATCGCCGACCACCGCCGCTGCCCCACTACCCCCACATCACCGCAGGACGATCGCCTTTGTCGAGCAGCAGGACTCGGTTCTTCTCCCTTTCGGTCCCTCCTCCTCCTCATTGTCGATGCCACCACCTCTGACCTTCGAATCCGATCATGAAGCCCCACATCGTTGGCCCCCTCCTCTCTTCCACCGACGAACGCCCCTCCATTCAACCTTCGGACGATCCCCCTCCTCTTCCGGGCCCCTTCTCCTTTCCACCGACTAATGCCCCTCCATCCAACCTCTGGACGATCCCCCTCCTCCTCCGGGCCCCTCCTCCCTTCTGTCCATGGACGCCCCTCCATCCAACCTCCAGGAGATTCTCCTCCTCCTTGTTGCCGGTGCTACCACCTCCGAGTCAGACTCCAGGACCAAAGTTCGGTCTCTCCCTCTTAGGCTCTCTGCCTCTCTCGATCTCTCTCCATCTAGCTTGACCAAAGTTCGGTCTCTCTCCAGGAATTGTATGATTTGACTATCATCGGCCCCCTCCTCCTCTCTCGATCTCTCTCCCTCTCGGGCTCACTCGTTAATCGGTATGATGAAGCTCTCTCTCCGACTCTCCCTCTGCTTTACTGCTTTAAGCCTTTAACAGAGGATGTTAAATTAAATTAATTAATATTAAATTATTAATTAAATAACTATTTCATTAGACTTTAGTAATGATAGACTGAATCAATGATAGTATCTTTTTGTTTATTATATTTTATGATTTTTATGTAAGATTTTTGAAAAATCATAGAATCTCAGTCGTTAGAAATTTCAATCGAAACTGAAATTGAATCTAATATTTATGGATCAATGAATAAAAAGCAGAAAATAGGAACATCAGATATTTGAAATTTTTTCACAAAATTGGTAAAGCAAAAGATGAAATTGAAAGAGCAACATGTAATGGTTGCAAGCATGAGTACAAAGTTGGTCCTAATCTTGGTAGTTCAAATTATGAGACTTCACATTTGCATCGTCATTTGCAAAGTTGTAAAATGATTGAATATCATAATGTGGGAGAAATGATCATTGATCAAATAGGAAAAGTAAGGTCTAGAAAAATAGATCAAATGATTTCTCGTGAAATGCTTGCAGAAGCTATCATTAAACATGACTTGCCTTATATTTTTGTTGAATATGATAAGATCAGAGCTTGAGCAAAGTATATAAATTCAGATGTGATGATAAATTCTAGGAATACTGCTGTAGCTGATATTCAAAAAATTCATTTGAGAAAGAAAGAGAAACTTAAACAAGCTATGGCTAAGATTCCTAATAGAGTGTGTTTGACTTCTGATATATGGACAATATACACTACTGAGGGTTATATTTATTTAACTGCTCATTTTGTTGATGAAAATTGAAAACTAAACAGTAAAATTCTCAATTTTGCTCGCATGGAACCTCCCTACACTGGAGTTGAATTGGCTTCAACTATATTTAATTGCTTGAAAAAATGAGATATAGAAATTTTTTTTTTATTACCTTAGATAATGCTTCATCTAATGACAATATGGTAGATATTTTGAAAGGTCATCTTCGTTTGCAAAATAAGCAACATGGTAGATATTTTGAAAGGTCATCTTCGTTTGCAAAATAGCTTATTGTGTGATGGAGAATTTTTTCATGTACGTTGCTCTGCTCACATACTGAATCTCATTGTTCAAGAAGGCTTGAAGGTGGCTAGTGAATCCCTATATAAAATCAGAGAGAGTGTCAAATATGTGAGGGGATCAGATGGGAGGATGAATAAATTTTAAGAATGTGTTAAGCAAATGGGTCTTGATGTAAGAATTAGTTTAAGATTAGATATATCAACTAGATGGAATTCAACATATTTGATGCTTGATAGTGCACTCAAATATGAAAAGACTTTTGCTAGTCTCCAATTGGTTGATAGAAATTTCAAATATTGTCCAACACACGATGAATGGAGGAGAGGAGAGAAAATATATGAATTCTTAGAATCATTTTATGAGACTGCTAATAAGATCTCTGGCTCATCTTATCTGACCTCCAACTTATATTTTTTGCAAGTTTAGAAAATTGAATGTATGTTGAATGATAATTTGTATTGTGAAGATAAAATTATCAGGGACATAACTCAAAGAATGAAAGAAAAGTTTGACAAATATTGGAAGGAGTATAGTGTGGTGCTTGCATTTGGAGCTATTCTTGACCCACGCATGAAGCTTGAATTTTTAAAATTTTGTTACTCAAAGATTGATCTTTCTATTGCTGAAGAGAAAAGAGATTTTGTGAAGATAAAATTGTACAAGCTCTATGAACAATATGCAAGCAAGTCCAGTGCATCATCAAGTGCAAGTGCAAGTGATTCTCAATCCAATATTTTGCCTAGGCCAAGTGGAGGAGCTAAAACCAAAGATATAAAAATTTTTAGTATAAGTTTTGAACATTCTTTAAAATTTATTATTTTGAAATTTTAATTATTTTTTAGCTATATGTTATTTGATATCTGATATCTCATCTGTTTCTCTTTTTTTGTTGTGAATGTGTTTAAATTTTTTTAGGAGTTCAAGAAATATGGGAGTGCAACTAAATCTAATGATGGCAAATCTGAATTGGATCTTTATTTGAAAGAGTGAATACTTGATTATGACTGCTTTAGTAATTTAGATATACTCAAGTATTGGAGGAATATTACACAATACCTTGATCTTTCAGTTATGGCACATGATGTACTAAGCATTTTAATTATTACAGTAGCATCTGAATCTGCTTTTAATATTGAAGGTCGTGTTTTGAATAAGTATAGAAGCTCTTTCCTTCTTGAAAATATCCAAACTCTTATTTGCACGTGAAATTGGTTGCATGGCTTTGCTCCAAATGGTATTTTTTTTTTGTTCTTTAGATTTATTTTAATATCTTGACTAATGATTGATTTTCATTTTTCAATGGGATTGATTGTCTAATTCTTTTATTATTGTGAATTTTAGATGAAGATGATATCCTTGAGACAAGTGTATCACAAGCAGATTCAAATGTCGTACAACTTGAGAAAGAGGCCAATGAAGATAGTGAAATATGATTTGTTGTGGATATTAAATTTTAGTATTTTACATAGCTGGTGTAATGAATTATTGAATTGGTGATGTCTGAAATTTTTAATTTCTACTTTATTAATATTTGAGTTGAATTTTTGAATTTTAAATGTTTGAATTGATAATGTTTCAACCTTCAATCGAGGATATGTTGATTTTTTATCAGATTATTAGTTTTTTTTTTATCAGTCATTTGATGTTCAAGGTCCATGGATTGGCCCGGCCTGGTCCGGCCCACGACCTTTAAAGGGCTGGACTGGGCCAGCAATATTATGTCTCATTTTTTGGATGGGCTTAGTCCGATCTGACCCATCAAATTTTATGCTTTTATGGATCGTACTAATTGAGTATTTAAAAAAGAATGGATCTATGATTCTTGGGAGAGAGAGAAAGAAGTTGCTGTGACGTGAGTTTTTCTTGGAAGAGCATTGAAAGTTATGCAAGGGACCATGGTGCAATTAATACATAAGAGAAGAGGTGTGGCGTTGCTGGCTTGGCTGGTGCAAAGAAATTTGAGCGGTGCAAACGGCTGGGCTTCTGGGAGCTGGGCGCTGGCACGAAGGCTGAAGCAGCAGGAAAAAAAAGAAAAAGAAAAAGAAAAAAGGAACCCACGGCCTTTGCGAGCAGGAGTGAACATGCGAGACCCTGCGACTGTTTTTTTGATTCAAAACAAAAGGCGCGGCGGCCCGGGTGCAAACGGGTTCAGTGCGTGTGCGTGAGTTGAAGCTGCGCCCGGCCTTTTGCGGGTGCATACACGCGGGAGCCTGGGTCGTATACAGCGAAAGTTTGGACTGATTTCAAAGTTTCAAAACAAATAAAAAAATAAGAGGCAAGAACAACCCTAGCTACCCATCCATCCATTCATTTTTTACAAATAAAATCCTAATCATTCATCTACCTTCTTTCATTAGTCCTACATTTAAAAAATACAAAAGCTTTCTATCTCCTAATACCTATAAATAAAGTCTAATACCTCTACTTTTATATCTCTCTACAGCATACTTGCACGTGTGATAGGTGAAAATACCCATCTTTTAGATTTTTTAGCCATCTTGTTCCCACTTTCTTCTATCCTTCTAACACACAAGAAGGAGAGTTAGCCAGAGGGAGGTGCAAAAAATCAAAAGACTTTACAGAGGAAGGCTGGAAAGAAATCTTTTTGTTTTATTTTCTGTTCCAATATTTGTATCAGAATTTTTATTTCAGTAATAAAATTAGTTTCTTTCTCCATTTAAATTCTACAAACATTTGAATTTCTGTAATTTTATATTTCTGCACTTAGAGTAGTTTAATTTTATTTTTGCAACTCTTTAAATTCCTGCACATTAAATTTCTACAATTAGAATAATTTTTATTTTATATTTTTAAATTAACTTTAGAGATTCAAATCAAATTATATCTAAGCAATCCCCTTAAGATTTGCAATGAAGCTAGATAATAATTAGAAGCCCTATTCTCTGGATTTCTTTTCGAACTTTTAATTTTTAGAGTTTTTCCTCCTTCATCCTTCTTGCCAAGAGACTTAATGGGCTATGGTTGGATTAGAATCTCTGCATAATTTATGCTTGATTCGGTGCAAGAAGAGTAACAAGTAAAAGACTCATAAGTTTTCCAAATCTTTTCCTCCTCTTTCTTGTGGAAAACTTTGATGGATTATAATTGAGTTTGAGCCCCTTCATAGCCTATACTTGGATAACACAAGAGAAGAAGTTAAAAGAAGAGTTTCTTAATTAGGAGGAAAGTGAAATGCATGATGGATCATAGTTGAGTTAAATCTCTTCATGATCCATGCTTGTTCATATTTTATATCTTAATCAAGAGACATCATAAAAGAAACTATAGAAAAGCTATCTAATTTATTGATCTAGTGGACTCAAAAGTCCTAGATCTTTTAAATTATTTATTTCTACATTTAAGTATTTTACTGCTTTGGTAGTTAGTAATCCAATATAATCTATTCATCTCTTTTTTAAAGCTCGCCTGAGCAAGTATTTGAATACATCTTAAAAATTCAATTTTCTGTGGGATCGATCTGTATTCGCCGAACGTGCTACATTGCACATCGTGCGCTTGCGGTTACTTTTAAGATATATTACACAACTGAAACACCATTTAGATCCTTGTTTACATTCTCTATGATGGAATTTCTCATAGTTAATGCATCGAGGTACTTGGTTTAATGAAGCTGTAGCTGGACTGGCACCCCCATTAGAGCTACCCTGATTTTCTCTTTTTCCTGTCACCCTGCTCCTCGCTGACTGTAACATGAATATCTGTTCTGTCTAACTCTGTCTCGGACTGGTAAAAGCAAAAGAACCCATGCCCGACTCCACTGATGTTCTGAAATTCTGATAAGGTTGCCTGAGAACATTCATCCTTTTAGGTGGTTGATTTCCCCTTGTACCTATGGAGAAATCCTATGCACTTCTCTTACTCCTTTCCTATTTTCGGTTGTAAAACTCTTTCTCAATTTCCTCTGCTCTGATCACTCCTACCATCAAATTTGCAAAGCTGCCATAGTTATGCATCTTCATCTTTATCTTGATCTCAAGGCGCAGCCCATCCTAAACAATCGGCATTTTTCTTCTCATCAGCTATAAACACAGAAGCAA
Organism: Elaeis guineensis; assembly: GCF_000442705.2. Lineage (NCBI taxonomy): Eukaryota > Viridiplantae > Streptophyta > Magnoliopsida > Arecales > Arecaceae > Elaeis > Elaeis guineensis. The sequence goes on along the minus strand of NC_025997.2, from coordinate 34,057,073 downwards.
AATTGGACAGCTCAACGAACTTTATTTCATAATCAGCTACTGTCATTCTTCTCTGTGTCAAATTAAGAAATTCTCTCCTCTTCTGATCCTGATACATGGCTAGATAATACTACTGATAAATTTTTTTTTTAAAATCATCCCAAGAAATAGCAGAACTTTGTAGCTGCTTATCAATATAAGACTTCCACCAATATCGGGCTCGATCTTCTAACAGAAATGTAGCAATACTTACCTTCTGCTCCTCTATACTTTTCATTAGTGCAAATATCCTTTCTATTTTCTGAAATCAGTTCTCTGACTCCATTGGATCTATTGTACCTAAAAACTTTATTGCCACCAATTTTCTAGCTCTTTCATGATTTCCTTCTCTATCTATATTTTGGGATTGATAATTGAAAACAGAAGTTATAGTGGCAGCGACAACCTAAATGATTATACCTATCAATTCCTGTAACCCAAGGATGGAGGCCTGTGTCTGTGCTGGAGGTACTGATGCTGGTATTATAGATGGACAATCATGCACATGATTGTGCAACTTTGAATCCTCTATTTCCATCCTTGGGCAGAAGATGAGGCACTAGATATTGTGCTACGAGGTTAGCCATCCCTATCAACTCCTCTTGATCTATCCCGACCTTGCCCTCTACCCCTACCTGAGGCTCATCCTTGGCCTCTATCCCCCACTGATGGTTATTCTTCACGAAATCTAGATCTGGTTTGAACCATCTTCCTACAAAATAAAACTAGATAAATCAAATTTAATGATCCCCAAAATGATTTTTAATGATAGCTAAACATTGAATCACAAAGTATACTATGATCCTTTAAATCATCCCTAAGAATGCTTTTGTAAATGGAAAACACCATTAAAATGAATTTAGAATCAATTAGGAATACTATGAACAAGTTGGACATGAACTGGAAATAAATTTCATTTAAAAAAATCATCTGAAAATATTAGAGTCGGCTCGAGGTAAGATGGAGCCAGCTCCGGCATGTTTTAGAAGCTGGCACACAAATCTGATGCAGCGTTGAGTTGGCTCGAACATAAGTCGAGTTGGCTCGAACATAAAATGAGTCGGTTCGAACATAAATCGAGTTGGCTTTCTCAGAGAAACAGAAAGTCCTTTTTGCAACTTTAGTCAATTATGTAATAGAGGTTTGAAAGTTGCTTTTGAATCTTTGATGTATATTATTGCTAGTCTCAATGATAATGGCATTATGCTTACTGGATAGATATGGCAATATCTTTATTGTTGATTTAGATGATCTTTCTATGAAGAATGGTCAATGTCTAGTTACAATGGATGCCAAAGTTAATAAGACTAGTTGGTTATAGCATCATAAATTAGGATATACAAGTATAGAGTTGATTTCAAAATTTATCAAAAAGAATCTCGTAAAAGGATTACCAAAAATTAATTTTGAAAGAAATAAGATTTGTGATGCTTGTCAATTTGAAAAATAAATTAGAAGCTCTTTTAAATCAAAAATATTATTTCAATCTTTAGATCTTTAAAATTGGTTTACATTAACTTATTTGGATCTATTAGGACTACAAGCATACGAGAAAAAAGATATGGATTTATGATTGCTGATGATTTCTCTTGGTCTATTTGGATTATGTTTTCGACATAAAAAGATGAAGCTTTTTTAGTATTTTCAAATTTCTATAAAAAAGTTTTGAATGAAAAGAACTCTACTATAGTTTTCATGAGAAGTGATCATAGAATTGAATTTAAAAATCAATAATTTAAAGATTTTATAATAAAAAAATTGATCATAATTTTTTTGTACTTAGGACATCTCAATAAAATAGGATAATGAAAAAAAAGAATAAAATTTTATAAGAAATAGCTTGTACCATATTATGTGAAAGTAACTTTTCAAGATATTTTTCGATAAAAGCAATTAATACAGTATGTTATACTTTGAATCATGCTTTGATTCATCCGATCTTAAAGAAAATCCCTTATGAGCTTTTTAAAGAAAGAAAATCAAATATCAACTATTTTCATAATTTTAGTTGTCGATGCTTTGTTTTAAATAATGAAAAAGATAAATTTGATGCTAAATTAGATGAAAATTTTTTTTTGGGATACTCTTCATCTAGATAGGCATATAGTCTTCAATAAGAGAATATTGATTGTTGAAGAATCTATTCATACTATATTTGATGAAATTGATGACTTTCTTCGAGAAAGAAAGATATTGTAGATGATGATGTAGGAACTCTAAATAAAAGAATAGAAGATCTAATCTTGAAAAAGGTTTCAGTGCAAAATAATAAAGAAGGTGATAAGGAGACTAATGAAGAAAACCATGAGGAAGCTCAAAGTCATCATGAGAACTTACCCAAGAAGTGGAGGTATGCTTATGGATACCCAAAAGATTTTATCATTGGTGATCCATCATAAGGAGTAAGAACTCGATCATCCTTAAAAAATATTGATAATCATTTAGTTTTTTTTTTAAAATAAAATCTAAATCTATTAAAGTTGAAAAGTCCTAAATTGGATTATGACTATGCAAGAGAAACTAAATTAATTTGAAAGAAATCAAGTTTAAACCTTAGTAAGTAGACCTTTAGATTATCCTATTATTAGAACAAAATGAGTATATAGAAATAAATTAGATGAAAGAATGAAGTAATTGTAAGAAATAAAGCTAGATTAGTTGTAAAAGGTTATAATCAAGAAGAAGAAACTGATTCTAATAAAACTTTTACTTCTGTTTCTAGATTAAAAAATATTAGATGGCTACTTATATTTGCTTGTGATATAGATTTCAAATTCTATCAAATAGATGTTAAAAGATATATTGCTAAGGAGGTGTATGTTGAATAATCATCTAGTTTTAAAAGTCATATCTTTCTAAATCATATCTTCAAACTAAATAAAACTTTATATGAATTAAAACAAGCACCTTGAGTGTGGTATGAATGATTGAGTAAATTTCTTCTTGAGAATGATTTTGTAAGAGGAGATATAGATACTATATTATTTTTTAAGAAAAAAATGATGACTTATTGTAGTACAAATCTATATAAATGATATTATATTCGATACTACTAGTGAATCTCTTTGTCAAAATTTTATCAACTTAATGTAGGAAGAGTTTGAGATAAACATGATGGAGAACTAAACTTATTTTCGGGACTCTAACTCAAGCAAATCAAAGAAAAAATCTTCATCAACCAAACCAAATACACCAAAAAAAATACTCAAAAAATTTGGGATAGAGAATAGCAAGCCTATTAGAACACTAATCCCTCATGTGTAAGCTTGATAAGGATAAAAATGAAAAAAGTATTAATACTAAACTTTATCAAGATATAATTGAATCTTTACTCTATCTTATGGCAAGTAGATCTGATATAATATTTAGTTTGTATATGTGTGTAAGATATCAATCTAATCCTGAAGAATTTTATTTATTTATTGTTAAAAGAATACTTAGGTATTTAATTAGTACATTGAATATTGATTTATGATATTCTAGATATTCTTCTATTGATTTAATTGGATATTCTGATACTAACTTTGCTAGTTATAAATTTGATAGAAAAAATTTTAGTGAAACTTACCACTTTCTAGAAAACTTAATCTTTTAGTTTAGCAAGAAACAAAATTTGATAGTATTATGTATAATGAAAGCTAAATATATTACAGCTAAAAGGTTTTATGCTCAAATCTTGTAGATTAAATAACAACTAGAAGATTATGGTATCAACTTAAAAAAAATTTTATAAAATATGCCAATATTAGTATTATAAATTTAACTAAAAATCTAGTTCAATACTAAAGAATTAAATATATTAAAATACAACATCACTTCATAAAAGACTATATTGAAAATGGTGATGTAATACTCGATTTTGTAAGCACCATTAGACAACTAGCTGATGCATCTACCAAACCCTTAAGTGAGGACAGATTGAGTTTCAGTACAAGAAAGTTTGGAGTGTGTGATCCATTTGACTAGACTTTATCTTAGCTCTCCTTTTTTTCTCCTTGAAACTCTTAAATTTTACCATCTCTTGAATCTAAATTGATTGATTTCATGTTTATTGTCCTCCATTTGGATTCACTTGAGTCATCTTATGCTTTAAATATTATTTTTTTCTAAAAATCTAATATTTTTCTATCTGAGATTTAGCTTGAGTCGACTCGCAATTAAGTTCGAGTCAACTCTAGGTCTATCCGACTCTAGCAAAGAGCTCGAGTCGACTCCAAGTCAGGACCACTCATTTAAAAGATGGGCCATCCCTTTCTGTTTCATTTCTACCCTTTCACTATTTGCCCTAGATCCCTTTAAACTATTCTCCAAACCATCTTTGAGCCCCTCTCTTGTCTCCTTCCTTGATTTTCACTTGATTTTCCTTGGGATTGAGTGCAAATATGTCCTAGAATGCAATTGGCTTACTAGTTGAAGAGGTCAAGGGGAGAATAGTAGGTGGAACAGAGATCAAAAGCAAGAAATGACCAAGGCTAGTCCCATGCCTCAGCGAGTCCATCGTCTCCCTCATCGTCTCCATCATCCAATGCATCCCTAGCTAGTAGACCTATGACAATCGACAGAAAAATATATTTTAGATTTTTGAAAAAAGAGGGTTTTTTAATTGGTCAGAAGATTAGAGGACTTGGATGGGAATTCTTTTGTTCATTAGACCTTCCCACCTATCCAAACCTAATTCGAGAGTTCTACAATAGCCTTAGACATGGTTCGGATAGAGTGGAAGCCATTGTGAATGGAGTTCGGACCGTTCTCATAGAACAGAGGTTTGCAGGGATCTTATGGATGTCTTATCAAGGAAAAACACCTATTGGATTATTAGACAGGGCTGAGGCATTGACATTTGTATTGGAGGTGAGGAAGTGAATGCGATGGAGGAGCCTTATGCGAGATAGTTTTCTACAAAGATGAGGCTTCTTGACCACATCATCGGGAGGATCTTGTTTTCAAAGATAGGTTGGTTTGACTTCATATCTAAGAGGGACTTGATTATCATGGTGTATGTCATGCAGAGTATTCAACTTAGCCTATCAATACTAATGTTTGCCTATATGAGAGACAACATGCAGAGCGAAGGTCTGCCTACCTTATGGCATGGCACTGATATTGGTCTTCCGAGAGTTTGGTATACCTCTCGAGGGGGAGACTGCAAGAGCTCTGATGCACTCTAATACTTACAATGAGCGATTGCTACATCAGATGAGCTACCACAAGTTGCAGGAGAGATGGGTTAAGAGGATCATTGGACAAGAAAGACAAAGAGAGAAGACGGGACCATGCATGGTACAGCCAGAGTTACCTCCTCCAGTAGCAGTCGAGCCTCAAACTTCCATAACAATAGCACCTTCTATTTCTACCTCACCAACGAAACCTAGAGGAGCCTAGGAGCCCACTCAGCCTTCCTCCACTCGCATTGATGATGATTAGATGAGGAGGATGGTAGATTTTGATACTAGATAGATGAGGATAGAGTGACAGTAGATCATCTTATAGCAAGCACACCAGATCGATTCACTAATTTAGATGGAGCTTCAAAGTTTATGGAGTGGGTGGCCAGACTGTCTGATCAGACTAGTGCTCTTAAGTAGTGGGAAAGGCTAGAAGGTCACACTAACATATCTGTATTGGCTCAGGAGGTTGCTCACTTGAGGAGGATCGAGGCATGAGTTAGTCATATTCAGTTATAGGTTAGAGATCTTGGAGACTCTTAGCACTCTAAGATCCATTCTCATCTGACCACTATGGAGAGATTGGTGGCACAGATAGAGATTATTATATCAGGAGTTGCCACTGCAGCTGCCACTAGAGGTCGAGGTCGATAGATTTCTATAGATCAATCTTCTTCTTAGAGCTAGCCAACCCGATGCATCTAACCTTTTCAAACCTCTCTTCCATCCCAGCCTACTCCTAAACCACCCTTTAGGACTTTTACTAGGTCTGACATAGGTTTTCTAGCACACCCTACCAGTCCATTTATTAGGACTAAGAATCGGAGGAGTGGTGTCTCATCTTCCAAGCCACATCTATCCTCACTTATGGATCTTCTCTCTGATGGAGACTAAGCCTAGGGCTTCTAGATTGATGTTATGTTGTATGTTATACTTTGCTGTTTTGTATTGATGATGAATTGCTTGTGTATCATATTGATCTCTTTTTGTACACAATACACTCTTTTTGCTTGTAAGAATATATATATATGTAATGCAATGAAATCTTTTCTTTCCATATCTTTGATATGTTTTCTGTATATTATCCTTTTGAATGATGACAAAAAGAGGGAGAATATGAGAGTATGGGTATCAAAAAGGAGAGAAATGGTATCAATATAAGAGATATGAAGCAAATAATGAAGGAAACGATGAATAACTTAGTACACACTTAAAGTACAAATCTTGAACAATTATTGAAGAATCAGTGAAACTATTGAATTTTTTGGAACATTAATGAAGCAGCCATAATGATGCTTTTTTGCTAAAACTTTAGCTCTAATATATTTGTTTGCTCCGATATATTTATTTTTGCTCTAATACATTTATTTTGACACTTAATTCTACCTCTAATACATTGATTTTGATGCAACCTTCATCTTTTTCATTCACTTCAGGTCTGACACATTATGCCTTCATATAGTTTTGCAAAATCTTCAACTCATACTTTGTCACTAGCATTGATACATCATTAAATTTGGCATATTGTTGAGCCCTGATGTATCTTTCTTGCTTTTCTTTTGTTGTGATACATTATTGATACTATCACACCCAAATATGCTCAATGCATATTGGCCTTGATATGTCATCTTACATAAGACCTTGAATCTCTTAAATCAAGTAGATAAAATTATTTTGATATATTTTTATTATTTATCTATACTCAAAGTTTTGTTATCATAAAAAAGAGAGAGATTGTTGACTTAAAGATTAATTTTGTAGAATACAAAATATTTGAGTACTTATTTTGATACTAATGAGTTATTTAAGTTCTTATTTAGAGATTTTTGGAAAGCTAAAATCATTCTTGGAAAGTATACATTAACTGACAAACTTTTGAAAGCAAAAAAAGATGATTAGATAAAACTATATCATGAAAAATCAAGAAGAAGAATCCAAGAGCTGACCCCTAGATGCAAAAGAATTGACTTTGGCCATGTATTTTTCAAGTGGCATAGACTAGGAGCCGATCCCTACTTAAATACGAGCCAACTCCCTTAGTCAGATAGAAGGTAGAAGTTTCAATGCCAAATCTCGAGCTAACTCCTACTTGATTACGAGTTAACTCTCTCAGAAAAGACAAAGAAGTATTTCTATGAAATAGTCTTTGAGCTAAACCCTACTTAACTATGAGTCAACTCATAGTTACTTGAGTTGATTCCTATTTGGTCTTGAGTCAACTCGACTGCAGCTGACAATAATAACAGCTAGTTCTACACAATTTTAAATTTTTTTAAATAGTTTCTAATGGCTTATTTTTAGTCCCCAATGGTTAGAAATGGCTAGTTTGACTTTTTTAAAAGATTTAAAGGCTTTCAAAGAGCCAAGATAAAATGAAAAAGAAAAAGCAAAAATAAAAAGCTAAGTAAGAGTCCAAGAATATTCATTGAGCATTTAAAAAAGGTAAAAGTAATTAATTTCTCAAAAATCTTGAAGCATTTAAAGAGTTTTTTTGAGCATTGATTGTAAAGCTTCCATAATATATTCTTCAAAGAGCTTCATCGACTTTTATTTACTCTTTTAAGAGATTTTATTGTGTTTACAATTATTTTTCTCATTCTTTATGGTAAGTAAATTTTAATTGGGATAGAAACTTGAGAAAAGGACTATCCAAGTCTAAATTGGATTGAATTTGTTTGAGAAAGCCTAGGAGTGGCTTTGGAAAAAGTTTTGATTGATAAATCTAAAAAAACCAATTGGATTTAGATTATGAGCCTAGAAAATAATCTTGTTGTAATCTATGTAGAGATTATAGTAAAATTTTCAAGGATGGCTTGGGAAGTGGATATAGGTGTTGCATAAACCACTATAAGTTCTTGATGTTTATGTATGGCTTTTCTTTTACTTGCATTATATCTTAATTACTTATTTTATTTTAATATTTTCTTTTTGTATCATCTCACCATACTTGACATACTCTGAAAATTATGCACAATAAATTTTATTTTTATTTTTTGAAAACCCAATTTCTCCCTCCCTCTTGAGTTATCTCTCTGGGCAACAATAATTGTTTCAATTTTATTAGATGCCTTCGAAGAGACAACTAGATAGGCTAAGCAACAATTGAAAAAGAGATATAACTTTTGTTCTCTATCCAATGTGGGACTAAATTAAGACCACTCAAAAGTCATGTGTGCACATGACTTGGGATGAATATAGTAAACATATTTATAAATATAAAATTATTTTTATAAAATATAAATAAAATTGCATATTAGTCAATAATTTAATACTGAACTATAACAAAAATAATATTATGCAACAGCCAAAAAATATTGCTTGATGGCCCAAAATCGTTGCCTAATAGTTTTAGCAATGGTTTTCCACCCACTGCACAGAGACAGATGCGAACCATGGCTTATTGGTTAAGGTAATGGTTAGGCCATTTAAAGGCTTGGGGTTATATCTACTTATTCTTATTATATACACTTATATATATAAGTATACACACACGCACGCATGCACGCACTCACGCACACACATTTGAATTCGAATAGCGGGTGCACAAAACTAAAACCCCAAATCCAAATAAATTTTAATTTTAAATTCTAAATCCTTTTTGAATCCTATAGGATATTGCTAAATGAATCCTATTAGGATATAAGATGAATTGGGTACCAAAAAAGTCCACCAAATTGTCATCCGAATCATTATGTGAGGGCATAAGGGAGTGTAGCACTTATTTTTGGGAACTTGTATGTGATAGGGAATTTTTTTTGGTACCTAAGGGAACATGAGTAACACCCTTTTTTATGGAGGATAATAAGAGTCCTAACATTAGAGGAAGCTCACTTTAGAGGGAATTTGAGGATAGGTGTGGCAATTGGGTTATATTAGGTTAGATATGGATTGGGTTGGACATAGATCATGTCAAAAATTTATTAATCTAAATTCAATCTATTTATTTAATAGGTCAAAAATTTATGTTTGAATCCAATCTATTTAATAAATAGATAAGCCTATCTGATCTATATAACCCATTTATTAAACAGGTCAAGTCAAATTAAGCTATTTAAATAGGTTAAGTGGGTCAGATTAAACAGGTCAAAAACATGTTAAGAAAGTTTTAAACCACTTAAATAGGTTTAATGAGTTAGTCATAACCGGTTCTAATTATTAAATAGATCAAAATGAGTTAAATAGGTTAAAGGTCTATATCTAAACCCAATCCATTTAATAAAGGCTTAATTATGCAAAAAATTCTAAACTTTTTAGAGATTTTAAATTTCATCCTAAAATTTTATTTAGTGCAATCAAATCATCAAACTTTTAAATTTCTTCAATTCTAACCCTGATTGTGATTACCATCGGCCCGCTGTGATGGAGTTATGATGTGGCTTGTCTATATCACAAAAAATTGCTTATACGACAAAAAATGATGATGAGATAGAATGGTAGCTTTTATTCTCTAAATTAACGTCTCTTTAATTAGAGTTTTAACCCATTCTGATTCAAAGCCTTTCTCACCTTCTTGGTGCCTGAACACCAGCGATGACCTTGAGAGAGGTGGTATTTGCCTTCGATGATGCGGATCAGTAACTAGTCCTCAATTTTGGTGATAGAAATAATATTTTTAGCCTGTATTAGATTATACCTATAAATATGTTATGATTTTAGATATTTTTCTCTGTGATTCCTAATCCTTACATCATAGATCCCTCAGTTAATCTAAAACTTGATGTATGGATTGCTTTTGCATCAAACATCAGTAGTGAGTTTGAGCAAAAAGTGATCCAAACCATTGATGAGAGCAGAGTGGAATGATAAAGTTGGGGTGAAAGAGGGGTGGAGGAGATAGAGTTGCATTAGCTTTGATTTGTAATTTAAAAATGAAATATCTTCTTTCTATTCCAGAGAGGTGGAAAGGAGAGAGGATAGAGATCCAAAAGGAGAGAATTTTTTCATCTTCCCATTGATAGAAATCCTAGATGGAAGAAGATGAGTGAAAGGGGAGAGCATGGTTTCTAGAATTTTTTTCAGATTAGCAAGAAGGCCGCATAAGTGGATCATATGCATCATATGATAACCCAATTATGTCAAGTAGATAGAAATTAGAGCCATGATTCAAATTGAAAGAATTTAAAAGTTCGATGACATGCATATACTAAATAAAAGTTTAGGATGAAATTGAAAATCCTAAAAAATTTCAAGATTTTTTGGATAATTAAGCCTTTAATAAATAGTCTAGATTGGTTGATTCGATTATGACTTATTTATATCAAACTCAAACTTGCTTAAAGCAAATATTCATGGATCATAAGTATTTATTAATTATTTAATCAAAAGAATGTTAATTAATTACTAAATGGTTTATTATCTATTTTGATATCCAATTGATCTAATTTAGAAGAAAATGATCCACATTGAGTTTGATGATCTTGCAAGTTCATCAATCATAAATTTAATATGTATATTTTTTAGAGGTCATCTAAAAAAATTAGTACTAATTTGGCCAAAATATCTAATAATTTTTAAAATTTTTTAAATATTTTTTAAATTTTTTTAGAGATTCGAGTTGAGGAGATTGAGAAAATTCTTCCTTATTTTCAATTAGATTAGGCCAAAGCCATCAAATTAGCATCACTATATAAAACAATAAATATGATCATTGCTATAAATCATCACTTAAGGGTTACATAAGTCATTGCCCAAAAGTATTGCATCATACAACGACTCTACATTTCACTACCAATGAATATCACTTTATATAGTAATTTCATCATATACTACAAAAAAGCATCATTTTATGTAATGAAATGAGATCATTGCTAAAAATTATTACTTTAAGCAGTGTTTAAAGAAATTGTTATTACTAACCACAAAGAATTTAGATAACGGTTAAAGAGATGGTTGTTAAAAATCACCACTTTAGCCAATAGTTCCACAAGCTGTTGCTCAAAGTATCACTTTCATGCAATAGTTCTAACCTACTACTAAAGAGCCTTATTTTCTACAATGGTTATGTTTTCTGCTGCTACAAAGAATCACTTTACAATGGTTATTATAGCCACTGCTATTGACCATAACTAAAAATAATGTTTATATAAATTATTATCCAAAACTATTATTTTAGGCTATGACTATAAAAATAATATTTAAAATAATATGTTTATATAATGGTCATTTTAGTGACTACAAAATATACTAATTTTATACAACATCTATAACTAATTGTTGTATATAACACTACAAGAATCCAAACTATTAGCGATGGTTAGTTGCCATCGCTAATAGTTCATTTACTGTCGCTAATAATCTCGCTATTGTTAATTTTGTCGTAACAGTGAATCTGAAAAAATTTGATCACTAAATACCTTTATTAGCGATAAAAATCTTAGCCATCACCAATAAGACTATTATCGATGGCTTTAGAAATGAAAAGATTCTGTCGCTACTTATTTTTTAATTTTTAAATTATTTTTTAAAAAAATTTAAAAAATATTAGTGACAGTATTTTATATGGTTAATACCGTCTCTAATAATTATTAGCGACCAACACACCATCTCTAATGCTATTTCTAATATTTTTTAATTTTTAAATTAAATAATTTTTTAAAAAAATATTAGCGACAGCATTATCATTGCTAATGTCGTTGCTAATAAATATTATCGATGGCAATATCCATCTCTAATACCATCGCTAATAATTAATTTTATTTTTTAAAAAAATTAATAATAATATTTTTTAAAATTTATTTTAAGTAATCACAATGAATTAGGATTTCTAATATCTGTTATAATTAAAATTTAAAGATAATATGACTATCAAAAATTAAAAACTAATTATATTATATTAAAAATATAAATTATATACTTTTTTTTACAAGTAGTATCAATAAAAAAAAAAAAAAAGGTCTGATCCTCATCGCCATCCACCTCTTTCTCCTCCTACTTCTCTCCAGAACTGATGGATGAGAGTCGGATGTCCCAGCATCCTGTAATAAGAAAAAATAAAATAATATTAGTAAGTTTTGATATGGAGGTGTATCTTTCGATACACTCCTCCAATTCTCGAACAGATTGTTCTTACATATTTCATTTGATGATACGAAACTATAGACACCCCTGACCTATTGATTGGATGGTTATATTAAATTTTTAGCTCTTAGATCTTCTTTTTGGACTCAAACCTAAATATATGAAGTTTCTAAATATGAAAACTTAAAACAAATAAAAGGGTTCAGTAATATAATTACCTAATGTGATGGCTAGGATGACGAGTCTAGTCGATCGTACAGCTACAGATCTTAGAGAAGCTCCACGATCGTATCGCAGATGGCATCTAGGAGGCTCTGAGGTAGTTGGCTCAGAAGCCTTTACACGACCTCCTCTATGTGCGCAGTGCTCCAGGTTTGGGACGTTGAGGCCTGTGAGGACGTCAAAGGATATTGAGCTAGTAGAAGGTCGAAGCTATGGCTGAATCTTATGATCCGACTCCTCTCACTCCTTCGTTGGCACTGAGCCATCCCTCATGGTCAAGAGGGAGCTGAGAAGATGGATCATTGCTGTACATCTCAGCAACGTATGTCGCATAATGCATCTACACAGTTTAAAAATACATTAGTTCTAATATAAAAATCAGATTCTATAACAACTTAATTAGTAAATAAAGTTTGAAGTTCTTACCATGATCTATCATAATGTAGAATCTAAATAGTCACCAGTCCTCCTAAACTGGTGTGTGGCCCACCATAACTATAGCTGGTCTAGTGGATGACCCAACTGTCGTATCTATAATAAGTAAATAATAAAATTAAATTAATTAAAACATGTATATAAAAGTTTTTATAGTTTTAGTAAAGAGTTTTGGTATAGATTTCTTACCAATCTGTCAGCCACAACATGTGTGCCGATGGAGCCACCCATATGTCTAATCGAATCTCATTGAGCGGTCTAGTTCTGTTGGGCCCTCTGTCGCCTACCGACGTACTTCTTGCTACTCCATTGGTCACAGAGGGCCTCCCATATGTCCGCCTATATCCAGTGATCCCTATAAGATTTTCAATTTGATGGTGACTGAAAATCAGAATGCTTGATGGCAGACTGTCGTAGGCTGTGTAGTCCATCTCGAAACCTACATATGACCATCTGCTCAAAGATCGAGCGGCTCATCCTGAGAAGATAAGAATTGGTAGTAGTTCTGTAGGTAGAAACAAGCGTGTATTAATAAATAGAATACAAACCTACCATGAATTATTAAATTAAACACCTTTGATTTACTCAGAACATCTCTCAAGCTGCATCACGTGCCCCGATGGCCAATTGGAGAATGTATCCACTGGCCCCAGCACCAATCGCTAGATGATCTTGGTAACCATACAAGGCATGGAGCTCTCTTTAAATATACTACAAAATTAGTTTTGATCAATAAATGTTAGATTCTATAATGGCTAAATTTTAAATATATTTAGTAAAGATATAGTACTTACGAGCGGCTCTGAATATGGATAAGCTCTATATCCTCCAATCGAGTTAGATATGCTGCGAGCTGGGTGGATCCTCTACCATTCCTTTGTGTTTGAGAGCTGGTCACTGCTGCGTGTGACTATGGGATCACTAGTGACCCCCTATCGTCCAAACTTGAGAGTATCAAGATGTCATAAACAATGTTATATTAGATAATAAAGGATAAAATAATATAAAAAATAATAATTAAAGTATTAGAGTTTACCACATGGTATATGTGTCACAGAATCATGTGAATTGGATGCACGAGAGCTCTCTCCTCCAGAGCTCCCTTCTCGACTGTGACAACTTCGATCTCGAAAAGATATGATCTATAATCTTTGAAATAAAAATAACTATATATCATATTGTATTAACTGTGTACTAGAATAAAATAACTATATATCATAGTTATTTAACTATATATCATGATATCTTAACTTTGTACCATATTCATAAAAGTAACATGCATAATTTATAACTAAAGAAAAAATGAATAATATTAGCCGGAAACATAAATCAAAAAAAAGATACCTGACTGCATCAATAGGATACTTTTGCTCAGATCTTGATGATGTATGATTCCAATTCTCTTTCGAGCATCCTAGTTTCTGCAAGTAGTTCTTCTTCGATGAAAGGCAACTTGTCATAAGTATTTATCATCCGATGGAGTTTGACTTCTATCTTTGTAGCCATACAGACTAACACATTATCATATACTGTTGGATGAGAATTATTTTTTTCGCTGATATATTGCAGATCCTAACTAACAATCTTACATAACATCTGATCTCTCTCATGAAGAATCGTCATCAATTGGTGGGTCTAAGGATAGGTCTACTATGGTGCATCATTTGCTGCAGGTCAAGAACAATGTTACTAAAAGCATCAAGTTGATCTAGTAAAAATAAATAGATATTTAGGCAAGTAGAGCCTCAGTCTATAACTTCCTAGACTTGTAGGATTCCAAAGAAATTACTATTTGTGGGAGGTGTTTAAGGGAAAGGCAAGTTCTAGTCCATAGTTTACTAGCAAGTTGTTGCTCCAAGACTAATGACCTCCCAAAGGGAGAAAAAAAGATATAGGATTCCAAACATGCAGAAGAAGAGATTAGTTCTCATTACGTAAAATCTTCTATTATCTTCAAAAATGGTAAGCAAAATCCATCGACACCCATCAGGTTTTAGACATCATATGAAAACAAGAAAAAGAGCCCATAACAATCTGTAGAGCCATTCCCTTTAATATCTATTAATTAAATTTAAATCATCATCAGAAAAAATAAGAAGGCAACCATAAGAATATAGCAAGCAAAATCCATCAGCACCCATCAGATTTTAGATATCATATAGAAATAAGAAAAAGAGTCTATAGCAATCTATGAAGCCATTCTCTTCAATATCCATTAATTAAGTTTTAATCATCATCAGAAAAAATAAGAAGGCAATCATAAGAATATAGCAAGTAAAATCCATCAGCATCCATCCAATTTTAGACATCATATGAAAATAAAAAAAAGAGCCCATAGCAATCTATGGAGCTATTCTCTTCAATATCCATTAATTAAGTTTGAATCATCATTAGAGAAAATAAGAAGGCAACCATAAGAATATAGCAAGCAAAATCCATCAGCATCCATTAGATTTGAGACATCATATGGGAACAAAAAAAAGAGCCAATAGCAATCAGTAGAGCAATTCCCTTCAACATTCATTAATTAAGTTTGAATTATCATCAGAAAAAATAAGAAGGCAATCATTAGAATATAGCAACCAAAATCCATCGGCACCCATCAGCTTTAAGATATCATATGGGTAGAAGAAAAAGAGGTCAGTCCCTTCAATATCCATTTAGTTTGGATCATCATCAGGAAAAATAAGAAGGCAACTATAAGAATATAGCAACCAAAATTCATCGGCACCCATTAACTTTAAGACATCATATGAGAAGAAGAAAAAGAGGCCAATCCTTTTAATATCTATTTAGTTTGGATCATCATCAGAAAAAATAAGAAGGCTACTATAAGAATATGGCCATTGAAAATAAGGCATTGCAAGTTCCTCTGCACCTTTAACCATGAGACAATACTAGCATTGCTAATGCCGTCACTAATACTCATAATAGTAAGCGCACTGGTGTGGGGATGAGGATGCGGGGCAGGGGCCGTAGGATCGAGGTGGCAGGGTAGGGGCCATGCAGTCAGGCCGGTGAGGATGGGGCCACGGGGAGGCTGGTGGGTTAGGGTCCACAGGGTCCGACCGATGGAGTTGAGGTGGCTATGGGTGAGGTGGGGTTGGGGCGGCTGGCTTGGGGCTGCAGCATAGGAGGCACCGATGGGGTCGAGGCAGCCACGGATAAGGTGGGGCTGGGGCAGCGGGCTCGGGTCCATGGCATAGGAGGCACCGACGGGGTCAGGATCAAAGTGGCTGCAGGTGAGGCAAGGTCGGGGCGGCTAGCTCAGAGCCACGATGTAGGAGGCACCGATGGGATTGGGGCGGCCGTGGTTAGGGTGGCTGGTTCGTGGTCGCGACGTAGGAGGTGCCGGCAGGGTCGAGGCAGCCACGGGCAAGGTGGGGCCAGGGTGGCAGGCTCGAGGCCATGGTGTAGGAGGTGCTGGGAGGATCGGGACATCAGGAAGGATGCACTGGGAAGGGGGGTCGCTGCCAGCCAGGAGAAGTTACCGACGAGGTGAGGAAAAGTTGGGAAGGAGGAGAACGAGAGGAGATTCACGAGAAAGAGGAGAACGAGCGTAGAATTTTTTTCCCTCCGACGGGCCTGGGTGTGGTTTAGTTAGACTATTATCAATGGTAACGACAGCCGTCGGTAATATGATCGATAATACCCTCCATTTTGCATGCCAAGATATTAGCGACGATATTTTTTCATCTCTAATACCCATCCACCATCGCTAATACTATTGAAGTTTTTAAAATATTAAATTTTAGTATTAATTTTTTTAAAATTTTAAAATAATATTTTATCAAAATTATTAGTGATGGCATATTTTTCCACTGCTAATGCCATCTCTAATACTATTAAATTTATTTTAATATTAACTTTTAATATTAATTATTTTTCCTCTTTGGTCATTTTTTGGTGGCTAAAAATCATTATTAGGTTTTATTAAATTTTTGGACTTAATCAATTTATAGATCAAATCTTAATAGATTTAAATTAGATTTAATTTAATTAAGCTTGACTTAATTTGAGACTAATTGGATTTTAATATTTCAAGTAGGACTTGAATTCAAAGTCTAATTGAATAGGTTTGATAGGATTTCGAATTGGATTCGAATTAGATTCGAATTAAAATATGGATCAAATTCTAATTAATTTAAATCAGATTTAACTTAATTAGACTTAATTTAATTTGAGGCTAATTAGATTGTGTAATCAAAGTAAGACTTAGATTCAAAGCTTAATTGAATTAAATTTGACAAGATTTTGAATTGAATTCGAATTAGGTTCAAATTGGATTCAAATTGAATCATGGATCAAATCCTAATTGATTTAAATTAGATTTAATTTCATTAGACTTGACTTAATTTAAGACTGATGAGATTTTATAATCCAAGTAGAACTTGGATTGAAAGCTTAATTGAATTAGGTTTAACAAAATTTTGAATTGGGTTTGAATCGAATTTGAATTGAATCATGGATCAAATCTTAATTGACTTAAATTAAATTTAATTTAATTAGGTTTGACCTAATTTGAGGCTAATTGGATTTTATAATCCAAGTAGGCCTTAGATTCAAAGCCTAATTGAACTAGGTTTGATAGAATTTTGAATTAGATTCGTATCAAATTTGAATTGGATTCGAATTGAATCATAGATCAAATCTTAATTGATTTAAATTAGATTTAATTTAAGTAGGCTTACTTAATTTGAGATTAATTGAATTTTATAATCCAAATAGGATTTGGATTCAAAGCCTAATTAAATTAGGTTTGATAGAATTTCGAACTGAATTCGAATTGGATTCGAATTGAATCATGGATCAAGTCCTAATTGATTTAAATTAGATTTAATTTAAGTAGCTTGATTTAATTTAAGTTTAATTAGATTTTATAATCTAAATAGGACTTGAATTCAAAGCCTAATTGAATTAGATTTGATAAGATTTCGAATTGGATTCGAATCGGATTCAAATTAGATTCAAATTGAACCCAAATTGATAACCATTTTTTTCTAACTGATTTAAATCAAATTAATTTGATTAGACTTAACTTAATTTGAGAGTAATTGAGTTTTGCAATCTAATTAGAATTTGGATTCAAAGTCTAATTGAATTTTGATAGGATTTCGAATTGGATTCAAATCAGATTCGAGTTGGATTCGAATTAAACATAAATTGAAAATTATTTTCTCCTAATTGATCTAAATTAGATTAAATTTAATTAAACTTGACTTGTTTTGAGACTAATTAAATTTTATAATCTAAGTAGGACTTGGATTCAAAGTCTAATTCAATTAAATTTGACAGAATTTCAAATTAGATTTGAATCGGATTTGAATTGGATTCGAATTGAATCCAAATTATTTTTTGGATTGTTAGTGACAGAAAAATATCACCATCACTAATTTGATCATTCATAATATTTTTTTTAAAAAATATTTTTCTAAAATATTATTCAGATTTTTTTTAAAACAATTGTAGGACGGCAAGTTTTTCATTGCTAATAACCCCAATTCACCGTCGCTAATAATTATTTTATATTTAAATATCTTAAAAAAATTTAAATAATTTTAGTGATGTTGTTTGCCATCGCTAATAATTATTTCATCATTGCTAATATTATTAGTGATCACAAGATTTTTGGTCAGTTTTATGGTGGCTAAAAGTTGTTATTAGCGACAAAATTTTTTTCGTCACTAATACCGTCGTTAATATTAAATATTCTTATAGTGTAAATAGATATATAGGTAATAGTAGCAAAAAAGATATTACTAAAATATAAACTTTTATGAAATGGCATTTGACAATTGTTACCTAGCCATCTCATAATGTACCCTAATTGCTGCCAAAAATTGGATCTATGCCAACAGCTAAAAAAATGTTGCCATAGAACTACTTCCATGATGATTTTTGAAGCCGTTGCTTCTTGACCAACTCCTAAAGCTATTTTTTTGTATGCCTTATAATTATTAAAGTTGATCATACAATAATTATAGAACTTTATAATTTTGTGATATATTTTTATTAGCAAATAGTTTTTTTAGATTACCAAATTTTTACTTTATAAGCCACTACTAGATATTGGAACAAGCTCAAATGACAAAATAAAAATTCTAAACAGTTGAAATCAAAATAATGGAATCTTTTTTGCAATAAAATCTTAGAAAAAATTATAAATATTATTTTCATAAATATTAGAAAATAAATTATAAGAGACTTTTATAAGTTTTGATGATATTTTTTTTAATTTATTATTATTGTTTGCTTCTTTTCTTATTACAAAAGCAGCACTCATGTGCAAATGTTGAAGTCCAATATTATACCATATTTGTAATGGTATTTGTGTGATAATGTAATAGTAACGATTTCAAATCACTATAGATCATTTTATTGTATGACAAGTTTGCTTATATTTTCTATCAAACTTAATTCATTGTTAGTGGATATATTTAAGTCGATCTTTCAAGTTATTCAAGTAGGTAGATTTAATTGTGAAATATATTGTTAGGATTTTCAACACACCTCCAACCCATACACCAAACAAAAGGCTAAAGAAGAAAGTTCTTTCTAGCAAATGAAAAAAGTTCTATACCTGCTTGCATTATTGTATGATGCTCCCATTTCATGGATTAACTAATCATTTGAATCATATGTTGTATATATATTGTAAAGTATAGCAAATCTATATCAAGCTATTGTGCAATCTACATTTCCTTTATTTGAGCTCTTCACTCTATAACTACCAATCATTTTCTTCCTCACCTCCTCTTCTTTCTCCTCTTCCTCCTCTTCAAAAAGCAAACTACACTCCTAAATCACAAATGACATGCAAAGCATCTTGTTTCTCTTACAAAAATAGCTATTTTGCAATAGACCACAAGGAAGATGAGAAAAGCCACGGCAAAGGTTGAAAAGTCCAAAAACCTTGATGTCCATGATTGATCAACCAGCCCTCCTTGATTTAATGTTGAACTAGAGAGGATTCAAAATCTTTTAATAAAAGAGCACATAATTAATAGTACTTTGAGAGTCAGGGTTCTCTCTGTTGGAAGGCATTCAAAAAGAAAACTCAAAATTTTTTTAAAATTTTCCTCCAAGCATTTCAACCTTATCTTTCAATTTTACCATTTAAATGTTTATGGTGCCATTAATCTCTTCATTACTACACTTTTAATTTTTGATCGTTGGGCTCCTAATTAAAAGCCTTAATGGATCAGTAAAAGCCCAAATAATCATTTGCATTTAATCGCATTTCTATTTTCTGACCATTAGGCTTCTTATTAAAGGATCTAATGGGTTAATAAAAGTCCAAAAGGTCATAAACGATCACATTGGATGGCTATAAAAGAGCCATATTCAGATCTAATTTTATATATCCTATCTAAACCTCTCCCTCTTTTCCTTCTGACTTTTTTCTTCAAATCTTTTTTCTTTGTAATTATTTTTTTTGAGTGCTAAAAGGATCTCCATTAACTTCCTCCACAGTCATGCTCACAAACAGAGGATTCCGATCATATTTTAGGATGATTTTTTTGATTTTTCCTGTATGAGGGATGGGAATATGCCTTAGGCTAGTGCCTCGCATGTTTCTAAATTTGATTATTTTTATTTGTTGATGTTCTGTGGGGCATTTATAATTTTTTTCAAACAAAGTTTCGTTAGTTTTGTTTAGTTTTGTTTAAATTACATCAGGAATTCTTGAAGCGCTATTCCAACAATTTAAGGTGTAATTCCCTGGATTGTAATAGGATGACAGTAATATCATTTCAGTATTCAAAGAGGATAACACATTTACACTAAACTTATAGATATTGCTGCACAACTTCTTTCCTTCATTGCTCCTTATCCCTTCTAAATGGCTAATCTAGCTGATTCAAATATTGTCAATTAGTTTCCTGTTGTATCTATAGTTGTATAACTTATCCAACTCAGACATTATAAACTTGCATATGAAAGATCAAGGTACAACTATGGTGCATGACTGAGATGAGATAAATTGAGCATGATGTGATTAGCACATAAGCATCATAGTGGGGTTATTCATCCTTGCAATTTTAAAGCATAAGTAAAAGGTCTTAGGTTTCTCTCGCCATACTATTTAGATTTCTTGAGATCTCAGTTATAAGCCTAGGTGTACAATATAAATTACTATAATATCATTTTGCTATCAGGAGAGGTTTGTACCAAGCTCCAGCTATTGCCATTTAATTTTTCCCCTAGTTGCTCATTATCCCTAATGCAATGCTACTCTTGCCATTTGGAATATTGTCAATTTTATTTCCTGTGGAGTTAGAGCTGTAAGGTATGCCAACTCATATATTACAAACTTAATGGCTGATGACTGATGTACAACTATAGTGCAGAAATGAAATGAGATAAACCGAGCATCAGATTATTTGCACATATACGTCTTGGTTCGGTTGTTGCTATTACATTTTTAATATGGAAGTAAAATATCTTAAGGTTACCTTTCATATCCTATCACTCTAGTTAGATTTTTGGTTGGAAGCGGCAGCCCACTCTTTTTCAAGTGATACATGACATTTTGAATTCCCTATGACACTAATTAGTACAGAACAGTAGGATTATTGCTCTTGTGAGCTAGTTCTTTCTCCTAGTTTTTCTTTTATTCACATAAAGATAAGTCATTAGAGGTTCCCAGCGCCAGCACTAGGGCGGGTCGAACTGGGTGATCGTCCCAGACCCTAATCTTTCAAACTCCTGAATAATGGATCATTAATTATCTCAAATATTTTTTTAAAAATAGTAACCATTGCCTCGCACCGGCTTTTCAGCTCCCAAACAGCTTCCAAACAACTCTCAGCAAATGGCTTTTTAGCTCTCGTCGCCTTGCACCAGTCTTGATATTCAAAGGTCTTCTTAAAGGTCTATTTAAAGATCTATTTAAAGGCCTTGATCTTCTAAGTTTTTCTTTACAATTCACAAAATCATCATAAAAAATTCCTTGATTTTTTCTTGTTCACCGATGGTTTCTCCTTGCTTTAGGCACCAAGAATCAGATCAAAATCCATAAAAAAACTAGGTAAATCTCTTCAATCCTTTTCCTTCAATCTGTTACAGATTTTTAAGCTTGAATTTTTATCGATTTACTACTAGAAAAATCATTGAAATCTCAGTTGAGCAAGTTCCCCTGTTTTTCCTTTTTTTTTTGAATTTTTCGATGCCGTTGGGCCGCCGTCGGTCACCGAAGACTATGGTTGTCATCATCAGGGATGCCCCTTCAGTTGTGGATGGCGTTGGCTAGGGAGGAGGATCTCCCTTGCCTCAAGAATGAGGAGACAAAGAGGTCCCTGTTCCATTAAAGAAAAGAGAGGACGCCTCTATTTTATCGTGGAAGAAGATGAAGGAAAAAAAGAAAAAAGAAAAGAAAAATAGTCCACACAATATAAAAATAATATCTGCATTTGCATTTTGTATTTATGATAAAAATAATATTTGCTTGTTGCGACATAATAGGGGAAGCATAATTTCTTTCTTTTTTTAATGGATGTGCTGCATGTTTTGTTGTAGCGTGCAGATTTCCTTAGCTTTCCACTTTGCTACAGTTCAAATCCTTTATAATTATTTACATAATTATTCTTAAAATAATTAATTAATTATCATATTTTATTTTTTAAATTTAAATTCTTATTACAATTACAGTAGCTCAAGCTCAACTTTTGTTCCATCAAAAAGGCCTTCAAGCAAGTTGTATTGTTCTATTAAAAGGCTTTAAATTAGGTTCTATTATTCTAAACTTCAAATTTATTGATTACTAATTTTAACTAATATTTATTATTTTATCTATAAAAATGATGCCTAGAAAATATCCTTTGGGTCATGAAAAACTTAAGAAAAAAAGAAAACAAGAACAATTGACTCAATCATTAAAAGGAGGTCTTGATAAATTTATTATAAATAAAAAAGGTGATGTAGTTGAGAATTCAAATAATGTTGCTAGTGAATTTGTCAATAAAAATATAAATGTTACTTGTGGATTGGATAATGATAATAATATTATTAATAATGATAATAATACTAATGATAATACTAATAGCATGGATGATCTCATTAGTGGTGATAAAAAATTAATGAATAAAAAATCAAGTGAATTAAATACTTTTGACATTTATGATGCTAGGATATGAGATAGCCTTGATACAAATTCTAGAGATTTACTAATTGAAACCAAAAGAAATATTAATATAAAGTTCCCTCTTGATCAATATAATAGATAATTTTTTTTAACACATTATGATCGAACTTTACCAAATGGAGAGCAATATAACTGAAAATGGTTAGTGTGTTCAAAAGAGTTAGATAAATTATTTTATTTTTTTTGCAAGCTATTTAAATCAAATGATAATAGTAGTAGAAGTCAATTAGTAAGTGATGGCTTTAGAGATTGGAAACATCTTAGTAAAAGATTTAAAGCTCATAAAACTAGTAATTATCACATTCATAATATGACCACTTGAATTGATTTGTAGAATAGATTTAAAAAAAATCAAATAATTGATAAATATATTTAAGAGCAAATTAATAAAGAGAAGGAATATTGAAAAAAAGTACTATTAAGAATAGTAGTTGCTGTTAAATTTCTTGCTCAAAGTTCTCCAGCTTTTCGTGGAACAAATGAAAAGATTTATCAAAATAGTAATGATAATTTTTTATGATCAATTAAAATGATTACAGTTTTTGATCTAATTATACAAGAATATCTTAGACATATTCAAAATAATAAAATTCAATATCATTATCTTAGTCATAAAATTCAAGATGAGTTAATAATTATATTAGCATCTAATATAAAAAATTTAATAATTAAAATAATTAAAGAAGCAAAATATTATTCCATTATATTTGATTGTACTTTAAATGAAAGTTATCAAGAACAAATATCTTTGATCATACGATGTGTGAATATTTTAAAAAGGCCAATGACAATAGAAGCATACTTTTTAGAATTTTTTAAAGTGGATAATATATCAGGTTTAGGCCTTTTTAATGAATTACAATCTATTATAGAAACTCTTGATTTAAACATTGATGATATAAGAGGACAAGGTTATGATAATGGATCTAATATGAAAGAAAAAAAATCAAGGAGTACAAAAAAGATTGTTAAAAATAAATCTTAGAGCATTTTATACATCATGTGCTTGTCATAGTCTTAACTTAATACTTTGTGATATGGCTTCATTTTGTAGTAAAGCTAAAATATTTTTTAGTGTAATACAATGTATATATAATGCATTTGGTGGTTCTACAAAGAGATAAAAAGTTTTACTTGATAATGTATCTAATTTAACATTAAAGCCATTGTTACAAATACGTTGGAAAAGTCGCATTGAGAGCGTCAAAGCAATAAAATTTTAAACTCCACAAATAAGAGAAGCTTTATATTAATTAACTGAAATTTGTGAGGATCCAAAAATAAAGAGTGAAACTGAATTTTTAGCAACACATGAGCTTGAAAATTTTAAATTTTTATTAGGAATGATTATTTGGTATGATATACTATTTGCTATTAATTTAATTAGCAAAAATTTACAATCTAAGGATATGCATATAGATATTGTCATTGATCAACTAAAAAGATTAGTTTTATTTTTTGAAAGATATAGAGAAACTGACTTTACTTTTGTCATGATTTCAGCTAAAAAAATTAAAAATGAGATGAGAATTTATCCTATATTTTGTATAAAATATCAAATGAAAAGAAAAAGATAACTTGATAGAAATGATAATGTAGATATTGAACAATCACAAGAAGAATCATTTAGAGTTAATTATTTTTATATTTAGTAGATCAAGCTATCTTTTCATTGAAAAATAGGTTTGAACAATTTCAATTATATGAAAATAATTTTGGATTTTTGTTTGATTTCAAAATGTTAACTTCATTGGATGAAGAAAGTTTGAAAAAATTTTGTCTTAATCTTCAAAATATTTTAACAAATAGTAATTATTATGATTTTGATGGAATTGATTTATTTTCAGAATTAAAAGTTTTAAAAGTAATTATACCAAAAGAAAAAAATACTGCTATGAATATACTTAATTATATTAATAAAATGAATTGTTATCCACATGCATCAATTGCATATAGAGTATTATTGACTATACTTATCACTATTGCCTCTACTGAAAGAAGTTTCTCAAAATTAAAATTATTAAAATCATATTTACAATCAACGATGTTACAAAAAAGATTAAATAGTTTAGCTATGCTATCTATTGAGGAAGAATTATTGTCAAATATTGATTATAAAGAAATTATAAAAAAAATTGCATCACAAAATGCACGTAGATTAATTTTTTAATAATAATTAATATTTAAAGTATGTTAATTTTTAATAAAGAAGACTCTATTTTTTTATTTGGCCCCAGGTCTAAAGAATGTCAGGACCGGCCATGGAGGTTCCATGTGCATATAAATTCTAAGTAGCTTATCCATCCAATGAAAATCTATATCATGTATATTCAGTTGGAGGAAGTAGCCTGATCCTTCTTATTAAGCATGATATGTGAATTCCCTTGGATACTAGTATATGATAGACAGCTTGGTTAGTGGTTTTGTAGTCTAGTTTGCCCTCATTACTTAAATTTTTTTTTTTGCATGTACAGATTAGTCATTATAGACTGAATTCTTTTATGTTGGAGCACTTCCTATGTTCATAGAGATCTATACTTTGCTAATGTCTATCTTATGTTTTCTTCCTACCTTATCCTATAGAGTTATGTTACATAATTCTTCATGCTTAATTGCCACTATCTTGGTTCTAGTATGGCAGATTAGCAGTATCATTAAAGTTAATTTCTTATAACATACTCTTAG
Organism: Elaeis guineensis; assembly: GCF_000442705.2. Taxonomy (NCBI): domain Eukaryota; kingdom Viridiplantae; phylum Streptophyta; class Magnoliopsida; order Arecales; family Arecaceae; genus Elaeis; species Elaeis guineensis. The sequence goes on along the minus strand of NC_025997.2, from coordinate 34,031,387 downwards.
CCAACTTTTTTTTTAATTCTTGATGCTTGAATTATGGTCATCTTGTCATGTCTCGCATGAGGGCTCCTGCATTTTATTAATATTTTAATATTATGATACATTATTTAGGATGAATAAGTGAATATTATTTATTTATTTATTCACTAGTCTTTGCAGTTGATGATGGTTGATGGAGCATCATTTTATTTAAATTTCCAATGAATAACATTTCTAATGTTGCTTTGCTTTGTTAGGAGTGTCGTAGTAATTGAGTTTATAAATGGAATCCCTATAATGAATCTTGATGATGAAATAGCAAAATGGGGCATAGATCCTCATGGTAAGATTGCAGTAGTGGCAAAGTAGTAAGCCCCTGGATCATCCTTGAGACTATGATGCCTCATTTCCTTCAATTTTAGGTCTCTAGGCAAATGCACGACCTTATTGATGATTATACTTGTGCCCTTTCAAGTAATATTATTGTCCAGTAAAAATTGCATGTGCCCAAGATCCAATTTTTTAAACAAGAGTTTGACAAGTAGATGACTCACAAAATGAAATTATATGAAACAGTGTGGCTTAAATGATTTGTTGCATAAAAGGGACATGCTAAAGTTCTAATGCATATGTTATTTTTGATAAACCTTTTTTTTTTATCTATTCATTGAAATTTCATCTTTAAGGAAATTGTGAATAGCATCCTGTTATAAAGAAATATCTTCTATTTATTTTTTTTATTCTATTGATATGGCTGAACAATTATAGGACATAGTCAATGCCATAAGTTCTAGTATACCTTAGAAATTGTGGGGGGAGAATTTTTTTTATTAGTCTATCTTACAAAAGATTTAAATGGGACTGGGATCTTGGAGTCATCAAGGGGAATGTGGCTTAGCCTATAAAAGATCTTCTAGCAGTAGAAACCTAACCTCTTTAATAAAAGATCTCTTGAAAAAGATTCAATATAGTAATACAAGCTGATTGGTTGGTCAGAGAGTACATATGATTTATCTGATATATGAGTCATAGACTCCATTCCATTGCTATGGTGATTAGTACTCCTATATAGTAGTTAGAAAAAATTTATCTCTGAATGAGATCTGAAAGGTATTCTTCGAAATATGATACTATATATACACATCCTTGGAAGGGCTCACCCATATGAGAGTATCTGTACATGATCGTAGATATGAGATATGGGCTATCTTTAGTAACTCTCATAAAAAATCAAGATATGTGTGCAAGACCATTAATACATAGACTCGCAATGGAGAATTATATACTATATATGTGGTAGTTGAAGTCTAAGTCAAAAGAATATAGTTCAAGATCTGGTTCCCTCCAATTCCTTTAGATGAAAATTATTTACACTAAGTAAGATTAAGTCTTATTAAAATACCTTGCCCATTGCATAGTACAAGCACCCTAAAATTTATATTTTTTATTTTATTTTGTAATTTTTTTGAAAAAAATTTGAGTTTTGTGGGGGGTAGTTGGAGGAAATCCAAAAAGAAAACTTAAATTTTTTTTTAAAATTTCCCTCTAAGCATTTTAACCTTGTCTTTCAATTTTACCATTTAAATATTTATGGTGGAATTAATCTCTTCATTACCATGTGTTTAATTTTTGACCCTTAGGCTCCCAATTATAGACCTTAATGGATTAGTAAAAACTCAAATAGTCATGTGCTGTTGCCCAGCTATGCAACCCAAGAGGGGGGAGGGGGATGAATTGGATTTTTAAAAATTTAAAAATTAACTTACAACTATGAGGATTATTTAACAATGAGCAGGATAAATGTGGAGAGTGAAATTTATGCAAGGTGTAGAAGTTGGATGCAAGAAGATAAAAAAATTTAATAGGAGAGAAAATAAGCACAACACAAACAAAAAGATTTATAGTGGTTCGGTGCCAACCTTGCACCTACATCCACTCTCCAAGCTCCTATTTAGAAATTCAAATCCACTAAACTGTATTCAATCCGAATACAACGTCGGAACCTCTGACTCTAGCTATTCAAAGCTAGAATACTTATTTTTCGGATACAAGCCAACCCAATACAATCCGATTCAAGGTTTGGATCAATCTTTCCACATTTTGGAACCCTTCCAAAATAAAATATCAACTCAAAATAGAGTATAGCAGTTAATCACACAGAAATACAGATGTAGCTCATTTAATGAGTAAATAAAGCTTTAAATATACTTTACACAATAAGAATGAAGCTCTTCTGATTTTTTTCAAGGTGGTTGAAGACTTGAATGAGCTTTTGAGGGGTTGGTGATCTTGAAATAAAAGCTTCTTAAACTTTTAAGAGGGCTCTTGCTCAGGGTTGAAATGAATGCTTGAAGAACCTTCTCAAAACCTTGTTGATTCCCTCCTTTAAGTGATTTTTATAACTTCAAATAATGGTGGAGAGTAATCTGGGCTGAAATAGAGCCATTGGAGCATATTAAATGGGCATTAAATGCAGCCAAAATGAGATGAAAACTAGTCATTGCAGAATTTTTTCATCGCAGGGGTCGACTCATAGGGTCGACTCATGTACAGGGGTCGACTCATGAGGTCGACTCATGTGGCGCAGAACAAAAATTGACAATTTTGTATCTTTGACTTGCACAGCAACAGAGGTCGACTCATAGGGTCGACTCATACACAGGGATCGACTCAATTGGGTGTGCCAGCTAAAGAATTCAGCGTGCTATTTAGCCCCTTTTGCCATGAGTCAACTCATGGGGTCGACTCAAATTTATAAACATGATTTTTTTTCAAAATACACATCCAAAAATATTGAAATTACCTCCAATAGATTACAAATCTTCTGCTTTTGCTCTTGAGGCTTCCGAATTAGAATTTGATAAAATTATGATTTTGCCCCTGAAATATAATAAATCTTTTTTTAAGCCAAAATCATTAGTAACTCCCTCAAATACTTTGTAATCATCAAAATCAATTCAAGGAGCAACAATCTCTCCCTTTTTGATGATGACAAAATACTTGAGCAAAAGCATATATAAAGCATTGAACATGAATTTTAAATTTATGAAGATGCATCACTTCAATATCATAGCTAAGTATTTGAACGAAATACATCATAAGCAGTTTGAAGATCAATTTAAAATTTGCTTATAAGTTCATTTGCTTTAAAAATTAGATAAGAAAAGAGCTGATGATTTTGGTTCTTTGACACATTTGCTTAACAATTTTGCTTATTACTAATTTTTTTATTGCTTATTACTCATTTCTTTATTGCTTATTGCTTAAATTCGATTTTGATTCTCTACTCTCCCTTTTTGACAGCATTAATTAAGATTCTCTACTCCTCCTTTTAAGGAATCTTGAAAGGATAAATTTTCTTTACTCTTCCTTTTTGATAGCATCAATTAAGATCTTAAGAGATTTTAAGGATAGAGAAAAGAAAAGAAAGATGACAAAAATGACATATTTTCTTTACTCCCCCTTTTTGATACCATATTTTACTTCTTTATCCCCCTTCTTTGATTGCTTATTTCTCTACTTCCCCTTAATATAGCAAACATAAAGGATATATCAATTTGCTCATCTAGAAGATATTGCAATTCATAGTATTTCTCAGCACTAATATGAGTTATTTTTCATATCTCATAATTAAAATAATTTAATTTGATCACATTCATAGACATTCATTGAAAGTCAAAGCACACACACACATATATATATATATATTCAAAAGTGACTGAATACAAAAGGTATCCTAATACATATGAGTCAACTCAAAATACAAAAGTCATGGATAGAAACTATCCAAGAGTTAATTAGCCAACAAATACAAGGCCCATAAGATAGATCCTAGATATAGGAGACAAACTAATCTAGATCTAATAGATGTCATGGCTAGAGGGATCAGAATCTAAAGAATCAGAGATAAGGTGAGAAGATGTAGGATCAAGTCCACGAGCATGACCTCGACCACGTCTGCCTCAGCCATGGGTAGAGGTACTAGCACGAGTAGAGGGCTGAGAGGATCCTGGAGCCTAAGAAGCTACGGACTGTGCTATAAGAGAAAGTCTGATGGTATCCAAAAGATCCAAGACTCTCGATACAGACTGCATCAGGGTACTGAACTGAGTAGAAGTATTCTCACTGGAGCCCCTGATCTCTCTCCTTAAGAAGTCAAAATCACTCTCTAAAACTCTTCGAAGTCTAGCTACCTCTGCAGTTAGGTCTGAGACCTCTGTGATGTCCTTATGTAGCTGGGGATGGGCTAAAGCTAATACTTGCCCCTGCAAATCTAATACTTTGCCTGTCAATCTCAAAATATATCCCTCAAGCTGCTCAATACGTACCGATTGAGTAGTGAGCATCTGGAAAATAATAGAAATGTGAGAGATCAGAGTCTGGTCTGAGTCATCCTGAGATGTCGATCTCTGTGCAAAGATTGAAGTGGCAAACTACTGAGATAGAATGGAGGTAACACATTGGGACATCATCTCAATCTGATTATTTGCTAGTCTGAACTCTGAAGGATGTGCCCTGCTCTCTGACTGTGGAACTGAAGCATGCCTTCTCACAGACTCTGAAGGACCAGCCTCGTGATCAGATATGAACTAAATATCTAGGGATGCTCTGTGATCACGAAGAGGTGAAGATGGTCCCTCCTCCTCTACTCTATCCTTCGCTCTTTCCTCAACTCCCTTTGTCCAATCACCATCAGTCTTAGAGAAACCCATGCGATGCAGTGTGTGGCAGTTGATGGTGTCGGAATGGAATAGTCTAGCAACTGCCTCTCCCTCAAAACTAATTGCGAACCTTCTAAAAACTAAGGTGAGTGCCATACCAAAAGGCAAGTGAGCCTTGGACCTGTTCAGGATTTCTCTCATGGCCTCAAACATCAATGCTGGAAGGTTCAAGGGGGTTTGGGTGATCACATGGTACATAATACAAATGTCCCTACCAGATAGAAGATCGTGTCTACCACTCTTAGGGACAAACAGTTTGGTTACCAAGTGATGTAACAACCTCATTTCAACAGAAATAATTTTTGCTTCTAATTTATTTAGACTTTTAGTATAGGTTCTCCTTAAGATAACATTAATTTCTTCTTCTTTAATAGGGAGCTCCATATTGGTATAGCCTTCACAAAGCAAATGCAGTAACTGTCCCAAATGTACTGGATCAAGAATAATATCAATACTTTTTACTGTAGATTTCACTGTTCCATTGCTATAGCTCAAATTTAAGTAAAATTTCCTGACTAGATCGACATAAGTATTTTCTTTTAAAGAGCAGTAAAATTTTCATCCTTGATACTTAATCTTCGATCCAATAGTGAACCCTTCTTTTTCAAAAAACTTGAAATCAATATTTTTTTTGGATTTTATTTTTCGGTCAGAGAGAGGTACCTTGCTTGGGCTGATTGGGGACTGAGTGGAAGCTGAAGCAGGACCTGGAGCAGAAATTGGAGTAGGAGAGGGCTCGGTTGCTAATCTCTTTCTGTGCATACTGTCTTCCAACCCGCGAACGGATTTTCTTCTTTGCGGTAGCTTCGTTTTGGGAACCATTAGGTCAAGAGAGACTTGAAAGGAGCTTAGGAGACTAAATGTGAGGCAGAGAGGAAAAAATTTTGGAAGGAAAAAGGCAAGGATTTGAGAAGTTAAATCTCCGATTTGGAGAAGAGGAGATGATTCTAGGGCAAGCTCGAACCGCCCCAAATGAGGAAGGAAGAGGAGAGGAAGTTGGTTCCTTAACGGGTGATTTGAGGAGTGAAAATCGGTAGGAGGAGATATTTGAGAGAAATCTTTGGTTTGAGGAAGAAGAGATGGAGAGCTTTTGGTTCGGTGGGAGGAAGAAGACGAAGGGCTGAGTCGGCTCAAGAAAAAATTCCCAATAAGAAGAAAGCGCTCGAAGGGTTTTGACAAAATTGCAAGATTACCCTAGGGTCGACCCTGGGGGTCGACTCATGGTACAAAAAAATTTAAAAGAATGATGGGATAATTTTGAAAAAAAAAATTGAAACTCTGAGAGAAGGATGTTTACCCAAATATTGATCATGTGAATGATAGTTTTGAGCTTTTAAGCTCTTAAAAAAAATGAGAATTGAGCTCAATAGATTTGGTTCAATGAATTTTTGGCATTAAGAATTTAAAATCAGAGAGATACTTAAGCTGATGGATCAAGGATTCCTAGTTCTCTCCTAATTTCATAAAATCTATCTTCACTTAAGGCCTTGGTAAAGATATCAGCCAATTATTTTTCAGTACAAATATAATCAAGAATTATATCTTTATTTTGGACATGTTCTCTTATGAAATGATGCCTAATTTCAATATATTTTGATCTAGAATGCTGAATTAAATTTTTATTAGATTTATAGTACTGGTGTTATCACATCTTATGGGAGTTTCATTGAGTTTGATGCCAAAGTCTTCAAGTTGTTGCTTAATCTACAAGATTTGAGTACAACAACTTCCGACTGTAATGTATTCGCCGTAGACAGTGCTACCGAGTTTTGCTTCTTGCTAAACCAAGAGATTAAGTTAACTTCAAAAAAATGACAAATTTTACTAGTACTTTTTCTATCTAATCTACACCCAGCAAAATCAGCATATGAAAATCCTATCAAGTCAATTGATGAGTCCTTAGAATATCATAGTCCTAGAGTTTATGTACCATTTAAATATCTAAGGATTCTTTTAACTGCATTCAAATGAGATTCTTTTGGATTTGATTGAAAGCAAGCACAAAGACAAACACTAAACATAATATCTGGTCTACTAGCAGTTAAATACAATAGAGAACCAATCATGCCTCTATAAAATTTTAAGTATACATTTTTACCTCCTTCATCCTTGTCAAGCTTACATGATGGGCTCATGGGTATACCAATTACTTTGGAGTTCTCCATTCCAAATTTTTTGAGTAGTTCTCTTGTGTACTTGCTTTGGGTGATGGAGATTCTTTCTTTTGTTTGTTTGATTTGGAGTCCGAGGAAGAATGTAAGTTCTCCCATCATGCTCATCTCGAACTCCTTCTGTATGAGCTTAGCAAAATCTTGACAAAGAGTTTTATTAGTAGACCCAAAAATAATATCATCAACATATATTTGTATAACTAATATATCATTTTGATTTCTTTTAATGAAAAGGATTGTGTCTACATTTTTTTTTGAAAAACCATTATTAAGCAGAAATTTGCTTAGCCTTTTATACCAAGCCCTAGGTGCTTGTTTCAAACCATATAATGCTTTGTTTAATTTAAAAATATGATTAGGAAAAGCATGATTTTTAAAACCTGAAAGTTGTTCTACATAAACTTTTTAGCAATATATCCATTTAGAAAAGTACTTTTGACATCTATTTGGAATAACTTAAAATTCATAAAGCAAGCATATGCAAATAGAAGTCTAATTACTTATAATCTAGCAATAGGTGCAAAGGTCTCATCAAAATCAATTCCTTCTTCTTGATTATAATCTTTTACAACTAATCTCGCTTTATTTCTTATCACATTTTCATGTTCATCCAATTTATTCCTATATACCCATTTTGTGCCAATTATTGAATAATTTTTAGATCTTGAAACTAAAGTCCATACATTATTTTTTTCAAATTGATTAAGTTCTTCTTGCATTGCATTTATCCAATTATAATCTTTTTTAGCTTCATCTATGATTTTAGATTCAAGATGAGAGACAAAAGTAAAATAATTGAATGCATCTCTAAGTGAAGAGCAAGTTCTTACACCATGTGTAGGATCACCAATGATTAGTTTCTTGGGGTAATTGTGATCATACCTCCATTCTTTGGGTAGATCATTTGTACCTAGAGGTTGTTCTTGTTGTTCTTCACCTTCCTCATCCTGTTTATCTTCATATTCTTCATCATCTTGAATGGTTGAGTCTTTTAGAGTGATCTCCTTCATCCCTTCTATAAGAGGATCTACATCATCAATACTTTTATTCTTCCTTGCAGGAAGATCGTTAGTTTCATCAAAAACAACATGTATTGACTCCTCTACTATTAAAGTTCTTTTGTTGAAAACTCTAAAGGCTTTGCTAGAAGAGAAGTAACCAAGAAAAATCACTTCATCGGATTTTGCATCAAATTTTCTTAGTCTTTCTTTACCATTGTTCAAAATAAAACATCGACAACCAAAAACATAAAAATATGCAATGTTTGATTTTCTTTATTTCCAAAGCTCATAAGGAGTTTTCTTTAAAATTGGTCTAATTAAAGCATGATTTAATATGTAACATACCATGTTAATTGCTTCCATCCAAAAATATCTTGGAAGGTTGCTTTCACATAACATGGTACAGGTCATTTCTTCAAGAGTTCTATTTTTCTTTTCTACTATCCCATTTTGTTAGGGTGTCCTAAGTGCTAAAAAATTATGGTCAATACCTTTTTCATCACAAAACTTTTCAAAATCTTGATTTTCAAATTCGGTTCCATGATCACTTCGAATATTTTGAATTAAAAAATCTTTTTTATTTGTAACTTTTTGATAAAATTTTGAGAAAATATGAAAAGTTTAATCCTTATGTGCTAAGAAGAAGACCTATATAAAATGAGAGAAATCATCAATAATCATAAAACCATATCATTTTTCACCTAGACTAGTAGTTCTAGTGGGTCCAAATAAATCCATGTGCAATAGTTCTAATGGCCTAGAAGTTGAAACAATATTTTTGGATTTGAATGAGACTCGTGTTTGTTTACCCATTTGGCATGCATCACAAATTCTATCTTTTTCAAAATTTAATTTGGATAAGCCGATAACCAATTTCTTTTTAATAAGTTTTGAGAGTGAATGCATGCTAATATGTGCAAGCCTACGATGCCAAAGCTAACTAGTCTCATTAATCTTGGCATTCAAGGCTACTAGGCATTGCATATTTATTTTGAAAAGATCATTCAAATCTACCATATAAACATTACTATGTCTATACCTAACAAATTTAATGCCTTCATTAATAAGACTAGTTACAATGCAAACTGAAGATTCAAAAATGACTTTATTTTTTTTATCATAAAATTGACTAATGCTTAATAAATTATGTTTTAAACCATCTACTAATAAAATATTTTTAATATACTTGAAGAGAGTGATACCAATGTTACCTATACCGATGATCTTTCCTTTACCATTGTCTCCAAAGGTGACCATCCCTCCATTTTTAGCATCAAATGTGATGAATTGGGATTTATCACCAGTCATGTATTTTAAGCATCCGCTATCAAGATATCATCTCCGATTTGCTCCTTGGGATGCAAGACACACCTATACACAAGAATCAAGTTTTGACTTACTCAAGTTTTTTTGGATCTTTTTTGGTTAGTCATAATGGTTCCTTTTGAAATCCATATTTTTTTTACATTAAAATTTTTAGATTTGTTAGAAAAATATGAATAGGATTTGTGTCCTATTCTACCACATTTAAAGTAAGTTATATTTGAAAACTTGTTGTATGATGAGTTTACAAAGATATTTTTCAGAAATTTTTGTTTCTTTAAAGGGTTATATCCAAGACCGACTTTATCATAAATGGCCTTTTGATTTTCAAGTATCATGTGAAGTTTATTTGAACTTAAAGTAAACTTTTCAACCATTAGTTTTAACTTGGCAATCTCATTTTTTAAGTTCAGATTTTTTTGAGACAAGATTGATTTTTCATTTGAAATACTCTTATTTTCTTTTAGTAAAGATTGATTCTTTGATTTTAATTCTTTGTTCTTTACCCCTAGCTTCTTTAGTTCATTAATTAGGTCATAAAATGCTTCATGAAATTTTTCAAAGGTAAAGTCAATAGGAGTTTCAGTATTTATCTCATTTTTATGTGCCATAAGGCACAAGTTGGCTTGTTCATTTGAGTCTTCTTCTTCAGAACTTGACTTATCACTTCCGCTCCATGTAGCCATCATGGCCTTCTTCTTATACTTCTTGGGAGGCATTCAGACTTAAAGTGTCTCGATTTCTTGTATTCATAACAAATAAAGGGTTGCTCCTTATCCTTCTCTTTGCTATGTTCTCCTTTTGTAGGTGGCCTCTTCCTCATTCCTTGTCTTCTTTTTTTTAAGAACTTCTTAAACCTTCTAGTAATGAGGGCCATTTCTTCATCCTGCTCTTCATTTTCTGTATCATCGGGTTCTTCATCAGGTTGAGCAGTGGATTTGAGGGCGATTATCCTTTTCTTTTTGACATCTTCTTCTTGGTGTTGTTTCATGCTTAGCTCATGTGTTATCAGCGATCCTAGAAGCTCCTCCGAGGGTAGGATATTCAGATCTTTAGCTTCTTAGATTGCGCTCATTTTGGCTTCCCAAGTCCTTGGTAAAGACCTAAGAATTTTTCTCACGAGATCACTGTTAGAGTAAGACTTACCAAGACTTTTTAGACCATTAATAATATCAGTAAAATAAATAAATATTTCAGTTATTGATTCATCATGCTCCATTTTAAAAAGTTCATATTTATGCATAAGCATGTTAATTTTTGATTCCTTCACTTGATTAGTTCCTTCATGAGTTACTTCTAATATATCCCATATTTTTTTAGCTGACATGTATGTTGAAATATGATTGAATTCATTAACATCTAGAGTATAATACAAAATATTCATGGCTTTAGCATTTAGTTGAGCCATTTTCTTATCAACCTCATCCCATTCTTTTTCGGGTTTAGTTGATTCCACACCATCAATTATTCTAGTGGATGTGTGTGGTCCATTTACTATGATACTCCACATATCATAGTCAAGTATTTGAATAAAGATTTTCATCCAAGCTTTTCAATAGGTATAGTTTGACCCATTGAAAAGTGAAGGTCGGTTGCTGGACTGCCCCTCGGCTAGTGAAGCACCAACTTGAGTTACTATAGATCTTTAGTTCTTTGATGGTTAAATCAAAGTAGGGCTAGAGCACCGAGCTCTGATATCACTTATTGCCCAGCTATGTAACCCAAGAGGAGGGGGGGATGAATTACATTTTTAAGAATTTAAAAATTAAATTACAACTATGAAGATTATTTAACAATGAGCAGGATAAATGCGGAGAGTGAAATTTATGCAAGGTGTAGAAGTTGGATGTAAGAATGCAAGAAGATAAGAAAATTTAAAAGGAGAGCAAGTAAGCACAACACAAACAAAAAGATTTATAATGGTTCGGTACCAACCTTGCACCTACGTCCACTCCCCAAGCTCCTACTTAGGAATTCAAATTCACTAAACCGTATTCTACTCGAATACAACGTCGGAACCTCCGATTCTAGCTATTCCAAGCTAGAACACTTATTTTTTGGGTATAAGCCAACCCAATACAATCTGATTCAAGGTTCGGATCAATCTTTTCACGTTTTAGAACCTTTCCAAAATAAAATATCAACTCAAAATAGAGTATAGCAGTTAATCACACAAAAATACAGATGTAGCTCCTTTAATGAGCAAATAAAGCTTTAAATACACTTTACACAATAAGAACGAAGCTCTTCTGATTTTTCTCAAGATGGTTGAAGACTTGAATGAGCTCTTGAGGGGTTGGTGATCTTGAAATAAAAGCTTCTTGAACTTTTAAGAGGACTCTTGCTTAGGGTTGAAATGAATGCTTGAAGAATCTTTTCAAAATCTTGTTGATTTCCTTCTTTAAGTGCCTTTTATAACTTCAAATAATGGTGGAGAGTAATCTGGACTGAAATAGAGCCGTTGGAGCACATTAAATGGGCATTAAATGTAGCCAAAACGAGCTGAAAATTAGCCGTTGCAAAATTTTTTCGTCGCAGGGGTGGACTCATAGGGTCGACTCATGCACAGGGGTCGACTCATGTGGCGCAGAACAGAAATTGACAGTTCTGTATCTTTGGCTTGCATAGCAACAGAGGTCGACTCATAGGGTCGACTCATGCACAAGGGTCGACTCAATTGAATGTGCCAGCTAAAGAATTTAGCGTGCCATTCAGCCCCTTTTGCCATGGGTCGACTCATGCGGTCGATTTAAATTTATAAATATAATTTTTTTGCAAAATATATATTCAAAAATATTAAAATTACCTTCAATAGATTACAAATCTTCTGCTCTTACTCTTAAGGCTTCCGAATCAAAACTTGATAAAATTATGATTTTGCCCCTGAAATACAATAAATCTTTTTTCAAACCAAAATCATTAGTAACCCCCTCAAATACTTTATAATCATCAAAATCAATTCAAGGAGCAACATGTGCATTTAATCTTATTTTTATTTTCTAGTCGTTAGGGTTCTTATTAAAAGCCTTAATGGGCCAAATGGTCATAAACGGTCGTATTGGATGGTTATAAAAGGGTCATCTCGAAATTTAATTTTATATACACCATCTAAACCTCTCCCTCTCTTTCTTGACTTTTTCTCTCCGCATCTTTTTTCTTTGCTATTATTTTTTTAGGTGTTGAAAGGATCTCCATCAATCTCCTCCATGGTCATGCTTGCAGGTGGAGGATCCTGCTTATATTTGGGGATGGTTTTTCTAATTTTTCCTGTACAAGGAAAGGGAATACACCTTAGGAAAGTATCTCACATGTTTTAGATTTGATTATTTTTATTTCTTGATATTCTGTAAGTCATTTATTATTTTTCTACAACAAAGCTTTATTAATTTTTTTAATTTTTTTAAATCACATCAGGAATTATTTAAATCCTGTTCCAACAATCTTTGTATGGGTTGGAGAGGACCAGTTCTCCAAACACAATAGTCCATGAATTGATGGCAGCTATAATTGCATGAGGCCCATTGCATATCACGAAATAGTATGCTTTGTAAACCAAGCAAGATCATCCAATCATGGCTATATTATGCAGTACATAGATGGTCATAATACAAATTCAGACATAAAACTAGGGGATCCAAATATAATTTTTTATGCTAAAAATATCAAAAAAAATATATTATAAGATAAATTTGTAACCATTATAATTGTTAATAGCTTGATAGAAGAACATCATTATTGGAGCTAGTGGCAGAGCATAAGAGGGACCGAGCCATTGCCCCTCGCAAAAAAATTCAAAATAATTATTTCCGATATATTTATATATATGGTGGCTCCCCAAATATTTTAGTCTTACACAGATGATGAATTCACCTGTTTGAAAAAAGACCATATAATTAATTTATATATTAATTTTTTATTAAAAATAATAAACTTTTTAAAGAAAAAATAATTATTTATTTATTCTTTAATCTTTTATTTATTCTTCAATCTTTAATGTGGAAGAGATTATTGAGATTTTTACATAATCAAAATCATTTTGTAGATGGCATAAGATAATATTTTTACTTATCTTTGTTTATACATCAAATTGAATATTTATTAATATTTTTATAATATTTTTTTTGATATATATATCTTTATTTTATTATTTATTATAAAATATTTTATTTAAAAATATTAATAAATTATTATTTTATCCTCCCAATATTTGATGTCCGGCTCCGCCATTGACTGGAGCCTTGCTTGATGTGCAGTGTTTCACCTTTATTTTTTTGTTTTGAGATTACTCTATGGCCTACAGCATTTGATGATTTAGTTATAGTATATAAAAAGTATGAGTATGGAGCTTTTATAGAGATAGGGATGATAAATGGTGATTGTCATCGTCATTATCATCATCATCATTGGAACCAAGAGGCATGTTGGCTTGAATGCATGAGTAGTGATCAATATAGTATTTGACTATTTTCACATGCAAACTTGGCAGATATAGTTGAAAATAGTTTTGAATTTATTTATATTTTTTATAAAAAAATAACTATTCAATTTACTAGCCTTATATGACAATCAATAATTAGGGATTTATTCGTATACCCCATCTGTGTAGCACAAATCAATGAATGCAAACAGAATCAATAAACTGAGCAATGACACCTATAGTTGAGGAATAAAAAGAGCACATTAAATTGTCTTTGGGCAAAATCATTTTTCATTTAGATAATGCTGTTGAGAAATGCATATAGATAAGGTTTATATGATTGTAGTTGTTGCATTTGTAACTACATTTTTAATGTTTGATTTTATAGTTTTGTAGTTGTAGTAAAATAAAATTACATATTTATTTTCCTTAGATGTAATTTTAAATGCATTTAGTTGTACTATTTAAATAGTATTGATTATATCTGCACTAGGCGCTGCCCTTGTTGTGATTTAAACCCATCATCAAAATGCCTCTAAAGTTTTTTTCTAATTCTAGAAATTTGTCTGATAATCAATTTGGGCATAAAACAAAACACTGCAAATGGGCACCCGAATATAGTTTGAATCCTAGGATTTTCATCAACTTATAGCAATTTAAATATTTGAAAAAGGCCACTTCTCCAACTCAGATTTATATAAACCTAGTTATAGGTTTCCAAACACACCCTAAATTAAGTTGATGTCCTAAGGAGGCATAAACTTATGTGCGCTATATATATACTTTCATGAATATTTGAATGATTTATTATATATTCTGTTTATAAAGTCATAGTCTTGAGTGTTTTATGGCAAATAATCCAAGACTTAAATACAGATATTAGAGTGTGCTATAACTGATTTTTATTTTTGGTAAACAAGTGCGCAGTACAACTGTCACCATAAACTAGCTAAGCCTGCTCTCCCATTTCCATTTGGTGCTAACGTTTTCTATAGCTAAGATTTCAAATAAAGTTATTTTTAATCAAAGCCCTCTTTTCAAACCCCCCGCAAAAAAAAAATTTCTGGCCAAATATTTTTTTTTCTAAAGTGAATCCATTAGATCACACATGAAAAAATATCCATGAGGATTCACTACTAGAAAAAGGTGATTTACCAAGGGAATTTACTGAGGAAAAAAAATCCCTCACAATTTTGATGGATTTTCCGACAAAAAATACTAACTACCAAAATTTTCCAAGGACAAGATTTTCCTCGAAAAATCCCTTGAAAAAATAATTTGTGAGGGATTTGTCCCTCACAAATGAGTTCTTAGGAAAAATTTTTAATGAAAAGCATTCTCTCAGAAAATCCCTTGGAAATTATTTTTGCAAGAGATTTTTCACTCATAAATGAGTCTTAGTCAAAAAATTTTGATGAAAAATATTTTCTCAAAAAATTTCTCAAAAATTATTTTTGTGAGGGATTTTTTGAGGGATTGTTCTCTCACAAATTGGTCCTTAGGAAAAAATTTTGATGAAAAATATTCCCTCAAAAAATCTTTCAAAAATTATTTTTGCAAGAAAATTTTCGAGAAATTTTTTTTCATAAATGAGTTCTTACTTAAAAAAATTTTGATGAAAAATATTTCTTCGAAAGATCTTTTGGAAATTATTTTTGTGAGGAATTTGTTGAGGGATTGTTCCCTCATAAATGAGTTCTTATGGAACAAATTTTGATGATAAACATTCCCTCAGAAAATCCCTTAAAAATTATGTTTGCGAGAAAATTTTTGAAAAACTTTTTTCTCATAAATGAGTTCTTAGTTAAAAAATTTTAATAAAAAATATTTTCTCAAAAAAATCCTCAAAAATTATTTTTGCAAGTGATATTCTGAGAGATTTGTTTCTCATAAATGAGTTCTTAGGAAAAAAAATTTGACAAAAAAAATTTCTTGAAAAATCCCTTGGAAATTATTTTTACAAAGAATTTTTTAAGAAATTTTTCTCTCATAAATGAATTTTTAGTGAAAAATTTTGGTGAAAAATATTCCCTCAAAAAAAGCCCTCGAAAAAATAACTTTCGATGGATTTGCTGAGGAAATATTTCTTCATAAATGAGTTCTTAGTAAAAAAATTTTAATGAAAAATATTTTTCTAAAAATTCTTCAAAAATTACTTTTGAAAAAAATTTTCAAAAATTTTTTCCTCATAAATAAGTTCTTAATAAAAAATTTTGATGAAAAATATTTTTTTAGAAAATTCTTCACAAAAATAATTGCCGAGGGATTTCCTAAGGGATTCTTCTCTTACAAATGATTCTTTCTGTAAGATTTTGATTAAATAAGTCCCTCAGAAAAACCCTCAAAAAATTAGTTTCTGAGGGATATTTTGAGTGATTTTAAATAAATTATTTCACATATTCTTTTCTGAGGAATTTTTCTAGAGATTCTAAATAAATTATTTTTTATATTAATTTTTTGTGAAATTTTTTGATGGATATCAAAAAATTATTTATTTAAATAGTTTTCCAAAGAATTTTTTGAGGGAACACCAATAAATTATTTATTTAAATGATTTCTGAAGAGCTTTTTTGAGGGATTTCAAAAAATTATTTATTTTAATGATTTTTTGAGGAATTTTATCGAGGGATTGCCAATAAATTATTTTTTAAATGTTTTTCTAAGAAAATCTCCAAAGGATTGATAATGAATTAATTATCAAGTATATTCTTAACTCTTAACTATCTAGTACTTTCTTAATATTTATTAACTCTTACATATCTTGATTATATATACATAATTAATAGTTTGAAAGTAATGTATATTGATTATTGAATATGCCTTACACCTCTTAATTATTGTTGAAGTAGGGTCGATCAAGCAGGTTTGGATTTGGATTTTTGATACTTTTGTTGTCTCTAATTCAGATAGGTTGGATCGAGTCGGATTGGATTCAAATAATTTTTTATGTAATTACTTCTATTTTATTTATTAATTATTTTATACTAATTATTATTACAATATATAATAAAATGAATCAATTTTTTATTATTCATAGCCAGTTTCTTAGTCATTTTACCATTACATATTGAAAGTTATATTAAAGTTGAATTTGCATTTTTACAAATATAAAAGCATGACAAGTGGTAAAACCACACTTGATGGACATCTTTATAAGACTACTACTATTGGTAAGTTTTTATTTAGTCAATGCATTAGAATTGAATTTTGACTATTTCATTGCATTAAAAGTCATAAAAAAACTATTATAAATATTATCTTATCCTATGCCCTAAGGGCACATTTAGAAAAATCCATGTATACACACACACACAAGAGTTACTTAATTGAAATGTATAAGAGTTAATTTAGATATAGTAATTAATATATATTCATAATCAATGTTAGTTATTTTAAATTAAGAGTTAATTTATAATCAATAGCTAGAAAAGAATTTGTTTTTCTCGTAGCGACATCGAATGCGGGCACGGACAAGAGAACAAACCAATAGACATTGGCGATAGGTCTCGGCATTGGAGAGAATTACAAAGGATATCAATGATTTATAATGATTGGAGGTTCCCAATTAGACTAAAATTTGAGATCAAATGGATTTGGGCTGATGGGTTTGGCTGTAACTTAACTTTAATAGGTGGCTTCAAAATTTGGATCAAAAAAACCCACGCCACCATCCCCCCAACCCCTCTCTCTCATTTACATCAAAAAAACAAAAGAGAAAAAAAAAGACTTACACCGACCATCACCCTCCCCCAACCCCCTGCCCTCTCTCTCTCTCACTCTCACTCTCGCTCGATGGTTGGCAAGTCTTCACTCCAGCCCCCACCCCCCCGGCCCCTCACCCTCTCTCTGTCTCTCTCTCATAGTTGGCGGCCGATGGGTCCTTACCCCCCTCCATCTCTCTCTCTCTCTCTCTCGCTCTC